>NC_068322.1:21934908-22277408 GCF_025860055.1 Xyrauchen texanus | reverse complement strand
TTCAGAACAGGATAACCAAAAATAATAAATTTGTTACAACATTACCAATTTATATCATATGTAACCACTATTGTTGTAACCACTACAGACAGACAGACGGACGGATGAACGGACAGACGGACGGACGGATGGATGGATGGATGACCTTTTATGACCCTGCTTTGTGATTAGAGTAGAGGTGCATCCAGAAGGAAAGCAAAATAAGAAAATTTGTCAAAAGGGCATTTGGATTTTTTTAAAAAGACAGTTATATGCAAAACATAAATTAGGCTGTTGCTGTGGCATGCAATATATACCGCAGTATAAAGGTCCTAGATCACATCTAAAGTCATTTTTTTACTGAATATTTTTAAAAGATCGTTAGCTAAATGATAGACAAAGTTAAACAACAGTAACCTACATCTACTGGTAATTGATCCCTCACTGCCTCGTTTGTCTAAAATATATTAAATATAGACTTATTCACAGCAGCACCATCTTTCATTTTTAATGGGAATGACAATGAGGCTTTGAGGGCTGTACTGCAGTTTAAAGTGTTTCTAGATGGTTCTGCGGACAAAACATTGAAAAAATATCTTTCTAAGAAAATTCAGTAGACAAAATATCCCAGACAACATGATTTGTGGAAAATAAGATGCCCAGATAGCACATGTACATCTCCGAGATGTCTGTTTTAGATCTTTTCATATGGAAAGCATCACAATCTAACAAACATCTACTAAACATCGTAAAAGATCAGATTTACAAACATTCTAAATCATAAATGTCTCAAAAACATATGAAAAATGTCTTATTGACATCCGCGACGTCTTCGAGACGTATTGCAGGTGAGCAAACCACCTAAAAATTACACTGGTGGCCCAAAGTTTGGAATAATGTACAGATTTTTCTGTTTAAGAAGGAAATTGGTACATTAATTCACCAAAGTGGCATTCAACTGATCACAAAATATAGTCAGAACATTACTGATGTAAAAAAACACCATCACTATTTGAAATAGATCAAATCTAGACAGACCTTATCCTTGAGTAATCATGCTAAATTGATCATTTGATACTAGAAAATCACTTGCCATTATAACAAACACAGCTTAAAGATATTTGGTTCATTAAATGATGCTTAACATTGTTTTTGTGTTTGTTTTTGAGTTGCCACAGTATGCAACAGACTGGCATGTCTTAAGATCAATATTAGGTCAAAAATGGCAAAAAATGCTTTCTCTAGAAACTCGTCAGTCAATTATTGTTTTGAGGAATGAAGGCTATACAATGCTTGAAATAGATAAAAAACTAAAGATTTCATGCAAAGGTGTACATTACAGTCGTCAAAGACAAAGGACAACTGTCTCTAACAAGGACAGAAAGAGATGTGGAAGACCAGATGTACAACTAAACAAGAGGATAAGTACATCAGAGTCTCTAGTTTGAGAAATAGACGCTTCACATGTACTCAGCTGACAGCTTCATTGAATTCTACCCGCTAAACACCAGTTTCATGTACAACAGTAAAGAGAAGACTCAGTGGTGCAGCCTTATGGGAAGAATTGCAAAGAAAAAGCCACTTTTGAAACAGAAAAACAAAAATAAAAGGTCAGAGTGGACAAAAAAACACAGATATTGGACAGCAGATAATTGGAAAAGAGTGTTATGGATCTTAACTCCATTGAGCTTTTGTGGGGTCAGATAGACTGTAAGGTGTGTGAGAAGTGCCCGACAAGACAGTCACATCTACGGCAAGTGCTACAGGAAGTGTGGGGTGAAATGTCACCTGAGTATCTGAACAAACTGACAGCTGGAATGCCAAGAATCTGCAAAGCTGTCATTGCTGCACGTGGAGGATTTTTTGATGAGAACTCTGAAAAAAAAAAAATCGAATTGTATATTACTATATTGTACATTGTGATCAGTTGAATGCCACTTTGGTGAATAAAAGTACCAACTTCTTTCCATAAGAGCAAAATCTGTACATTATTCCAGTATACATCTTCCAGATCTAAACACACATATCAAATAGACCAGTGTTTCCCAACCACTGTGCCACTGCATACTAGTGCTGTGAAAGATTGTCAGTTGTGCCGTGGAAAATTATCAAATTCCACAAAATAAATAAATTTTTGAGAAATTTGTCATTTTGAAACCATAATTGGTCACTTTTGTGATTGTGAAGAACAATGATTAATGTGCAAAATTGACCTATGTTTATACATATTAAGGGTCTTTCACGTGACTCGCGTCAGTGCTGCAGAATACAGTCACAAGTCTGTGAAGTGACGTCACAACAAAGTGTTTTTCACCCACACGTTTTTGCTTCACAAATAATGTCTTTGAGAGTACTAAACAATGAGAAATATTTAAAAACTGTCCAAATTTGTGAAGAGACATTGAATGTCTCATAATTTCTTTTAGTTAAATATTACCTTATCGTTTATGAATATCAGAGACCCCAGTTATTGAACTCATTTAAATTCAACAAGAAAACGTTTAGACCTAAACGTAAATGAGTCCTTTTATTACTTTCTGCTATCAAAGCAACTGCAAACTTTTTTGTCTCTTCCAAATACATGTTTTCAATGTTTATTGTGAACACCTCCCGCTATTTTACATGGCAAACAAATCGCCCCTCTGTGACACTTCTCTTTTTTGGAGGGCGATGCGGCGCTTGACGCTGGCGTTGAACGGAGCGTTGACTCCTCGACTCAACTCAATGAGGAAAGAACATTATTGAAACTCAAAATTATTATTATTTGTCTATTATTCTGGTCTTTTCTGATAAAAGCCAAGCTCAGCAGTTTAAATAGTCTACTGTAGGAAAATGATCCCGTAGATCTGATTTGTGTTTATAATTCTTATACTGAAGTCAGTAGATTTGTTGCCATGCAAGTTTTAATAAAGGAGAAGGACATTATTGAAACTCACTATTATTAGACTATTATTGTTGTCTTGTTGGATGAAAAATAATGCTCAGACTGAAGGAAGACTATAGATCTGCTTTGTTCTTTTAATGCTTAAAAACTCTATAAAGTCTCTTGGTAGATTTTGGTCATGAACGACTCAAAATGATTCACTCATAAGATGCTCATTTGTCGCCACCTAGTGACATTTCCAGAAGGGGTTACTGAATTAATCAGGTAATAAAATTGAACAAATTTGTGAAACAGAAGCCTCACCATAATACTCTATATTTTGCTGCTAATTCTGCACAATTGTAAACTTGAATAAACTTGAATCACTAAAATAGCTGGAATTGGTGATTGTCTGAACTCTTTCATCCCTCATGAGTTTGCATCCCTGTAATTTGTTATGGCATTGCAAGAACACATCTACAAATTACAAAAGAAGCAAATTTGTTGTTTTTATCATGACCCATTTAGCACTCTTGCCCCATGTGACCTCACACTGTTTAGCCTACATATGTGACTTTTTATTTAGCAAAGCCAAATTTCAAACATTACACTCAAACACGATACTAAGATGGACAGAAAACATGGACAAGTTCTTGAAAAGGAAAAATATTGATGATGGTTAGCCTACGTGGGATAGTGGTGTGCCGTAGAATCTTTTAGTCGTATAAAGTGTGCCGTGGCAGAAAAAATTGAGGGAAACACTAAAATAGACGTCTATGTGACATACATGTGTGTGTTGTCTGGGTGTGATCAAGGAGCTTTTTATAGCTTTATAGCGTGGCGTGGCGTTACTCTGAATAAGGTCTGAGTAAAGATGGCGTTACTCTGAAGGGCTGTGAACAGATAGACCAGCAGGGGGCAGCACCAGAACCAATAATGAGAGCAATGATGCGTGGTCAAGTGATTACAAAAAGAGCTTTGTCTCACACTAGTCTGAAGATTACAGGAGACGATCAGATTGGGAGGGAAGGCCTTACTTTTTTATTATTATTATTATAGCGAGGACACTGAAACGGGCTGTGCTGTGGGAATGGCAATGAGGCAGAACTGCTACGGGATCTGATTTTTAGGGTTCACCGTTCAGAAGGAGCGCTCGAGCCGGGAAAATCGGGGGACCAGGCAAGAAGTAGCTCTGGAGCCCGTATAACGCCGGAGGTTCCTGCAACTGGGCTACAGTGAATCCACCAAATCCCTGGCTTCAAACCCGGAATGAGGAATTTGATGCATGCATGAAAATCTGAGCCGGATGCAACACTGCTGACCTCTTTAGTAATTCCTCACCGTATGATGAGAAGAGGAGAATGACAGCATCCAAATGTGTTTTGTTCTGATAATGGTGGTGGCACCGAAATAAACGGGTCGACCGTGGGCACATGGTTTTGGACTAAAGGTTTTGTGCTTTATCGAAACATTTCGGCGGTATAATGCATTTGAAATGTCACAGGAGTAAGTCTTTATGGGCTACTCTGGGGGTGCTGGTTTTGTGTTGGCTCTACATCTTTCCAGTATACAGGATACCGAGCGAAAAGGAGATGGTGGAGGAGGTTCTGCGGCATGGACAAACGTTTACCAGAAACCAAACGGGAATCGATCTGTACAGGTATCCCAGTAGACGCGTTCATATCTGTTTTCATTCATTCATTCATTCATTGTGAGGGACTAAAGGATGTGCAATACCACATATCTCAGATAAATCTGTCTTGTGATACTTTAAATGGCATTTTGGTCTAGGTAGCCTGTTTTGTTGTAAAGCAATGGAGCAGATGCAATCAGTACATATTCCATCTAATCTGGATTTCAAACGGATATATTTGGTCGAGCAGACAACTCACTTTTAAAAACCGATTAAGATAATACTTCGACGCAGAGCGATAAACTCATAACATTATCTTTTCCCGCGCTGAACTATAAGAAGCTCTAGACATATTGTAATAAAGATGTTGGTTCTATGGGTTTATTGTTGGGTCTGTCAATTACTGTAAATGTACAGAACGTGAACCCCTTTTTTGTTGTGAATAAAGTCTGCCTTAATTTACACTAAATTTACATTCACATTAGCGTAGTAAACAAAGAACCTGTTGAGGGTGAGCGTTAATTTTTCCTGTTGGCGATTTTAATTATGTAATTGCCTCATTATATTTTATTTCCTATTAATCAACAACATTTGTTAGCACATCATCCATGATATTCGAGACGAACTTTGGTCGCACACCAAGACCGAGACATCTTTATCTTTTGTGAACAAGGTGTCACTTAAAGGGATAGTTCACTCAAATTCTCTGATCATTTACTCACCCTCATGCCAGCCGAGATGTGTAGTATTTTCTTCTGCTGAACACACATGAAGCTTTTAGAAGAATATCTCTGCTCTGTTGGTCCATACAATGCATGTGAATGGTGACCAAAACTTTGAGGCTCAAAAAATCACAAATGCAGCATAATACATACGACTCCAGTGGTTTAATCCATGTCTTTGGAAGTGATATTATCACTGTGGGTGAGAAACAGATACATATTTAAGTCCTTTTTTACTTTAAATGAGGGCTGCAAGTAACGATTATTTTGATAATCGATGAATCTGACGATTATTTGACTGTATGGTGATTATTGCAACGATTAATCTTTAGTGCTTAACCGACTTGTGCCCGACTTAAAAGGTTGTATTAAACATGCTTACTAACAATAAAGAGGAAAAAATTATCTTTTAAAAATACCTCTAGATGACATTCACTGAATTAGAAGGGAAAAAAAATTGTTTATTAAGTTTAATTCAGTAAAGAAATTCTATTGTTATCAAGTGTTTTGTCTTGTTTTCCATTTAAAATTGTCTAAAAATCCTTAAAACAAGATAAATTTTCTTGAGAAGCAACAGATCAGATATTTAGACGTGCTTTAAGAGAATGGATCTTAAAGTGTATTTTTGTATAGAAATGTATTTTTTCACTTCTGCGAGTGCAGTAAAGAAAATATTCTTTTATTCAAGATCTATTCTCTGAAAGCAAGTCTAAATATCTTATATGCTGCTTCTCAGGTGAGTGCATCTTTTGCATGATTTTTAGATATTTAAATTGGAAATCAAGCCAAAACATATTTTGTTGCAATGTATAATGCTACCCACTCTCACGTTTTTGTTCACTTCGATCCATCTTTAAAGCTACACTATGTAAGATTTTTATGTTTGAAATTAACAAAATGTCATTAATGAGCAAGTACACCAACCCATCTTCAAAAAAATGTGTTTGCCTTACCCGATTCACTACAGTACGACTACAATAGATATTTTTATTTAGAGGTGTCAGGACAGATTTGGCAGGAAATCGCAGACATACGTCATTCGTCCTTGAGTGTTTACATCATGTTCATAAGCTCAGAAAGAAGGTTCGGCTGTGGAGTAGCAGGAAACAGTTGCAACAGCTGTTCAGCAGCGATGTGAAATCACTCTCCTCACTAATATTCATGACTTCTGAGTATTTTGTATTACTGCTGCAGTTTCAAGATTCCCAAAGTGTGTGTGCTGCTGTTTTCAGAGTTTTTATTTTTTTTACCTCAGTCACAAAAATGCACAAGATTTATTAATATTATTTATTTATTTTGCTGACGAAGACCTAATGGTCTAAATGTTGCAAGAATGTTTAAGCCAATAAACTATTTTTGAAAGCAATAAATCAGTGCACAGACCCTTGCCATTTTTTTTCCTTTAAACAGATCCTTTATAATGTACCGATTTCATAGCACACTAATATATTGTATATTAATTTGTAATGCTGCCTCTGACCAAAGATTTTCCTAGTTGACTAGTACTTGTTAGTTTAAGCCATTAGTCGACTAGTTGTTGCACGTTTATGATATTAATTTAGTTTGAGTTCCAGGTCTGAGAAAGAATGTTATAAGTAACATTGCTAACACTGTTCTACATTACAGAGAAATACTAAACCGTAATAGTAAGTCTTTAAAATAAAAATTTTACAAGCGCACACACAAAGAGAGCCGCAGCGAAACCGGTAAAACAGGTAATGGTTCTGAATGTGTCGGAAAAGCCAGCAAGGAGACTGTCTGAACATTTTGTTAATTTATAGAAAGAAATGCACATTAAGTTAAACATGCAGAAGCTAATTTATCTTCCCAACACCCCACGAACACTTGGATAAGCCTAATAACGCATATTTATCTAGGTTATCTAATGTTAGAGTGAGCGGCCATGCTAAGTGGCTAACGTTAGGCTACTTACATTTTTCAAATGATAAAACATGTTTGAGGTCGATGAATGATAGGCGAACGTTTACTGCAGAATTTGCATGTCACCTTCTTGGGGTCATCCTTTACCCTCTCGAAATGATCCCACACTTTGGAATTCCTGCACGACATAATTAATTACCACATGGACCAGCCGTGTAAACGATCGTGTCTGTCTGTCAGTACGTGACTTCGCCACTTCCAGTGGAGTTTTTTTTTTCTATGACCAACCGACCAATCAAACTTGGTTGAACAAGACTCTTCTCATCAACTAACGTTCTCATCAATTACATTCTCGTTTTGCGTTTTTTATTACAGTGTTATTGTTTGCAGTGCATAGACCTACTATTGTAGTATTATGGTTTGCTCACATTCTCCACTGAGGCTGTAAATTGTAATATAAAAATAAGTGTCTTCAGTTGAACTCATATCAGCTGGCACCTCTTAAATTGATGTGTAGTACAATACAAACATTAATGTGTATTGTTATGGATAAAACACTTCAATAATCATACTAAAATATAATTAAGAGTTTGTCACTTAGTTGAAAAGTTGTTTGTCTTCCTCAAAGTAATATCGGTTATAAATGTTAAGCAAATAACAAAAAGCAATAAATAATATCAACATGAAAATAGCTCGTCCACTACAAGAGCAGTGCCGAATCATTACTGATGTAAGCAGTTCCTCCAGAAGTTCAACTGTTAGATGGCCAAAAGTTACATAGTGTAGCTTTAACTCACAAAAAAAAACTCTCTCTTAATAAAGCTGCGTATTAATGATTTTCTTTACAAGAAACACATACTGTATATTATGATTCAATAAGTCACCAGCAATCATGTTATAATCTAGCTGCAGCAAGCGCTTGCACAAAAGACGAGTGTCCCCGTGCCAGAGGGTGCATCAGCCGGGATGCAGTTTCGACCTCTCCATCACTTTACGTGACTCATTGAAGCACTGCTGACTACACTGAGAATTGCCAGTTGTATTTATTTATTTTCTATAATTATAATTTTGCGATCTACATGACCTGAAACTGTTTGGAAAGTCTGTAGTGCTTCTGGACTGTGAGCTGTGTGTTCTTTCTCTCCTCAGTCAGGTGTGCCATCATTAGTTTCATATGATCTCATGTTACGTTAAATGAGATCAAATGTCCATTTGAAAAGGAAAAGTTTTGTTGACAGTTTTTGTTGTTGACATGTCGAAAACGTAGACTACTCATTTCAGCCCTGTTCACAATTAACATTTGTACCAAAGAAATTGGCTTGGTGTGAATAGGCCTTAATAAATGTTTTCAGTTTTCAGTCAGAGCTGTCAGGTCTGACAAAGTTAAACGACCACTCAAAATTAGTCTAAAACCAGTCCAATGACCAATAAAACAAGCCAAACCAATTATAAAAAATACTACAATTCTGTGGGAAACCTGTGTGAATTGAGTAATAGTAATAGTGGAGTAATAGCTGTCATTATTAAATTGTACCATGTATTTATCAGCATTCTTTGCTGAAAAGACGACACCATTTTTGTATTTGTTCTCTAGAATTCATCCACACAGTTGGCCAAGTCAAGGAGACCCTTTCATTAGCCTATGTTGTCTGGTTTCGTTCTCTGCTTCTGTCAGTATCTTTACATTTCCTGTCATTTCTTTTTTGCAGGAAGTTACTCACAGAATGCTGCAACCCAATGCGGATGTTTGCAGTGACGAAGGAGAACTCACCAATTGGTAAAGTCCTGTGGTATGACGGAGAGCTCCACCATTACCACACGGTCAACAATGAGACCTATCCTTTCTTTGTTCAGGTATGCTCCTTTATGGAAGTCTGTTAAAGGGATACTCCAGCTGTGGGAAGATGAATGTGTATTTAATTGTGGTCATTTATGTAGTAGAAATGTGAAATTATTTTTGAATTTGAAGCATTCTAGACTGAAAAAAGGCAAAAAATTTATTTTTTACTCATGTGGCTGAAAGACAACAACTCCCAGAATGCACTTGCTTTGCCGCACTTACGAGGCCACTCCCAAACCACGATTATGCCGGGTGTCCAAACTCTGTACATTACGTCTTAGTAACAAAAAGAAACACAAAACAAATACTCACTTTACACTAAGCCGTCCATTTGTCCCTGCAGGCTTTGGCTGGCGTTTCCAATTTATCTTTGGCATCCTGAAATAAGTTTCCAGGACCCCCCTGTCCATGTGTGGTACAAAACTTGGGTGCTCAGTTACACATGCTAGCGGTGCAGTTTCATCAGCAGATTCAGCGATCTCATGCAGAAGAAAATGGCATCGCTGAAATTCGTGACAGCAATAGGACTCTCTATCTGTTTGCATAGACGTACAGCGAGAGCACTGACACCACCAGTTCGCCCCAGCTCGAGTCTGGCCGGGCTCTTCCTCTTGACCGCCAAGCAGGTCTTGCTCCCCTGCTGCAGCAGCTGCTCCGGCCGCCTCTTGTTCCTCCATCTCCCGCAACTGTTCGTCGCTGTATTGCGGCTCGTATAGGTAGCCGCGAGCATCCGATTCACAGAAAAGATCTTCGAAATCCCCATCTGTCATTACTTCAAAACTTTCTTCCGCCATCGTGATTAGACTATTATAAAAAGTTTTACAGAGCAAGAGCCTGTTAGCTTAGCTTAAAGATGGCTGACACTATCTTTACATTCTATGAGTAAGATCCCGCCTCATATGGGCGTGGTGAAAACATGCGGAACTAGCTACTAATACTGGCTGTAGTTTAAACCCTCTGTCCCAAAAAATTTTTCCAGACTAAAAATGAAATTTTCTCTCATATCCAGGGGATATGAGGGGGGGAAGCAGGGTAATTCGAAAATACTACTGGTTTTCTACTGATACAAAGCTTAATGCTACATCCTGGAGTATCCCTTTAAAGATGTGGAACTAATATTACAAACAAATTACTTCAGTGATGAGACAGGTCCTGAAATACACACTCTAACTGTTAAGAGATGTGCAAACACAACAGGAAACCCCAACCTGTATATAAATGATTATAATTCAAATAATTATAATCACAATGGGACATTTAATCAACTTTTAAATAACTGCAAAAACACACAAACTAAAAAGCCTTCATGTCAAAGTAAAAGCTCAATTCAGCAGAAAAATAGTGCCCAACATCTCCTTTTGAGGTCTATAAGGGACAATCACGTGGGTTTAGAATGATTATTAAATGTAAAATGTTGCTGTAAAACATACATGCCTGCTTATGATATAAAGGTTGTGAATGTGGAAGTGTTTGTTAGAGATGTGGTTGATCCTGGATTCTTACTTTCTCCCCCGCTCATCATGAAGCTCAGCCCAGCACTCTGCTCTAAAAATAAAAAGGCATGGGCGAGCCACCCGTATGGGTCCTGATTGTCATGTACTGGGCTCCCTGCCGCCTCATGGTCGCAATGTTCCTCCTACTCTGTCTCAAAGCCCACGCTCATTACTGATGGACACACACATCCTACTCACACACACAATCGCAAACACCCACACCACACTTCATTCTCCTTACGCTGTGATTCAGTGAGTTTATTCACTGAGAGCTCTGAATAAAATATGTACATTCCAATGTTCTAAGTACTTTACTGGCATTATTGTTTTGCATACAATAATATCAGTGCATTAATACACACAGACACACACAAACACAATCTGTGACAGAAAAGAGTATAATATTAGTAATATTCATGTTTTATTAATAGTAATATTAGCATGGTGTCAGTTGCGTTAACAAAAATATTAGCTCCAATATATAAAATAAAATAAACTTTCAGAAAGACATTGGTTGGATAAGAATACACTATTGTACAGCCCTAGAGCTAGTATGGAAAGCCATTTTACTCTCACTCATCACATCTTGTTCATCTCTTTTTGAATTAAAGGATCTAAGCCAATAGTTGAATTTCATAGTAGATTTACTATGGCTGCCCCCAACCAAAGATTTTCCTAGTCAACTAGTAGTCGTTAGTTTAAGCCAAAAGTCGGCTAGTTGTCGCACGTTTATGATATTATTTTAATTACTTAAATATATATATTTTGGGGGGCATCAGGAAATGGTTTGATTTCCAGGGCTGAGAAAGAATGTTGTAAAATTGCTAACACTGTTCTACATTACAGAGAAATACTAAACCGTAATAGTGTGCCTTTAAAATATAATTTTACAAGCGCACGCACAAAGTGAGCCACAGCGACACCGGTAAAAGCTGTAATGATTCTGAATGTGTCTAAAAAACCAGCAAGGCGACTGTCTGAACTTTTGTTAATTTATAGAGAAATGCCCATTAGGGTTGTGCTCACAGACGAGCTCGGGGATTGACGATGGTCAGCGTGATCGCCACTAGCTGATGCCTTTGACAATGTCAAGACGATATTTGGCTCGTTTTCCCATTAATGTATAAATTATTACTATTATTATTATTATTAGACTATAATTATTATCAAATTAATATTACAAATAATTTGCCCGTGGCACACAGACACACACTTCAAGAAACACTATGTGCCCTCTATGCCGTCTCACTCTTTCTTTGTTTCTGTCTTCAGAATGTTTTCTTTTTTTTGCAAGAACAGTATCATCTATGAGTGCTTCAAATGGCCTCAGACATCACAGCTCAGGAGGTGCTTTGAATTGCAGTTCTCTTTTTTCCACAGAGCAGTTCATTGTGACCACAACTCTGCAGCCATTATGTAGACTATCAATAGCCTGTATAACAGCAACAAAATAACAGCTTATCGACTGACTATAGCTAGTAAACAGTGTTTCAACAAACATTCAGTAGACTTTCAGAAGCCTGTATATATAATGTACATTATTGTTGAGAACATCAGTTCATTAAAAGGTAATTAATAAAGATCTATATACAGGAAACTGAAAGTCTACTGAATGTTTGTTAAAACTCTGTTCAAAAATTGAAATCAAGGTGTCTTGCTTTATTGTGTAGTCTTAACCCTAACCCTGCTTTACAAAAATGACCCCATAGTACCACCGAGTATCCAACAGTGGTAATACCGGTGTTCGTTGGTTTGAACGTGACGAAGCGACCAATCAAAACTCTTCTCATCAACTAATGTTTGGTCGACTATTAGGGGGCAGCCTAAGATTTACAATTAATGGGTTTTGTGGCCAGAGGTGCCATTAAAAAGACACATGCTGCCTTTTAAGATATTCACTATTGATCGCAGTATTAGATTTCAGTTGGAAGGACACCAGTGCCAGCACAGAGCAAACAGACTGTAATTCAACTGAACCTTTTCCAGGAAAAACAAAAACGTTTTAATATGTTTATAAGTGCATAGCGCATGCAGTGATTTAATTCAATCTTGCTCATTCAGTTAACAGAGAGCAGCTTTAAGATCCTACACTGCAAGCCAACAACTGACCTGAAACTAGTAGGCCTACTATATGCTACTGAGCAATTACTTGCTACTGTTCCTTTAATGGCATATTTGAGCATTTTTGACTAATTAATATTGTGACACTTTCTGTAGAGCTTTCTGTCAATTTATATATTTAATCTTGATTAATCGCATAATTTCTTGGTAGTTATTGCATGAACGCATTCAGTTTCAAGCAGTGTTGGTTAAGTTACTCAAAGTAATAGACTACAAATTACAAATTACTTCTCTAAAATTGTAATCAGATTACACCCAGCTGGTGGTCCGTGGTTACATGGAAAAACAATTTTTTTCTAATATGTGTAAATATTAGGGTGGTCAATCGATTAAAATCTTTAAAGAGCAACATGCAGGTTGAATTTATAACTGAATTAATACTTTATATTGTCTGCAGAGGTCTTTTAAAAACACATATGTAGAAATTACTAATGAAATCTCATTTGATGTAGAGATTTTGATGAAAATGTGCTAGGCTCTGGAATACACCTTTCCCGCTATCAACGCGTCATATGACGTAGGGTGAGGCAAACAAAAGAGCTCGCGGTCAGCTCTCTCATTGTGGGTGTTGATGTAGTTAGAGCAGTACAGAAAGTTTTAGAGAAGCCATAATGGTAAATTATTGTGTTTGTGCTGGTTGCACGAATTCCAGCCTGTCAGGACATCGTGTACATCATTTTCCTTCTAGAAAAAACAAGGCTTTTCGGTCTTGAGTGCGTTTTGTGCAGGTGAAGAGAGCAGACTTCACTGCCGCGTCTGTTACCACACACTCGGTCGTTTGTGGCGCACATTTCACTCCGGAGAATTATCGACCTGGAGATTTGTTGGAGTCTCGGATGGGATTTCGGAGTAAGGACCACGTGAGGCTGATTACTGTTGCTGTTCCCTCGGTGCATTTGATGGAATCAAGTCCACCGTCAAAGTTTACACCGGATTTTGGCGTGGGCTGGACTGGAGGACAAAGTGCTAACGTTAGCAGACATTCTGTGCAACGAAAACGAGGACTTAGCAGAGTAAGTCTTACTTTTAATTATTTTAACTCTTAATTTGCTCATAATTATAGGCCTGTGGGCCATCATAGGCATGTTCGGTCCACACCGGAGAACTTCGGTTTCTTCATTCAGCATCCATTGTAACCTGAGCTTGAACTTGACCAGACTCCTCAGCCCATCGTCACTTCGGTTAGTGCTTTATAGACGCGGAAGTTATTTTATCACAATTTATCTCAAAATATCGTTAATGGCTAAATATATATTACTCCAGTTCAGAAAATCTAGTTGTTTTATCATCAACATACACTATGCTATATAGGGGTGTCCAACCTGCATGTTGCTCTTTAATTGAATTAATTACATGGTGTCCCGATTAATTAATCGTGATTAATCGCATTTAATCGCATATACAAATGCTGAGAAAGCCCTCAAATAACAATAATTAAATATATAATGATGAAATAATTAGACATAGTAATCTTTAAATATTAAAAAAAATTATATATATATATGTATAGCATATATATATATAGCATATATAAATAAAAAATTTTCAGATAATTAAAATGCATTACATTCTTGTGACAGAAGAGTAAATCATTAATAAGACAATACAAAAAGCGGCTTTAGAATTCAATGTATTGTTTACTACCATATTATTGATCATAACTCAATCATTGGCATACAGTTCACAGCAATCCATTACACAAGTGAATTTGTCAATCAGTTCGAGATTTATTATGAGTGCTTGTTTAAGGACATGTCAATGTACACATCAGACATGCTTGTGTAGCGTCTCGGGTGTGTTGCGTCATAAACATAAATGTTTTAGGTCACTGTGTCAAGTTAAATATAGTTTAATACTTAGAACACTGCTTGAGATCTCTTAGTTCGGATTTGCGCTCCATTAAATGTTTTGAACGCATGAACGTAACGCATGTATGTGTAGTGCTGCTGCTGGATGGTTGTTTTCTTCACTGTATAAACTGCATGTTGTTCATACAGCTTAAGTTTCACTTAATGCCCTCTGGAGTAAACAGGTGGTACTACAAGCTTGCATTTCTCTGGAATCTTCCTTATTACGGTCCGGGGGCATTGCGATTAATTGCATAAAAATTGTCCTTGGACAAGTCACTGAACCCCAAGTTGCTCCCAATGGCAGGCTAGCCCCTCGGCAGCTCTGCCCTCATTGGTGTATGAATGTGTGTGTGAATAGGTGAATGAGACGCAGTTTAAAGTGCTTTGAATACCGCTAAGGTTAAAAAGGCGCTATATAAGTGCAGACCATTTACAATTTAAATATTATTATAAATTGTAAACAAATACTAATGATGACAATAATAATAATAACAATAATAAATTGTTATTAATATTATTATTATTGACTTTTAATTAAAATTTTAATACAACAGTAATATATTTAAATCGTGCGCTTTTTAAATCCTCACGCTTTTATTTTGACATTCTGAACTCTCCAGGAAGTTCTGTAAGTGTCTGTTTATAGGAAAGTTCTCAGTAGTTTAATTTGCTTCTTATTCAAATTCTAGTAAAATGCACCTCTAGTGCCTTTCTATATGCATATTATAAGTGAACCGAACTATTGAGCATCTACATCTGTTCATGAGTAGCGCTCAAATATTGCGCACCGCTGTGAAGGCTAAAAATAACCACGAGTGCATCACCAGCCTGTGCATGAGTTTGTGTCAACAGCGCAGCACCATTCACACCATTCAACGTGCTGGCATTGCACATACTATATATTTATTTATTAAACACAGTCTTCTGTGATAATGGTGTTTTTATGGTTCTTTTATGTCATTTTTGGAGCTTGACAGTTACGAACAAGACTAACACATAGTAGTGGAATTGGATTGGGCTCGTCGGACCGATACCTGATCCATCTAAAAGCTTCAGTATCGAAGCTGATACCGATCTAAGTATCGCATCGTGTATCCCTAATGTATATGTTTGGTAACTACATGGTAAATGTTCAGATTTCAGTAGTATAGTGTTGGAGTATTCAACAGCGAGATTCTTTCTTTGAGAGTAAAATTTTGCATTCTGTGTGTCCAAATGTGTTCATGCAACACATTTGTCATTGAATAGTGTCTCTTTTAATACCCTTTCTGTCCTTTATTAGTGCTGCAACAGCGAATCGAATAAATCGTTAATAATCGATAATGAAAATCATTTCAACAACAAATTGAATTATCAATTAGTTGGATATGCGTGGAGCATGGAGAAACTCTGTCAATGACGTTACTTTATAGCCACGTGAAAAATGTATTTGCATGATAACTCCTTTGAAAAATGTTGAAGCAGAAAAAACACAACCCAGTTTTTCCAGTGCACGAGAGCACTTTTCACATCTTTCTCTCTAGCACGTCGTTACTGTTTGTCTTTAACACAAGCGAGTCTCTGTTAAACTTCACTGAGCAAGCGACCGCCCGCATCCACGTCAATCAAACCAATTGCAATAGAGAAAGATAGCACAATCATTTTGATTAAACTGTGCATTGTGGTTTGTAATCGAGCAACATTGTATTTCAATTTCAATTGGCTCTCATGGATATTACACCGAGGTCAAAGTGTGTCTGTTTTTAAAATGTTGTAGATGATTTCCCCTCATCATGTAAGTGCATGTAATACAATGAGCACCGAGATGTGACTTTTCAGTGCGAGAGTGTATTGGCACTGCGTTTACATAATGCTGAATAAAATGTAGAATACTAAGGGTCCTGGTATTTGATAGTCAAGATGATTATATTATAAATTCTGATTTCACCAGTAAAATATATATTATGGCAAACATTATTTTACTGGATACGCATACTCTACCATTAAAAATTTGTGACAATAATATTTTTAAACTTTTTTTTTTTTAAATAATTAACAACAACATAATTATGTATTTTGTAAGTTGAGCTGAATTATTTCTATTTATATTCAGCTGTCACTATAGCCCTCTGCTTGGCTGATTTTTAGATGCAGTCCATCCAGACTTGATTATTTCACACTTAAATGAACAGTAATTTTTGTTAAGCTTTAAAAGTAAAGAAACTGTTATGTCTTAAATGTAATAATAATTATAATAAACATTTAAATTGAACTTTTCATGATTCAGGCTTTGTTTGTTAAATCGTGAATCCTGTATCGTAAATCAAATGAAATATTTACTTATTATTAAGTCCTGTCTTATTTCTAGTTTTTTGAAAATCTATTTTTTAATAAAGTAAGTTGTATAAAATGTAGTTTGTTTTATCCGATTATTCAAAGAAATAATCGAAGATTAATCGTTTATCAAATTAATCGTTAGTTGCGTCCTTATTGTTTTTGTTTTTGTTTTTTAGCACAAAAAACAAACTTAATTCTAATCACAGATGAAATAAAGCCATACTGGCGTTAATATGCAGTCATTTACATTTATAGACTGTTTTTACAAAAATGACGGGTTTTCTTAAAGAGACAGTTCCAGTTTTTAGCACATGTTCAACAAATAAATGTAAATACTTGTAAATAGTTCAACTTGATTAATTGGTTGCAATTAAACAATAAACATGTAACAAATATTTTATATAAAATATAACATATGTATTATTACATTTTTATGAAGCTAAAATGTGACAAAAATTATGAAAAAAAAACTAATACAATTGAAGTACTAAAATTTATATTTTCAGAATGTTCCCAGTATAAAGACCCCTGTATAATTAACAGCATTAACTGGGAGAGAACGTTGAGAGAATTGCTCAAAACAGACTGAAACAGATTCTATAGTTCTCAAACTGCATCAAAATGGAACTGAAACCTGCAATGATTCAATAATTAAATTACTTTTATGGACGTATCTTGTGTAAAGATGCTGCTGGCTTTTGTAAAGGAGCTTTTCTGCTTAAATGGTAAAAACTAAAACAAAAGAAAGCAAATTACTTTTGTTTGATTTATTAATAAATTGACAGCATCTAAAGCTTATTATTAGTTTTTTTTAAATCACACTAAACAGAATGAAAACGTAATGCAATATAAAAATGTATAATCGAATTAGCGATGTTAGAAAAAAGTGTTCATCATTTTATTAATCTCATGTGTTAATGTGTATCATTTAACAGCATTATAGATGTAATGCAGTGTTACACATACAGTCAGGTCCATAAATATTGGGACATTGACACAATTCTAATCTTTTTGGCTCTATACACCACCAGAATGGATTTGAAATAAACAAACAAGATGTGCTTTAACTGCAGACTTTCAGCTTTAATTTGAGGGTATTTACATCCAAATCAGGTGAACGGTGTAGGAATTACAACAGTTTGTATATGTGCCTCCCACTTTTTAAGGGACCAAAAGTAATGGGACAGATTAACAATCATAAATCAAACTTTCACTTTTTAATACTTGGTTGCAAATCCTTTGCAGTCAATTACAGCCTGAAGTCTGGAACACATAGACATCACCAGACGCTGGGTTTCATCCCTGGTGATGCTCTGCCAGGCCTCTACTGCAACTGTCTTCAGTTCCTGCTTGTTCTTGGGGCATTTTCCCTTCAGTATTGTCTTCAGCAAGTGAAATGCATGCTCAATCGGATTCAGGTCAGGTGATTAACATTCCACTTCTTTCCCTTAAAAAACTCTTTGGTTGCTTTCACAGTATGCTTCGGGTCATTGTCCATCTGTACTGTGAAGCGCCGTCCAATGAGTTCTGAAGCATTTGGCTGAATATGAGCAGATAATATTGCCCGAAACACTTCAGAATTCATCCTGCTGCTTTTGTCAGCAGTCACATCATCAATAAATACAAGAGAACCAGTTCCATTGGCAGCCATACATGCCCACGCCATGACACTACCACCACCATGCTTCAATGATGAGGTGGTATGCTTTGGCTCATGAGCAGTTCCTTTCCTTCTCCATACTCTTCTCTTCCCATCACTCTGGTACATGTTGATCTTTGTCTCATCTGTCCATAGGATGTTGTTCCAGAACTGTGAATGTTTTTTAGATGTTTTTTGGCAAACTCTAATCTGGCCTTCCTGTTTTTGAGGCTCACCAATGGTTTACATCTTGTGGTGAACCCTCTGTATTCACTCTGGTGAAGTCTTCTCTTGATTGTTGACTTTGACACACATACACCTACCTCCTGGAGAGTGTTCTTGATCTGGCCAACTGTTGTGAAGGGTGTTTTCTTCACCAGGGAAAGAATTCTTCGGTCATCCACCACAGTTGTTTTCCGTGGTCTTCTGGGTCTTTTGGTGTTTCTGAGCTCACCGGTGCGTTCTTTCTTTTTAAGAATGTTCCAAACAGTTGATTTGGCCACACCTAATGGTTTTTCTATCTCTCTGATGGGTTTGTTTTGATTTTTCAGCCTAATGATGGCTTGCTTCACTGATAGTGACAGCTCTTTGGATCTCATATTGAGAGTTGACAGCAACAGATTCCAAATGCAAATAGCACACTTGAAATGAACTCTGGACCTTTTATCTGCTCCTTGTAAATGGGATAATGAGGGAATAACACACACCTGGCCATGGAACAGCTGAGCAGCCAATTGTCCCATTACATTTGGTCCCTTAAAAAGTGGGAGGCACATATACAAACTGTTGTAATTCCTACACCGTTCACCTGATTTGGATGTAAATACCCTCAAATTAAAGCTGAAAGTCTGCAGTTAAAGCACATCTTGTTCGTTTCATTTCAAATCCATTGTGGTGGTGTATAGAGCCAAAAAGATTAGAATTGTGTCGATGTCCCAATATTTATTGACCTGACTGTAGAAGGCCACGATTTATAAAAATATCATTAATCAGAAAAACACTGTAATTAAAGGAATAGTTCACCCAGTGTTTCAATCATTCACTCACCTAAAGTTTAGCATAATGTCTTAGCTGCTTGTTTCGTACAACAAATTACAAAAAAAGCACTTTAAAACTACTGTAAAATTAGGGCTGCGTAATAAAACAATGTCGATATTTATCAGGGAATTCTTTTATTTATATCAATTTTTTTTTTTCGATATTTAACTTATGTTCTACATCTAGACGATCGGATCAGGTGTGTCGATTAAAAAAAAACAAGTAGTTGGGCAAAGTTATACACCTAACTGGCAGCTGAATCACAGTAATGAAACCAGCCAGACTGGAAGTATTAGCTGGTTAGCGGTCCTGCTGTGGTGTAAACCAGTTATCCGGCAAACTAATCCTTTTGGTAGTGTAGACAGCAAAACCAGTGGTTAGACATATTTGATAAAGATAGGTTTGTATCATCTAAATATAAATCAGTCAAAAAATATTTTACTGGTTATTGTTTATATTCAATCTAATATTATTCTGTTTTCTCACACAGTTTAATTTAATCTTTTTCTTTCTACCTTCTTCTGTGCTCAATTCCTGTTTCCAATTTTACATTCAATCAGTCATCTCTCATTTAACATTTTGCTGACCTCCTTTGCTCTCTCACTCAATTACACTTACTCAAAATAGAGTTTTATTGAACACTTTCATTTTACAGCATCTCTGTGGCTTTGTTCACTGCCCAGTGCAGTGTGGGTGGATATGTGTGGGGGATGGGTACTTCAGAAACTATAAAGCCGTGTGGCTCTCTCTCCAGCTCTCCATCTGTCATGTTCATTGTTGTCCTTTGTTCTTTTGTGTACTTTTATTTTGAAAATTCCTGTTCAGTTCCTAGTTTTGTCACATCCTGTTTTCCCTCCATGTTTTGTATCTGGGTTTTATTGGTTCATTGTTTGATTACCTTGATTCAGTTCTTGTTTGTCATTGGTTTTAGTTAATTATCTTGTTATCCTGTTTCAGAGTTCTGTTTGTTGATTGGCCTTGTTACCCTTGTCCTTGTGTATTTAAACCCTGTTTGTTCCTTCATTCCCTTGTCGGTCGTTGAATGTTTTTGTACGTGAATGTTATGGTTGTTTCTCCTGCCTGTGGATGTTTTTCATGTTCATGTTGTTTTCCCCTCGTGGATATTTCTTTGTTCCTGTTTGTTTGCCCTCACTTTGATTTATAATAAAGAACCTGCTTTTGGATCCGCACCTCCTCGTCTGCCTTCACTCCTACATTCGTTACAGAACGACCGACCACACTATGGATCCAGCGGTTCAGCAAGCGAACTACCAGCTACTTTGCCTAAAGCAAGAGGACTGACCGATGGAGGACCACATCCGTGACTTCCTTGAGCTGGTAAACATCTCCGACTTCCCGGACTCGGCCTTGGTGGTTTTCTTCTGGGGTAACCTGAACCCCTCACTGAAGGAGCGGTTGCCACCGGTGACACGCGGCTGGACGCTCTGTGATTTTGTGGCGGAGACGCTGCTGGTATGCGGCTCGCCACTTACTGTGGATGTTGTGGATGAGGATCCTGCCTCCCCTCCCACGGCGGTGACTCTCCAGTCGTCCCTAGCTCTCCCTGTCACGCCAGCCCCTACGTCTGTTGCCGTCATCGAGCCTGCACGGTCCACTTCGTCTGCCCGGAGGAGGTTGAGAAGACGGGCTTCTGCCTCCCGGTTCGCGCCTGCCCCGGTCTGCGAGCCAGAGCCCACGCATGTCACGGTGAGCGAGCCAGAGCCCACGCATGTCACGGTGAGCGAGCCAGAGCCCACGCATGTCACGGTGAGCGAGCCAGAGCCCACGCATGTCACGGTGAGCGAGCCAGAGTCCTCGTCAGCCACGGTCAGCGAACCCAAGCCAGCGCATGCCTCGGTCACCCAGCCAGTACCTGTCGCCTCAGAAGTCAGTGAGCCAGTGCCGATAGCCTCAAACGTCAATGAGCCAGCGCCTGTAGCCTCAGATATCTGTGAGCCAGCGCCTGTAGCCTCAGATATCTGTGAGCCAGCGCCTGTAGCCTCAGATATCTGTGAGCCAGCGCCTGTAGCCTCGACCGTCCCAGAGCCAGCGCCTGTAGCCTCGACCGTCCCAGAGCCAGCGCCAGCAGCCATGACCGTCCAAGAGCCAGCGCCTCCCGAGCCTTCCAGGGCTCCTCCTCCCAAGTCTCTCGAGTCTTCCAGGACTACTCCTCCCGAGCCTTCCAGGGCTCCGCCTCAAGTCTCTCGAGTCTTCTAGGGCTCCTCCTCCCGAGCTTTCCAGAGCTCCGCCTTCCGAGTTACCCGAGCTTTCCAGAGCTCCGCCTTCCGAGTTACCCGAGCTTTCCAGAGCTCCGCCTTCCGAGTTACCCGAGCTTACCAGAGCTCCGCCTCTCGAGCCTTCCAGGACTCCTCCCCCCGAGCCTTCCAGGGCTCCGCCTCTCAAGTCTCTTGAGCCTCTCGAGCCTTCCAGGGCTCCGCCTCTCAAGCCTTCCAGGGCTCCTCCTCCCGAGCCTCCTAGGGCTCCGCCTCTCAAGTCTCTCGAGTCTTCCAGGGCTCCTCCTCCCAGGGCTCCGCCTCTCAAGTCTCTTGAGCCTCTCGAGCCTTCCAGGGCTCCGCCTCTCAAGCCTTCCGGGGCTCCTCTCGAGCCTCCTGGGGCTCCGCCTCCCAAGTCTCTCGAGCCTTCCAGGGCTCCGCCTCCCAAGTCTCTCGAGCCTTCCAGGGCTCCGCCTCCCAAGTCTCTCGAGCCTTCCAGGGCTCCGCCTCCCAAGTCTCTCGAGCCTTCCAGGGCTCCGCCTCCCAAGTCTCTCGAGCCTTCCAGGGCTCCGCCTCCCAAGTCTCTCGAGCCTTCCAGGGCTCCGCCTCCCAAGTCTCTCGAGTCTTCTAGGGCTCCGCCCCTCAAGCTTCTCAAGCCTACCAGGGCACCGCCCCTCAAGCCTCTCGAGCCTTCCAGGGCTCCGCCTCCTATGGCTCAGCCTCCTACTGCTCCGCCTCCCACGGCTCTGCCTCCCGAGCCTCCTACGGCTCCGACTCCTATGGCTCAGCCTCCTGCGGCTCCGCCTCCCGAGCCTCCTGCGGCTCCGCCTCCCGAGCCTCCTTCGGCTCCGCCTCCCGCGGCTCTGCCTCTCCAGTCTCCTACGGCTCAACCTTCCTCGGCTCCACCTCCGAAGCCTTCCAGCTCACCGCCTGAAGAACCTCCTATGGCGCCACCTCCCTCGGCTCCGCCTCCTAAGCCCCCCACGGTCCTGCCTACGCCTCCTTCGACGCAGCCTCCCATGTCTTCTACGGCTCCGCCTCCGAAGTCCTCCTTGGCTCCGCCTCACGCGGCTCCACCGGTCCCTATCTGGCGGCCACCACCCAGGTCCCCCAAACCTACCCACATCCCGTGGTCAACCCCCAGGCCCCCTGAGCCCGTCCTTGCCCTGTGGCCGGCTCCCAGGCCCCCTGAGCCCGTCCTTGCCCCATGGCCATCTCCTAGGCTACCTAGATCGGCCTCTATCCTGTGGCCTCCTCCTAGGCCCCCTGAGCCGGCCCTTGCCTTATGGCCAGCCCCCGGGCCAGCTAAACCTGTCCCTGTCCTGAGGCTGCCTCCCAGGCCTCCTAGACCTGTTCCCATCCTGTGGCCGCCTCCCAGGCCTCCTGACCCGGCCCCTGTCCTGTGGCCTCCTCCCGGGCCCCCTGACCCAGTCCCTGTCCTGTGGCCTCCTCCCAGGCCTCCTGAACCTGCCCCTGTCCGGTGGCCTCCTCCCAGGCCCCCTGACCCTGTTCCTGACCTGTGGCCTCCTCCCTGGTCCCCCAGACCTATCCTTGCCCGGTCGATACCTCCCTGGCCCCCTAACCCTGTCCCTTTGTGCCCCCCGGGGCTGCCTAATGGGCCCCGTGGACTGTCATCTCCATTTGTGCCCCTGTGGACTGTCTCATTTCCCCCTTGGACTTCCTGCCTGCCCTCTGTGCCCCCTTGGACTTCCTGCCTGCCCTCTGTGCCCCCTTGGACTTCCTGTCTGCCCCTTGCACCTCCGTGACCTGCCTGTCTTGCCCTCTGCGCCCCCCTGGACTTCCAGCCTGCCCATTGTGCCCCCCTGGTCTGTCTGTCTGCCCATGTGCCCACTTGGACTGTCTGTTTGCCCCTGGTGCCCTTATGTTGTTTTTGTGGGTTTTTGTCTTTTGTTTTTTGTTTCAGGATCGTCTGGAATTCGATCCTTTTGAGGGGGGATTCTGTCATGTTCATTGTTGTCCTTTGTTCTTTTGTGTACTTTTATTTTGAAAATTCCTGTTCAGTTCCTAGTTTTGTCACATCCTGTTTTCCCTCCATGTTTTGTATCTGGGTTTTATTGGTTCGTTGTTTGATTACCTTGATTCAGTTCTTGTTTGTCATTGGTTTTAGTTAATTATCTTGTTATCCTGTTTCAGAGTTCTGTTTGTTGATTGGCCTTTTTACCCTTGTCCTTGTGTATTTAAACCCTGTTTGTTCCTTCATTCCCTTGTCGGTCGTTGAATGTTGTACGTGAATGTTATGGTTGTTTCTCCTGCCTGTGGATGTTTTTTCATGTTCATGTTGTTTTCCCCTCGTGGATATTTCTTTGTTCCTGTTTGTTTGCCCTCACTTTGATTTATAATAAAGAACCTGCTTTTGGATCCGCACCTCCTCGTCTGCCTTCACTCCTACATTCGTTACACCATCAAGTCAGAATGCGCAATATGCCCCACAACATTTTGTGACATACTGTTTGTTGTAATTGTGTAATCAGCTGGATTTCAGACAATAGAAGTATTTTGTAGAGGAAATTATTTGGATGTATCCCAGTAAATGTAGGCTTACACTTCAAATTAAAAGCAGATTTGTATCATTTTTTTGAAGAAAATGCTGACAAAATGTGTGGAGTGTGTTTACACGCAAAACTCACTGCCAGGATATTGCTACCGTAGGTGTTCAAAATGTTTTTTAGCTACATGGCTAGAGTGTTCTGGGAGGTTGCAAAGGAGTTGGCTTTGCGGTTGCTATATGGTTGGTAAAATGTTATGGGTGGTTGTGAGGGCACTGCTATGCGGTTGCCTAAGTGTTCTGGGTAGTTTTTAGCATGTTGCTTTGCAATAACTAAGGTGTTTTGATTGGTTTTTAGAATGTGATGCCATTGGTAGGGTGTTCTGGGTGGTTGCAAGGGTGTTGGCTATGTGTTGGTCAAGGTGTTTTGGTAGTTCCCCTTCTGTCACTCACTCGATGTTGTGTTGATGTAGTGCTCTTTAGAGACTAGGGGTCGCTTCTTTGAGAATTGGCGAGTGGAATTTGCATGCCACTCCCTATAAAAGGAGCTGGAATGCAATTCCAGCAGGAGCTGTGCTCGGCGACCGACCTCACCCTCCAGGTGACGAAGTTCACAGCGCGAGCACTCGGGCAGGCAATGCCCGCTTTCTCAACAAGCCCGTCTCCCAGATTGGACTTTTCGGCGACAAAGAAGCAGACGGAGGTCATCCAGCACATCTTCCCCCAGCGCGGCTCAAGATACCGCACCCCATCTGCTCGCAGAAGGTGTCCCCCTGCAGCAGCAAAAGCCCAGGTGGCTCCACCTCAACCCGAGCCCAGTCCTCGGCCCCAGCGTAGAGCCCCCCGCAGGAAGCTGATGCCCAAGTCTCTCAGGCCAGCACGAGGACCTGGAAGGCTCCTAAGCGCTCCTGAGATGGACGACCCAGGGAGCAAGACGTCTGCTACGGAGCTGGTATCCAGACCACTTCATCCCCCTCTGGAGGGCCAGGAGGTAAATACTTTGTTTCTTTTTCTCTTTTGTTCGCTGCGGTACCCACATTATCAAAAAAAGAGCAGTTTCCTCACTCCGTTGGCGATTCGCCTCTCATAATCGCATTGCCTTTGTTGGACAAAGGCCTTTAGAGTTGTCGACTACAAAACTCGAAAATGCCCATCCCTAGTTTTTAACATGTTGCTTAGGATTCTCTTGAGTCGTGTGCATTGCATTGATGTGATGGCTTACTGGTCTTTGTTCTCTTGATATCGCTTCCAATTTGTTTTATTCTTCACTCATTTTACAGTTTTTCTCAAATGCTAAAACACATTTCACAAACGTTTCCTCCATGTTCCCCAATGTCTAAACACAACACCCTTTTCTAAAGCTACATAAACACAACCACACCTTCTCACTTCAAAACTCAAACTTTCAAACCAAAAGAGCAGCTCGAAGCTTTCAAAAATGTAAACACTATACACATCATTACACACTACAGCAAAACAATTGAAAACACAATGCTCAATTTGTGAGAAGCTTCTTTGTTTCATAACTGCCAAGTCATATTTTTAGAAACTTTACTTAGATCTCTGCAGCGGATTAGGCATTTAGATTTGTGAATTTCATATGAAGAGTATAAATCTATAGTAAATTCTGCATGTACACTACTGTAACACAACTCAATGCAAAAACAGAATATACTACTATTGCACACAACAGTACTCTTGAAAACATGATCAGGGTGTGAAGTTTTTTTTATTTACTTTATTCACACCACACACACACCACAATCACTGTGCGGCATCATGTCGCTGAGCTGCATCGCAGGCTATATTGTCTCTTGCCAGGCACCGCGGGAAAAACGCCCTGGAATGGCGAATCCATCCTTGGAAGGCCTCCACTGGGATGTCAACACAGGCCAGCTCCATTACCCTTAGGAGGTTCTCTCTAGTGTATGGTCATAAACCTTCCATCTCCACGATGAGCAGAACTCCTCTATAGGGTTCAGGAAAGGGGAGTAGGGTGGCAGACAGACGTTTAAAAAGTGGTTACTGTTGGTGGTGAACCACTCTCTGATTTGGTTTGTTCTGTGGAAGTGTACATTGTCCCAAATGATCACATAAATGTGATGTGCGGGCCCAGGATGGTGGTGTTGGCGGTCCAGGAGGATGTCTTTTAGCTCCTCTAGGAAGGTGAGGAGACGCTGGGTGTTGTAAGACCCCTCCAAACCCATGGCGCACAAAGAGTAATATTACAGCTCAGGAACCTCAGTGATGGCTTTTTGGCCAATAATGTTACGGCCTCTTTGCCATCGTTTCTGCAGGTTGAAGCCAGCCTCATCCAGGAAGAGGTACTCATGAGGTCTGGCCATCGCGTCCAACTGTAATATCCTCTGTGAAAATGTGAATGTGCACAGGTGGTCAGAACAACAGTCAATCAGGCAGCACAGTATTGTCCAGAAGTAATGTAGGCTACTGAGCAACACAGTATGTCCACTAACTGTACTGTGAACATGGATGCAGTGGTGGACGAAGTACACGTACCATGTACTTGAGTTAAAGTAAAGATACTCAAGGTAAAATATTACTCAAGTAAAAGTAGAAGTGCTGCCTTTAAACATTCACTTGAGTAAAAGTACAAAAGTATTTGCCTTCAAATGTACTTAAGTATCCAAGTACTATGATTTTTATGGCCATAATGTCCTATTATAATTTGTCACAGGACTCTTGCTTAACTCAGTCTACATGAAGACTAATGTCACTCTTGGCACACCAATCTATTAATAAAATGAAATTAATTAGTCAGATGTATGTGTATATATATATATATATATATATATATACAAAATTGAATACATTTTTTGTGTGTTTAATTTTGGAGGGAAGGGGACTGTTCCCATAAGGTATAATACATTTACAGTATTTACTGTATATATTTTTCTCGAGTGTCTATGGTCATAATTATTAACATCCTAATGTTATGATAACATAAACCTGCACAACGCCATTAAATATATACACACGCACACATATATATACACACACGCACGCTACGACACACATACATAGAATATATATATATATATATATATATATATATATATATATATATATATATATATATATATATATATATATATATATCTATATATATTCTATGTTATGGGAGCAGCCAATTTCCTCCAAAATTAAACACAAAAACGTATTAATGCAGTGTTTCTGCTACTCCCCAGAAAAAAAATGCTATTATATGCAAGTCATTTTAGTGTCAACATAATAAGCAATGTACATTATGCGTCAATATTTACCGATAATTGCTGCAATAATAGCTGCTGCTCTCTGCACCGCTTAAAATCATTGGCAACGCAATTTGTTTGGAACTATTGAGAGCTACACGAATCACGTGACCGCGCAGCGGCGAGCTCACTGTCGCAACCGTCTATGTTCGCAACTCTCATATTTAACGGCTCTGGGGTGCGTTTCCCGTACAACGACGTAACTTGCTGCTCCACTACCTTAGTACGATGCACTGTTGAAGAAATCAACTTGCTAGTCACGACTGTTTCCCGAAACCGTATTGTCGCAAATTGGTTGTTCAACCACGTTGGTTAATGATGTCACACATGTGGTGGAGTAAAAACTACTTTTAATGAATCTGTTTGCGATCGAATTAATGCTAGATGTTTTACTATAAATTACGGACATGTCATCTGAGGACTATCTCATATTTTTCTCAGTTATTTGCTTTATTTCCAGATTTAATTATAGGCTCGTTCTTACTCACTAGAGCACGTTTGCACATGCGCACTCTTCAAAAACGGTGCTTTAAACCTATTGACAAACTAAAAGACATAAAGGACATTTGTATGTCTTCTAAATAAAAGATACTGATTGTACTGAATGTCATCTTGCTTATTTGGCTCAAGATAATAATTTATTAAGCCCACATGTTATAATAACAAGAAACTCTGCTTCTAACCACAGGTCGAGAGCTGTCGTTCCAACCACACAACTCTGCGATGCTGTTTGCGAATGTTCGTTGGAACAATGGTTTCGGGAAACACCGACTCGTTGAACTATGATGATAACGACGGAACTTGCGACCATAGTTGGCTAACGATGCTTTTGGGAAACGCACCCTGGTTCAGCGCTTAGTAGATGCCGCCAAGGCAAGTTCAAAACAAAGCGTGCGCGCGCTGTACTGTGATTGGTGGCTCGATTGACCAGTTACGTTTTTATCCACTCATAAATAAAAAGGAACGACTGATGTTGAAAATGTAGTAGAGTAAAAAGTACGATTTTTGACTTTGAAATGTAGTGGAGTTAAAGTAAAAGTCTCCCCAAATTTAAATACTTCAGTAAAGTACAGATACGCAAAAAAGCTACTTAAGTACAGTAACGAATTACATTTACTTCGTTACTGTCCACCACTGCATGGATGTATACTTACTTGCACATACTCATAACGTAGGTCTTTGTGTCGCGCAGAGTTGCGCTCAAAGGGAACCCTATAGACCTGTTTCATCCGCATCTTTTCCCGCCGGAGAACTCGGTCTATTGAGGCCAAGCTGACATCATCAATGCTCTCAAAGTTGACATTATCGGCAATGACTTTGTCTCTGATCTCCCGGAGTCTGATGAGGTTGTTCTCACAAACCATATCCACAATGAGGGTTTCTTGTGCCGCTGTAAATATGGCAACCCTCCCACCTCTATGTGGCATTCTTTCAACTCTAAAGAAAGAAACATGTGTTGTCAATTGACATGTTTTACAATACAGTAACAACTGATTTGAAACCAATAGACTACTTTCACAGGCTTGTAAAATTGTATTGTGACAAAGAAAGCAATAGAGTACAATACCTGTTGTGTTGTCTGAATGCCCCGATAATGGTGGCCACGGTGAACCTACTCAGGTTTGGACGGACTCTTAGTCCTGCTTCAGCCATTGTCATGCCATGGACAATGACATGGTCAATGACTGTTGCTCGCATCTCATCCGTAATGATGGTGCGAGGTTGTCTTGCTCTCCCTCCTGGACCTTCTCCTCTCCCTTGTTGGCCTCCTCCTCTCCCTCCTGGACCTCCTCCTCTCCCTTGTTGGCCTCCTCCTCTCCCTTGTTGGCCTCCTCCTCTTCCTTGTTGGCCTGCTCCTCTTCTTCCATGGCCAGCTCTTCTCCCTCCTCTGACTCGAATTCCTCTTCCCCTGACTCTGCCTTCATCCATTGTGTTTGTTTGGAATCTTCAGCAAACTGTGCACTCTGAACTTGCTTTTATACATGTGGTCACAGCATTAGCAACAAGTGTCTTCAATTTGACCACAGGTTCTCTATGGGATTAAGATCCGGGGAGTTGCCTAGCCACGGATACAAAATTTCAATGTAATGTTCTCTTAGCCACTTCATTATCACTCTTGTCTTGTGACATGTTGCTCCATCATGCTGGAAAATGCACGGACCATCACCAAATTGCTCCTGGATCATTGGGAGAAGTTGTTCTTGCAGGACGTTTTGATTCCATTCTTTATTCATGGCAGTGTTTTGGAGCAGAATTTTGAGAGAGCCCACTCCCTTGAATGAAAAGGAACCCCACACATGGATGTTCTCAGGATGCTTCACTGTTGGCACGACACAGGACTCATGGTAGCGTTCACATTTTCTTCTCCGGACTATCGATTTTCCAGATGCCCAAACAGTCGGAAGGGGGCTTCATCAGAGAAAGTACCTTTGCACCAGTCTTCTGCTGTCCAATCTGTCCTTGATGTTTTTCTTGGAGAGAAGTGGCTTCTTTGCTGCCCTTCTTGACACCAGGCCATTGTCCAAAAGTCTTTGCCTCACTGTGCGTGCAAATGCACTCACACCAACCTGCTGCCAATATTGAGCAATCTCTGCACTGGTGGTGACACGATTCCGTAGTTGACTCCTCAGGAGGAGACGGTCCTTTCGCTTGCTGGACACTCTGGGATATCCTGAAGCATTCTTCACTGCAGTTGAACCTTTCTCCCTGAAGTTCTTGATGATCCGGTAAATGGTTCTTTCTTTAGAGGTAACCATTGCTAACAAGAATACAATGATTGGAAGCACTTCTTCCCTCCTTTTATAGCAATCAGTCTACTCTTATAATCCAGTCAGAATGATTTTCACCTGGCTTGTACTCATTCACACTTTCCCAGGTGCTGCTGATATGATTAGTGAAATTATGTTGGCTGGTAATTGTTTTGCCAGGACCAAAAAAACTGTGAAATATGGGATTTTTGCAATTATTTAAAATGCATCTGATCACTCTGCACTAGGGCTGTACAATTTGGGGAAAATGTCATATTGCGATTATTGAGGTTAATATTGCGATGTGCGATTGTGATATAATAAACAAATAGTATCATGAGTCAACTTGCTTGGTTATCAAGGAAAATGCACAAATAGATTACTGATAATGCTGAAATGTGTATTTCTCAACTCAAACATACAAACTAGCAACAACAACATCTATAAATGCAGTGTTCCCTTTACAAAAGGCTTCACTTTGACGTTGCGCTGCTAAGCGCTACGGGGAACAGCTTTCGCTGTGAGCCGAGCTGAAATAATGTGTGGAACACGTCAATGAACATTGACCGGAATTTATAGCCTCGGTTGATGTAATGATTAGATGCACCTGAGGCCAGGCTATAAATGTATACGTCACCAGGTGTCGTCAGAAACTCTTTTTTCAGAGAGATTCTGTTTCTGTGTGTTTCACACACCCTGTCAAAACTTTCTTTCCTCTGTTAGGAGATAGAATCAGTTAGGCAGTGTGCAGTGAATGTTGTTCTATTTTTCTCTTCTGTTTAGAAAATATTATATATATATTTAAAAAAAAGAGAGAATGACTGAAAGCAAACGGTGCGTGTTCCTCTCTTCTCGCTCTATAGCTGAAGACGGCACACATCAGTTTTTGCTGTTTGTTTGGGGTAAGAGCACGCTGCTCTGCGTTGCAGCAGGGCGGGTGCGAGCACTGCGATTTGCTTTAACAGGCAGAGTGCGTCGTGCTCGCCTCGCTTGCTTCCGGAGTCAGCACTCACGAAAAGATCGTTCGTGGGGCTCGTGCATGGATTTGGCTGAGGAGCAAGAGACGGGTTGATCCCTTTCTCACTCTCTCCCCAAACCCAGCTGGTCCTTCACATGATCTCGGCGCGTTCCGACGCTTCTTCGGATCATGAGGTGGATCGCAATTCTCTTCCGCCTCCGAGCTTTCCGTCCGCGATAAAAAAAATATACGGAGGAATTGCTCGATGTTGTTACTCGTGCGGTTGCCAGATTGGACTGGCCACGCGAAAAAGAGACCCCCAAACGCTCCAAATTAGGGGATAGATTTTATCTTCCAGTCTAAGAAAGGGAACGCCTCATGGGTCCCTTCCCTTTCTTTGATAACCTCCATGAAGTGCTTTTTCTCTCATGGAGAACCCCTAAAAAAAATAAATATATATATATTCTTCCCGTGTTCACATACCCTCGACGTCATTATATTCGACTATCGTGGGTGCTGAGGCATGGGGGTATTCAGTGATGCCGCCGGTCGAAGAGACGCTTGAGGGCTATCTCTCGCCGGGCTCGGCATCGTCACTTAAGAAGCCCTCTCTCCCCTCAAAGCTTTGTAGGACAACCTCCACTTTAGTGGGAAGGGCTTATCAAGCAGCAGGTCAGGCTGGTGGTGCTCTGCACACTATGCTGTTTTTCAGGCGTACCAGGCTGACCTCCTGGACGACCTGAGTGTGGGTTCTGCGCTTGACAAGCAAGCCTCAGACCCACCTCGGTCCTGACTGAAGGGAGGCTCAAAAGCAAAGTGTGGCGAGTCGTGCTCCTCCTCCCAGGGATTGGGGACAGTCTCGCCGCCCTCGCCAGCCCCCGAAGCAAGACCTCAGGACTATAAATTCTAGTAAGAGAAAACCTTGACGGTTTTGTGCCTAGATTAGGGGGTAGCTCCCCTCGGGACGAGGCGCGTGCTTCACTTCACCCCTCCCGGTACCCCCTCGAAGCCCCTCCATTCCCGCCACCTCTTGGTGTTTCGGGTTGCAGAGGCTTCCGTCAAAATCGGGTGTTCTTGCTGTTCCTGCATTTTATTCAGGACGTGAAACACCCGACAACCCCTCAACAGGAAGTGTTAAAATATAATACCCATCTCAGAGATCCTGGCAGCGTGGAAACTTCTGCCGGATATATTCTTTTCTGTGGGTCTTATAATGGCGTCAGGATTTAATTCTTTCGCCGCTTTTCCGTGTTTCAACGGCGTGTTCTCACTACCGTAAACCGGATTTCTTTTTGTAAAACAAAAAAACTCAATCTCCTGGTTAATGGGGCCATGGTATGTGTTCCCCTTCCAGAGAGAGAGTTAGGTTATTACACTAAATACTTCCCGCTTCCCATGGAGGGTGAGGGGTGTCGTCTGGCTTAGATCTTAAAGCTTGAACTACCCGTGGGTGTTCAAGTCCAAGATGATGCCTGTCAAGACGGTCGTGTCTCAAGCCCTACAACTCGCTTGGCTGGTCACCATCGATCTTATGACGCACTTCTATACTTCATTTAGAAGTTCTGCCACAACATGGAAAGTTCCTGAGGTTCACTTACGGGGCTAAGTCTTCCAGGGTCAGGTTCTTTCACTCAGCCTAGCCCTTTTTACCCGCACATTCACAATGCATGATGTAGCTGGCTCCTTGCGACTCGGGGCATCTGCATTCTGAATTACGTAGACGACTGGCTGATCCTAGCGCAGTTCCAGGAACTGGCAGTTCAGCACAGGGACATCGCCTTAGCTCATCTGTTTCTCTGGGGTTGAGGCTCAACGCCAAGAAAAGCGTCCTCTCTCCCACTCAGAACACTGTCTATCGGGCATCGTATGGAGTTCAATCTCAATGCGGGCACAACTGTCTCCCGCTAGGATTGAGTCCATTCAGATCACCCTGAGCAAAGTCAGGCTAGGTCAAGGTTGCACTGTTATCAGTACCAACGATTTCCAGGTCTCAGGGCTTAACGCGCCCACGGTGATCCCTCTGGACCTTCTGCTCATGAGACCGCTTTTGTTGTGGCCAAAAGCCAGGGATTTCTTCCAAGGGCCAAAACCCCTGGGCTAAATAGGGTTACGCCTCAGGCTTCGCTCCCTTCCTATGTGGTTCAGACCCCGGTTTTCTGCCTTGGGTCCCACTCTAGGTGCGTCTTGTTGTCGCAGACTGCTAATCGACAGACGCCTCCCTGATGGGCGGGTAGCGGCCTTAAGTGGTCGCCCAGCTTAAGGGGATAGGAGGGTCATCAGCTCGGTTGTCACAGTCTCTGTCTCGGGTTGATGGCTGTATTTCTGGCCCTGAAATACCTCCTCCTGAGGCTGCCATGTCTTGGTGCGGTGGACAATACAGCGGTAGCCTCGTACATAAATCTTCAAGGAGACCCACGTTCTTGTCAGCTGTATTTCTGACACGTCGGATTCTCCTTAGGGCCCAGGGTAAGCTCCTGTCACTCAGGTCAGTTATATCCCTGGATGCCCGTATACGGGAGCAGATTTACGGTCAAGACAGGAAATACCAACGGGGGAGTTAAGAACTCCACCCTAAGGTAGTAGTTGCTCAGAGTTCGCCAGCAAGGGTTTTTGCCTCTTACTGATAGCACCGTGCTGGCCAAACAGGGCTTGGTTCTCGGAGCTAATCTCTTCCCTCGACGGCTCGCCTTGGGCGATTCCGAAGAGGAAGGATCTTCTATCTCAGGCAAAGGGCAATATTTCATCCCTGCCCCAAATTGTGGAATCTTTCATGTTTGGCCCCTAAGGGTACCAACTGAGGGACACAGGGCTCTCTCCTGAGGTTATCGAGACCTTTTTAAATGCCAGGCTTTTTCCACTTGGAACAAGTTTGGGTGAGATCTTAGGGCAGAAGAGGACCTCTTCGCCTCTATGAATAGTGCAATGTCTCCTCTACTTCTCCCTGAAATCACCCAGCCCCCTTGGGTCTGGACGTTAAGACACATACATGACCCAGAATGCGTCTGTATGTGTTTCTCTCCCCAGTTTCTCTGTTCCCGGGAGTCTTGGCAATGTTCACCAGCAAGAGTCTTGCCTCCTAATAATGGCGCTGCGCTGGCCGAACAGGATATGTTTCTCGGAGTTAATTCCTCTCTTCGACGGCTCGCCTTGGGCGATTCCGAACAGGGAGGACCTTCTCATCCTTGAGGTCATCGAGAGCATTTCAAGTGCTAGGGCTCCCTCCACTTGGAACTGATCTGGGTAGATTTTACAGGGCAGAAGAGGACCTCTTCGCCTCTGTTGATAGCGCAATGTCTCCTCTACTTCTCCCTGAGTCGCCCAGTCCCCCCCCCTCCCCGTCGGGAGGGGCTGAACGTAGAAAAGCAAATGCGCCTGCATGCGTTTCCTTCTGCTAAAGTTTTTATTACAGAACCAGCTAACTGCCAGTTTGCTTCAGTTCTGGATTTTCTGTAGAAAGAACTGTCAGCGGGCACTTGCCTCGCCACTGCCAGGATGTATTTGGCCACTGCGGTTTGCCACGGCTTGGTGGGCGGGGTGCCCTCAAAGAGGCATCCTCATTATTGCCCGGCCTCACGAGGCGCGGTCAAGCTTTGCCAGTAGGTTTCAGGGCGCACTCTACCAGAGGGCACTCCTCCTCTAAAACCTTGGCTAGAGGTCTCCCTCTGCAGCAAGTTTGTGATGCGGCAGGTTGTCCTCTCCGCACACATTCATTAGATTTTTATAGTTTGGATGTTTTGCCACTCCGGGCTCTTATGCCCTTGAGTCGACATCTCAAGCTCATGTCTGGACAAGTTTGTGATGCGGCAGGCTGGTCCTCTCCGCTCACATTCATCAGTCTTTATGACAAGTTTGTGTTGCGATAGGGTTCTCTTCACACACATTCATCGAACTTTGTGGGCTAGATGCTTTGCTACTCCAGGCTCTTATGCCCTTGAGTCGACATCTCAGCCCATGCCTAAACAAGTTTGTGATGCGGCAGGTTGTCCCCTCCGCACACATTCGTTGGACTTTTTTAGTTTGGATGTTTTGCCACTCCGGGCTCTTATGCCCTTGAGTCGACACCTCAGTTCATACCTGAACAAGATTGTGATGCGGCAGGCTGATCCTCTCCGCTCACATTCATCAGTTTTCATGACAAGTTTGTGTTGCGATAGGGTTCTCTTCGCACACATTCATCGAACTTTATGGGTTAGATGCTTTGCTACTCCGGGCTCTTATGCCCTTGAGTCGACATCTCAGCTCATGCCTGAGCAAGTTTGTGGTGCGGCAGGCTGGTCCTCTCCGCTCACATTCATCAGTTTTATGGCAAGTTTGTGTTGCAATAGGGTTCTCTTCGCACACATTCATCGAACTTTATGGGCTAGATGCTTTGCTACTCCGGACTCTTATGTCCTTGAGTCGACATCTCAGCCCATGCCTAAACAAGTTTGTGATGCGGCAGGTTGTCCTCGCCGCACACATTCATTGGACTTTTTTAGTTTGGATGTTCTGCACTCCGGGCTCTCATGCCCTTGAGTCGACATCTCAGCTCATGCCTGAACAAGTTTGTGATGTGGCAGGCTGGTCCTCTCCACACACATTCATCAAAATTGAATGGTTTAGATGTTTATGCTACTCCGGGCTCTTATGCCCTTCAGTCGACATCTCAAGCTCATGTCTGAGACCTCTCGCGTTTTTGTGAGTACACTGCACAACCGTAGGGGTCCGGACAGCCCCAAGTGCGGCGGCGTGGGTATTGCGTTCCCCGTAGCGCTTAGCAGCGCAACATCAAAGTGAAGCCTTTTGTAAAGGGAACGTCTCGGGTTACATGTGTAACCCTTGTTCCCTGAAAAAGGCGGAACGAGATGTTGCGCTGCTTTGCCGCACTGGGACGTCCCAGGACTGCTCTTCAAAAAGAAGTATCTGACGACACCTGGTGACGTATACATTTATAGCCTGGCCTCAGGTACATCTAATGATTACATCAACCGAGGCTATAAATTCCGGTCAACGTTCATTGATGTGTTCCACACATTATTTCAGCTCGGCTCACAGCGAAAGCTGTTCCCCGTAGCGCTTAGCAGCGCAACATCTCGTTCCGCCTTTTTCAGGGAACAAGGGTTACACATGTAACCCGAGACATTTCAAATTAAAATATTTTTACAAAATTAAATAATAACGTCTTTGCATTACTGCAAACTTGTTAGTTTCTCAATATTACACCTAAATAAAATGGAACAATAAATAAGAAAATGGGCAAACAGCTCTCAGAGATAATGGGCTGTCACATCCACACATGCACTTATTTATTTAATATAATCGCAGCATTTTGCCATCATATAAACGCACAGGCTGACATCGATTGCGATATGATTAATCGTGCAGCACTACTCTGCACAATAATCTAGAAACAATGTGAATCAACACCACAACAACTGAAGCAGAAAAATGTGCGAGACACCAAATCTATGTCACTGCCAATACTTTTGGCCATGGCTGTAGAGTTAATAGAACGTGTGTGAAAATGTTGGCCTGCAATGCAAATGGAGAGATTTTCCATTTGGTAATTAGTTCTTTGACAGAGTGACAGGGGTCTTGCAAAGGGGCTTTTCATTGATTGGGTTTTGCACTGAGCTTCACGATGTTTTGAAACATGTGAGTACTGAAGGATCCTTGATTTGAATGTGTGTTCATCAAAAGAAGCAAATGGAAATGTACAGTACTGTGTGTGAGTGGGTCTTTCTTGCTTTGTTGTTGGTGTACTTGTGTGACCACCCTCCCACCCCCCTTTTGTGTTGCTAGGATACACCATTTCAGCTTCCTCTTAAGAAGTGCTCTGTGGTGGGCAATGGAGGGGTCCTGAAACACAGCAGCTGTGGAGGTGAAATTGATCAGGCTGACTTTATTATGAGGTGAGACAGATTTTACAAATCTCTGCTTGTTCAGAAGACCTGTATGAACTGCAATTACAGAAATGAATAGCTGTGAGGATGATATTTATTGCATAAGGGTCAAGTGTTCCTTTTTCCTTGTTAGACCACTGTATTAGAATAATATGTCCAGTATATGTGTTAGCCCAGTATATGTGTTAGCAAGACACATTTGCAACACACTGAACTTCTAAAAATTGGAAGATTCCAGAGTAAAACTGAATGTTCAGTTTGAAAAACTGTATGATGCAACTTGATTTAGGTGAAAACATGTTTGCTATGGTAATAAATATTGCACATACATAGGGTTATACATGAATAAATTGTACCACACTGTTAGCCATATTTAGAGACCAGAATATCATAGGCAATTAAGCAACAACCCAGAGCACCCTTGCGACCACACCCCAAAATGCTGAAAAACACACCAAACACATAAGCAAATGCATTGTGGTGTGCTAAAAACATCTTAGAATACCTTAGCAACATAGCAGCATACTAGAAAGCATATGAAACACCTTAGGATCACACACAGAGCACCCTAATAACCCCCCATAACACCCTAGTGTCCACTTAGCTATTTTATGTCTCAAGGATAACATGAATCGTTCACAATAAGAGCATGAACATTTATCAAGAAAGTAAATAGTCATTTTGTTTTCTTGTTGTCTTTAAAAAAAAAAATTCCTTCAGCTTTCTGTTGTGTCTTTTTCTTCTCGCACTCTCTCTCAATCATGCCTTGTCTAGGTGTAACCTACCTCCACTATCCAAAGAGTATACAGCTGACGTAGGTACCAGAACACACCTGGTGACAGCTAATCCTAGCATCATTGAAAAAAGGTAGACTACTTCACTTATTTTTAATTTCTTTTTTGTTTATGTTGTTTGTTAGTGTTTATGTGATTCATCCACAGTCTGTATTTTATTGCATTTGGTTTTCATCTCCTGGTTTAATAGGGTTGAATACTTAAATTAGAATACAGATGAACATCAGATAAATCCCATTGTTATGGCTAAGTACTTGGTACTTAAATCAAGTGTAGTTTTATTGGCACATTCCTTAAAGTCTTGGAAAAAGGGGGGAAAAAATCCACAATTTCCACAATTATTCTCCAGGAATAAAAAAAATATACAAATAATTGAATGCATTTTGACCAATAGCGGGACAATAGTCACACTACATGGGGTAAGTTGTTACAATGGTAACCAGCAATGAAAGCCTTTTCAGCTAAATCTAAACAGTGAAACAATTATGAAACTGAAAATCATTCGGGAAACGGCAAAAATGTAACAAATATCAAACCATTGTTTGTGGCCAACAGTGGGTAAAATTAACAAGTTATTCTTATTTAAGACAACTATTATAAATGAGATGCTAAGAAGAAATGGCAAAGTGGCCAAAAAAGGCTGAGAGGATGTACAGTTCTCCAGACAGCCAGTCTTGAGGGACAGATATTGATCTTTCTTAGTAGATTACCTGTTTTACATCATGTATTAGCTGGAAGAATATTTTCAGAGTGTGCATTGTTGTTAGTACTAGGCTTTGGAAACGAGAGCCAGTTTTGTTCTGAATACGACAAAAGAAATGTTTTAGCTGAGTTGTATTTTTGAACCATTGTTTTTCATCCCTCTCGTACCTTTACCCATCAGCTTTCAGAATCTACTTTGGTCCCGGAAGGCTTTTGTAGAGAGCATGAAGGCTTACGGTACCAGCTACATCTACATGCCAGCGTTCTCCATGAAGCCTGGCACTGACCCCTCCCTGCGGGTGTACCACACCTTGGCAGACTCTGCATCCAACCAGACTGTTCTCTTTGCCAACCCGGACTTCCTCAAAAACGTTGGTAGATTCTGGAAGAATCACGGTGTCCACGGCAAACGGCTTTCCACAGGGCTGTTTCTAGTGAGCCTTGCACTCGGTTTGTGTAAAGAAGTGACTGCTTACGGTTTCTGGCCATTTTCCGTGGGCCTGGATGAACAACCGGTCAGCCACCACTATTATGACAACGTCCACCCCACCTCAGGATTTCACGCGATGCCTGAGGAGTTCCTACAGCTCTGGCAGTTGCATAAGAGCGGCACTTTGCGTATGCATATTGGAAATTGTGCAAAATAGGGGGAGGAACCAAAGAAAAAAGGGTGAAAGTGAGTTGTGAGTTTACACCCCACCCCCCAAAATGGTATTTTCTATATAAATGCTTGACCCCTATATATGTGCACAAGAACACTGATCTGCTACCAAACCTACCTTCTTGTTGCCAAGGAACTGTTGAAATGACTTGCATGTATACCCATCCTCATGTATGTACTCACTGCAAGCTTTTATTGTCCTTCAATAGAGGTGGTGGGAGTGATGGGAAGTGATGGGGACTCCGTTGTCATGTCACCTACTAAAACGGCATCCACCGGCCGTTGGACCCTTAAACCCAGAGGCCATTTGTTCTTGTAACATAAAAATGGGTTGGGGGATGGTATTAAGAGGCACTGCTTTAATTGAAGTCTTAAAAAATTAAATGGGAATTCATAAAATGGGAGCAATGCTTTGGGACTTTTCAGAATTTGGTGTACTCTGTGTGTGTGTGTGTGTGTGTGTGTGTGTGTGTATATATATATATATATATATATATATATATATATATATATTTTTTTTTTTTATCTTGAGCACTGAATTTTTTTTTTTTTTTTTTTGAGGAAGACTAATATGGAATTATGTAAAAATAATTCTTACATTTTTTTGTATATACAAATCAGTGTAAAAATCACAGGTTTACCCTGGCAAAGGGAAGTAGAGTTGAGCATTGAATGTAGGCCCTGCTGGAAAAGAAGTTCTCTTGTTCTGGCCAAGCTGATGTTCGGCTGATTTAGCTGGTCTTTGAAGCTAAGCAAGCTGGTGTTTGTATGGTTTAGATGGTCTACCAGCCTGGCCAAGCTCGTGTTCATCTGGTTTAACTGGCCTTCCAGCTTAACCAAGCTGGAATTCAGCTGGTTTAGCGTGCTTCCAGCCTCTCCAAAATGGTGTTCAGTTGGTTTAGCTGGTCTTTCAATCTGGCCAAACTGTTGTTCGGCTGGTTTACCTGGTCTTCAAAGCCTGGCCAAGCTGGTGTTCGGCTGGTTTAACTGGTCTTCAAAGCCTGGCCAAACTGTTGTTCGGCTGGTTTACCTGGTCTTCAAAGCCTGGCCAAGCTGGTGTTCGGCTGGTTTAACTGGTCTTCAAAGCCTGGCCAAGCTAGCGTTCGTTTGGTTTAGCTGGTCTTCCAGCCTGGCCAAGATGATGTTCAGCTAGTTTAGCTGGTCTTCAAAGACTGGCCAAGTGGGTGTTCGACAGGTTTTGCTCATCTTCCAGTCTGACCAAGCTGGCTTTCAGCTAGTTTAGCTGTTCTCCCATTATGGCCAAGCTGGTTCTCAGATCGTTGTAGCTGGTCCTCCAGTCTGGCCGAGCTGTTTTTTTTTTTAGCTGATTAAGCTGGTCAAACAGCAAGTCTTTTTTCCAGCTGGGAACGCTGTACTCCCACAATTTAAAACCTGTTACACCATTTTGACTCAAATACAGTTCTGACCTGGCTGCATTTCATAAATTCTTGTCAGTATGTTTCTGTTTTTCTTGCACTGTATTATTTTAAAGTCATCTACACATCTACTATGAAATTACTGCATTGTGGAAATCAATTCATCATGAAACTTCATACATGACGATAGTGTATTATATTGTTTGGATGACAGCATTGAAAGTGAATGTTTGGGAGACTCTGTCCAGTGCTTAAGAACTTCTTGAAATAAAGGAGAGGGATCAAGACGTCAAACCTCATGTTCTGTGGAGGAATGAGTATCTGTATTATTCCTGTGCCAATGGAAGAAGCATAATTGAAGGGGCATTAATCGTGCAATAGACTTTTTTTGCCAGCTAAGGTGCTGGACACCTTGTCGGAACATGTAAATATTCAGTCACCAATTTCATTACTATTCCCATAAGAATCATGGTTCCTTTGAATGTAATAGTCTTTCCTTGACTTGTTTTTTGGGATTTTAGGGAATTAGGTTTATATATTGTAGGTGCTAGTTTTATTATATCCACTCAATATTTGACAGACAGTTTGATAGGTACAGTACATGAGTTGTGGAAAGATGCACTATAATGTCAATTAAGGCAACATATGTCACAAAAGTACACAGACAAGAATCCTTGGCCAACGCATTTCAAGTATGCTGTTCCATTGTACATGCATTATAATGTGTTCTTGTGTTACTTGCGGTAAAAACGTCAGTACTCAAGTGGTCTATAGAGTTACCTTCAAATGTCTGTTCAATCTGTGAAATATGACCAGGCCATGTTCGTGACTAACATAGACTTGACTCATGGCAAGTATTTCCAGTAAATCCCAGTAATTCTCATTACCATAATTTCGCATTTCTACCGCTGATGAGTGCCTTTTTCTATGGAAAAAAGAAGGCTAAGGACATAATAAAAAAAATTTAAAAAAAATTTTAAGGTATAAATATAGTTTTTTTTTTTTTTTTCTCACTCTTAATAACTAAGGATTATGGATTATTCCAACCAAGTCTGATGTGGTTTCAATGTAGTGAGTGTTTTGATTTGTTTCCATGATGATTGAAATGAAAATTTGCGATGGGAGTTTAGAAATGTTTTAGATTGTTACAATGTTTTAGGTTGTAGAAGGACCAACTTACAGTACATTATTGTAAAGTAAAATGCTTAATTGCCAGAAAACTACATCTTTTTAGCTTACGTGAAGGTTGGAAAGTGTTCGATGCAGACATTTTATCTTTAATTGTTTTGCACCTTTTTTGTGTTGTTCAGTATTGTGAATGAGTGAGCTAGTTTGTATGTAAGCATGCACGAATTTGATATATAATTAGTTTTTGAAACTGATTTTGAGTTGTAAACTGATGAACTATTATTGTACTTAATGTTTTGCCCACTTTGAGCCATATTAGGATGTGTGCCCAGCTAAAACAGAGCTTACCTCAACTGTATTATTCAGTGTTAAATCTATCAATGAAAAATATGGGAGCTTGGATCTTTGGTAGTGGTCAATAGATATATATCGTCGGGGCCGATACATTTCCCTGTTTGGCCGATTTTTTTTTTCTTCTTGAGGGTGCCGAAAATCGCCTACTTGCATGTGAAGCAACTGAGACATGTAAACAACCAAATCAGTTGGTTTTATTGTTACGTGCCATCGTGTTACTACAATAAAAGTTCGGTGTTCAGCACAATGTCCGCATATCAGAGCCGGAGGGGACGCGTTTGAGCTCATAATGTTAATGTTTCATTCTCTCTCCTCAACAGATCCCTGTAATTTTAACTGTCTTGTCTAATAATAAAAAGGCAAATATCTATAAAATAAATGTAATATAACATCTGCAAATATGCACATATCTGGTTTAAACAGATGTAATAAACAAACCTCACACAACTTGAGCAGATCCAGCATCCTGTGGAGTGCTCATAAATCTTCCTCTGAAGCACATATTCTAACAGTCCCTCCTCAAAAGTTCTCCTCACATTTAACTTTATTTTCTAATAATAAAAGGCAAATATCATTAAAACTTGCATTATATACTGTTTGCAAATATGCAGATACCTCATTTAAACAGATGTAATTCACAGGAAAATGCTGCCTCCGGAGGCTGTATATGGAGGTAGGATGAAACTTTTCAAACTGTTCAGAGATCAGTTTCCTTAAGAGTTCCATTCATTCAAAACAGATGCCAGTTAAGCCCTTAACTTATTAGGCAGCAAGGAAGCAAGTCAGCTGTCTACGTTTTTGGATGCAGCCCAAGGTAAAACGCTTCACGTGTGCTATAAGTAAATATCTTATTCACTATGCACTGTATGTACAGTTGATTTGATTCAGTATTTTTTGAGTAAATGTGCTTGCTAATTTGGAAATTCCATCCAGGACTACAGTGTTTTTCTTATAAATAAATAATTTCTTTATGTGCAAATACATTTAAAAAAATTGATGACTAAAGAGAAATCTGAAGAAACAGCTATCTACCATTTAAAATACAATATTATTTTATTTAGTTTTGTGTGAAATTGAGGAAATATTGTGCTGAATACGAGTTTTTTTATGTTTGTTATTTTCTATATTAAATTGTGTGATGTGTCGGCATTGTTTCGGCTTATCGGCCACCCTGCTCTCTGGATATAGGCATCGCCTATTCAAAAACCCTATATCGGTCGACCACTAATCTTAGGTACATTGTTTTACTCCCAAAAGCTGTAAGTGTGTTCTGTTATGCTAATCTTTGCTCAAGCAGTTGTTTGAACTTGAGGATGTCACAGTCTACTAATACTAAAAAGGAACATGCCTCCTGGGTTATGCCAATAAATGCAACATTGACTGTGTATACATGCACAATATTCCAATATTGATCAGAATTAGCTCATTTTCAGATTAGCATGTAAAACACATTATTTTAATTGCCATTACCAGATTAAGACAATATTCTGGTTTCTAGAAATCTGAATGAGGTAGCTACCTGTATACATATGCTGTATTCATCAGAATTTTAAATTGTAGAAGAGCGAGCATCTCCAGTATTTCCAGAAAAACATAAGATTTAGACAAATTTGTTTACCGGATTATAATAATTGCATTTATACAGGGATATTCCAATAGCTGTGGAGCATTTAAACATATTTTTATAAACTAAAAGGCTTTACCAGAATATGGGCCTTAATCGGAAAACTATGTGCATGTAAATGTGGTCAATGAAAAGAAAATGTTGCATTTAAAAATGAGTTAAACACTGCTTTCAAATAATAAAAAGCACCAGTGTCAACTAATCTGCTGCAGAACGTTCAGTGTTTATTGTATCTGAATAAAATTTGAATTGTTTTAGGATGTATTTTGGTGTGTTTCATCTACAACAATATTTCATTTCATACAAATCCTTTACTGTGAGTAATAGTGTGTCTAAATGACCTTAGAGAGAAAAAAACACCCATTTCCTGTCCAGTGTATTTTTCAAATCAGAGCCCAGCTGTCTCCTTGGAGATGGTCAAACAAAAGATAGAGAGTGTAGATAGGGAGGGGCAATAGAGCGAGAAGATTGCATTTCTTAGTCGGAATTAATTTACAGGTCCAGCCGACTCTGTTTGAGATGAATATGTTCCACGCACATGCTAAAGGAATAGTTCTATGCAGAGGTTAAATTGGGCCGGAGCGCACCGGAGCGCAGCTCCGCCTCCTCAGGTCCACAACACACCCTGACGGAGCTCAGCTCCGTCTCCTTCAGAGGCGGCGGCAGCCGATTTTTAATGTTTTGAGTGTAGCCCCGAATGTATTTTGAAAAGTTGACTGACAAATATGAAAACAAAAAGCCTATGTAAACCCCCGAATTCATAAGTTGCCTTATTCCATTGTGCTTTGGCTTTGCACATACTGCATACAGCCTGTAAAAATAGACATAGGCATAATCTAGCCAATAGAATAAGTTCCTTTGCTGTCGGTAGCCTATGGGCGACTCCGTTTCTTCCTCTCTGTTGAATATGCAGCAGGTAGGGGAGGAGCTGACATCAACTTACTTTACTTAGTGGCGAGTTAACAGCAGTTAGCAGGAAAGACAGCAAAAATGAAGCAAATGAGGCTTGTAAAATTTCCGAAAGAAGTCAGTGGGTAAGAATTCACATTTGTTTTTGTCCTTAAAGTCTAAAAATCATCATCTAACTGGCTTTCACCCACAGTAGGCTAAACGTCAAGACGTCCACTACCGCCTATTATTGTGTGTTATAGCCTCTGGCCTCGTGGTTAGTTCAATCTCTATTCAGGCCGGAGACCGCGGGTCGAGTCCGATTCGTAGCATAATTTTCTTGTTTATCAGGTGTTGTTTTCGCTAAGGATAACCAATAAGCAGTAACATAAAATGTATGTGTGACTTGTTTTGTGATATTAGTTTGTAGTAAATATACACTTTGAGGGTAGCAAAGATGAGCCAGAATCAGGCATGGAAACTGGTAACAATTAATAAGTCACTTTACTTTAGAGAAAGTTAAAAGTGAAACATTGTTTATCTCAATGATCCTAATGAAAGGATTTTGACAGATGAATTATTCTCATAGAGATGATGAGAATTATATACAGTTCGATGCCATGGTGTGTCAATGAACTTAGACTAAAGTCATTCATGTATTGCTTTAACTTAGGATCTTATACATCATTTTGACTCTTTATGTCAAAAAAAATTAATTATTTATATATATATATAAAAAAAAAAATTTTTGCTTCACTTTACTCTATAATATAACTCTTTTGTGATGACTTTATGATAATGTACATGACAATTCAAGAATCATGATAGATCTTAGGGCAGTCCCACTGATCTGCTCTTCCCAATACATTTTCTTCAATGGTATTGGTCCACAATTTGACATATGTAGCACTTGATGAATTAGTTGTTAGAAGCTGATTTGCAATAAGTTATGTGCTGTATCTGTTCTTTTGCATCACAGATGATTCAGGGAGGAGAGAGGATGTTGAGGATAGTACTAGAGTGGAAGATTTGGGAACTGTAGAAACAGGCCCAGCCAGAGCAAAACTCAAAGAATACCCTCTCACCAGCTTTGGACTACAAAGAAGTGGTTGCTAGTGTGAAAATAAAATGGTCTGGGCTAAGCCCCGGATGTCCTTCAATGCTGGAAACGCCTCTGTGTCGTCCTGCCATAGATTAAACATAACCTGTATTTAATGTATCCTGGGTTGCATTTCCTTTTATGTTGCATAGATTTGTTCATGGTTTTCCGGTACAAGGACATGCATCATGTGACATTATTTTTGTTGTTGATGTCAAAATCTACAGAAACTGTACTTAATATGGGCCCATTATTATCTCATTTATTACATAATATTACATATTTATACACATATTACACAGAAGGAAAGGCTCCTCATTACCATGGTTAGGTCAGTGTGCTATAGTCTTAAATAATAATAATAAATTAATGTATTTATGAAAAATAAATACTAGCTGAAACACATCTTGAAACTTTAAACGGCCACTGTTGATGTCTAATAATAATTCTAATAATTCTACCTTTAGATTATTTCATATGAAACTGAAACATTTTACTTTTACTCGTGTAAAATCCTGAAACAAATTTGTAAAGGTGATGTGTGTAATTATTAATATTTGTAACTATTTTGTTAAAGGGGCCACATCAGGCTTTAAGTAGTGCATGGGGGGCCACATTGTAATGCTTTTGAGATACAATGTTCTGCATTGATTTGGTTTGTTGTATCTTTTAAGCCCAGAAATAGTTGTGTACTCAATTTTCTGAAGTGTATCTGTGACTAATGGGACTATTCTGCAATTGCCTAAAGTATTATATTGCTCTCAAAGATAGATACTTTTCTATCAGGCATTACAAAACTCAATAAAGGCGGAGATTATACATTTATTTTGCCATCTCTACTTCCCTGTTAATTTATTATTCAGTTTTAATAATAATAAAAAAAAAAATGTATAGAACGACTAATGTTTGTCGCAAAGCGGACGAGTTTACTCTTTTTATTTTCTTTCTAAAACTTGTCCTGATGCGTTTCTCCTCGATGGTTTTCAACACTCAACAGAATAACACAGGCAGCATGAATATGATAAATAATTACTGCAAGAGTTACATTAACATACAGGTGCGAAGGGACTTCAACGTTTCTAAATTGCACAAATAAAAAATAATAATAAAATAAGTGAATTGTAAAGTATTTGTCTTTGTTTGAAGCCCCATTGGTGTAAAAACACATTAAGTCATTTTACGGCGGGATTTTAAATGATGACCATTCACCGTAAATAAGGGCTCCCCCTCCCTACAAAAGCCAATTTAACCACTGGTACCTATGGGCTGAAATATGTGCCACCAGAAACTGAATTTGAACCATTTATATTTGAATTTGAATGGCTAAACTTGAATAATTGCATTGAAAAACTGAATTTGAATCACATAATTTGAAATTGTATTGTTTAATTAAAATTGAATTTATTCAAAAACTGAATCTGAATTGTATCATTTGAAATTGAATTTATTCGTTTGGAACTGAAGTCCAATAAAATTTGATCCTCACTGAAAATTAAACTCTCTATATATCTTCACATTCACTTCTCACAATTCAGATTCAGGGATAATCCTCAATATCTAGAAACAACACTGAAAATCCACATGAATGTAGACTAAGGAACTGACAAACACAATAGCAAACAGACAGATTATATAGAGAGGAAAATCAGAAGGGCAAACAAGGAGAACAGGTGAAACAAATTAATAAAAAATTAGGCAAATGATGGCGACGGGGTCCAGAAACGAGACAGAGCACATGAGGAAACCAAACCAAAACACAAAAAAAGTAACCGTAAAACAGGTGACAGGGGACAGGTTCCCGACACTGAATAAAAACTTAGTCACATGGGCCCCTCAAGACATATACAACAGGATGCACTTCTAAGTCAAACTGAAACTGATAAATTCTGGTTTAAAGTAGGCCTTATGACAAGACCGGATTTTGTGTTTGGTGTGTACAACTTAGCATCTAGTATAAAAATGATGGTCGCTGTAAGGCATGCTTGCGGCTGAAGCTGTTGCAATATCTGATGGTATTGATAATGTTATAGTCTTGTTAATTTGCCGGATTCACAAATCACATAAGAATAAACTTCTTTTTAACTACTATTTTCTTATTTACTAACATAAGAAAACAAGTTATGAATATATTGTGTTCCCGAAAAGACTTATAAAGTGCTATTTTTTTCCTTATTAAAAAATATTAAATTTCTGACCCACTGGAACTGTGATATAGTCAATTAAGTGATCTGTCTGTTAACAATTGTTTGTAAAATTACTTGTGTCATGCACAAAGTAGATGTACTAAACGACTTGCCAAAACTATAGTTTGCTAATATTAAATCTGTGGAGTGGTTAAAAAATGAGTTTTAATGACTTCAACCTTAGTGTATGTAAACATTGGATTTAAACTGTACATGTGTGTGTGTGTGTGTGTGTGTATATATATATATATATATATATATATATATATATATATATATATATATATATATATATATATATATTTCTAACAGTATTGGTTATGCTCAATTAAATGATCAAGAATGCTAATATGCTAAATCAGTTTATGTATGGTGAATATATTACCCTTTAGAGTTTCTAGTTGCCGCACAACTCGTTATCTACTTTCAGTCGAATTAATTGTTTTTCTGGAACCAAAGTACATCTGTGGATAGTGTAGAAATGAAATGCAAATGAAAGCCCCTTTGGAACAATTATGTGGGTGTTTAAAATCACCTCTAATAACGGCATTGGTATCTTTTCATAGCCCACGCTGGCTTATTGGAAAGTTATACTGTAAATATTCACCTCACTCAAGAGTAGCAGCATAGCCCCCAAGCTAAACACCCATGCTAGTTCAAAACACAGTATTATTAGTGTACAGAGGACAAGCTGCCCGAAAAGAGAATATTGAACATGCTCCTGAGATGATATTACATGTTCATGAATGCTATAACAGATGTTTGTTAACAGTGGCTCGCATGATATCACAATAACTTCCGTTGTGTAGTGCTCAGTGCTCCTCTCATAGCACTCGTGAACACGCAGTGGACGTCAAGATTTTTACAGAAATATTGACATGTAAAGTGAACATTTCAGAACTTTAATCTTTATGTGAACAGTATGGGCTGAAATATGTGCCACCAGAAACTGAATTTGAACCATTTATATTTGAATTTGAATGGCTAAACTTGAATAATTGCATTGAAAAACTGAATTTGAATCACATAATTTGAAATTGTATTGTTTAATTAAAATTGAATTTATTCAAAATCTGAATCTGAATTGTATCATTTGAAATTGAATTTATTCGTTTGGAACTGAAGTCCAATAAAATTTGATCCTCACTGAAAATTAAACTCTCTATATATCTTCACATTCACTTCTCACAATTCAGATTCAGTTCTCAAATTCAATTTCAAGTTACTGAGACAGACATCCGGGTAGTTGGAGGATGAAGGAAGAGCAATCGAGCGCAGATCTATAGATAGCGTTCATTGGCGCACAGGACTCCTCTTGGGCCAATCAGCACCAATGTTTTGGAGCACAGTACGTTACCCGCCATGAAACTATGGAATTACGATTGTGTCAATAATAATGAATGTAACTTTATAAAACTGAACGTAACTTTTTCAGAAACTATCAAAAATATTCCATTACAAAAGAAGAAAAACACAATTAAAATGGAAAAAAATGAACTCAGTCGCACGAATTTAACAGGCTCTTCAAATATGCTTCATTTTTTGTTAATGTTTTTCAAAGATTCGTTTTCGCAAATCGTGGATTCTGAATACATTGCCACAGATTTCGCTTACGCTTCGCAGTTTTTCGTTTGCTGTTTTGAGACAAACCTCTCGTGGGGGTGGGCTTAACAGTGATCTACTCTGATTGGATAGTGAGCTTTTGATGGACAGGTGCTCTCTGACCCGGATGTACAGACGTCACTCAGTGGCATATTGGAAAGCTCTCGCTGTGATTTGTAGTTATGCAATACGTCGTGCTTTGTTGTATTACTTACTAACAATATGTAAATAATATTTGACCTAGAATTATATAATTTAATATTATATGAGACCTTTGATCGTCTAATAATCGTCTTCGATCAGTCTGTAAAGATGAGCTCTCAGGAGAGACACGGAGCGGCATCATCTTCCTCTTGTTTTTTTATTTTTTTTTTTTTGTATTATTTTTTTTAATGCAAAGAACAGGAACATACAAAAGAGAAAGCATGCGTACATCACATAATATCAATCAAAACAATAAAGAAGACAAAAATAAATAGAAAAAAAAATAATAATAAAAAAAAAAAAGATAATAATGTATATAACAATAAAAGAAGAGGTAGGGCCATTACATCACACAAAAATGTTAACATGAAGAGATCAAATGCAGTGCAGATTCTAACAGTCTTTATGGCTTTCTTATTAGTAGATACTGAAATCAAATTTAGATAATTTTCTATTTCTTTTAAGAAGACAGAGAAGATAGGTTTACAGTTTAAAAATGTGCATTTGTGAATATAGAATTTGCTTAGGAAAATAATTAAATTAATAACAAAACAGACATTTTCGTTTGTGGGGTCTGAATCAAAATACCCAAATATAGTCAAGTCAAGTCAAGTCAAGACAATTTTATTTGTATAGCGCCTTTCACATCACACATCGTTTCAAAGCAGCTTTACAGAATATCAGCATTAACAGACGATAAAACTGTAATGTCTATAAAGTCGATTAATCATCATTGTGTAATTTCGCTAAAATACGATTTTTAATAGTGTTTAAAAATAATTAAATGATAATTGTTTTAATAACCCCAGTGAGCAAGCTGTAGGCGACTGTGGCAGGAACACAAAACTCCATAAGATGTTGATTAATGGAGAAAAATAACCTTGGGAGAAACCAGACTCACTGTGGGGGCCAGTTCCCCTCTGGCTAACATTTTGAATGTAATGTAAATATTAATTATGTATAGTTAAAATTATTAAACTAAGTGTTAAGGGTCAGTGATTAAACATCGATTGTGTTTGAACTGTAAGATTAATGACCAAAGTCTTTGAAGTCCATCTTGATTAATTGCAGAAGTTCACATAGATGCAATTGTCCTTGTTAATTGGCTGATGAAGGCTTTTGTTGGCAATAGTTAGTCTATGCATTCCATTTCAAGATCGTAGTCCATCTATAGACCGAGGTGATGCAGGTTGGAGTTGGCATCATTTCATCCTCTGAAGTCCGTCATAATAGATTGAAGTGATGTTTGGCTGGCACCGGCTGCATTTAGTCATCATCATTCTGCGACATGTAGCAGTGGAGTCCAACATGAAGCAGGAATGGTGCTGGATCCAGCCGGTTCTGGTGACCTCAGGATAGGAGTCCCGAGGTTGAGACAGGGAAACAAATAAAAAGATGTAAGCGTAGATGCCATTTAATTTATTGCAGAGTAAGAGATCATGCTCAATGATTCTGGTTTCTGGTTCCGGCAGACCCAACTAAAGCAGCCTAATTGTGGGTTGGAGGATAAATTAGGTGTATGCCTGGCTAAATAGATAAGTCTTTAGTCTAGACTTAAACTGAGAGAGTGTGTCTGCATCTCGAACAGTGTTTGGGAGACTATTCCATAGTTTAGGAGCCAAATATGAAAAGGACCTTCCTCCTTTAGTGGATTTTGATATTCTAGAAACTATTAATAGGCCAGAATTTTGCGATCTTAATGAACGTGTTGGAATATAGCGTGGTAGAAGATCACTTAAGTACTCGTGGAGCTAGACCATTCAAAGCTTTGTACGTAGTTAACAGAATTTTAAAATCAATACGGAATTTAACAGGTAGCCAATGTAACGATGATAAAATGGGGCTAATATGATCATATTTCTTGGTTCTCGTCAGCACTCTGGCTGCTGCATTTTGAACCAATTGAAGTTTATTTATTGATCTTGCTGGACATCCTCCCAGTAATGCATTACAATAATCTAGTCTTGAGGTCATGAACGATGAATTAGTTTTTCGGCATCAGCAACCGAGAGCATATGCCTTAATTTAGCAATATTTCTTAGGTGGAAGAATGCTGTTCTACAAACATTTGTAATTTGATTTTCAAAGGACAGATTGGTATCAAATATAACACCTAAGTTCTTCACTGTTGAAGATGATGTAACAGTACATCCATCTAGAGACAAATTATATTTTAGTGGCTTATTTTTAGAGTTTTTTGGTCCAATAATTAGAACCTCTGTTTTGTCAGAATTGAGTAGAAGGAAATTTCTGGCCATCCAATCTTTTATTTCATTAATACACTCTGCTAATTTTGAGAATTGTGAAATCTCATCAGGTTTTGAAGAAATATAAAGTTGTGTATCGTCAGCATAGCAGTGGAAACCTATTCCACGATTCCTGATAATATCTCCCAGGGGAAGCATATACATGGAGAAAAGCAGAGGCCCTAAAACTGATCCCTGTGGCACTCCATATTTTACTTTTGTTTGGTTTGACAATTCCTCATTTACATAGACAATGTGGTAGCGTTCTGCTAAATATGACCTAAACCATGCTAATGCCACTCCACAAATTCCAACATAATTCTCTAGCCTATTCAAGAGAATGTCGTGATCTATCGTGTCGAATGCAGCACTAAGATCTAAAAGCACTAGAAGAGAAATGCAGCCGCGATCAGTTGATAAGAGCAAGTCATTTGTAACTCTGATAAGTGCAGTCTCTGTACTGTGATGAGGCCTAAATCCTGATTGAAATTCTTCATATATACTATTTCTCTGTAGAAATGAACATATTTGGGAGGATACTACCTTTTCTAGTATTTTTGACATAAACGGAGATTTGAAATCGGTCTATAATTAGCAAGTTCTCCAGGATTAAGTTGTGGCTTCTTAATTAGCGGTTTGATAATTGCCATTTTAAAGTTTCTTGGGACATGTCCTAAGCATAGCGAGGAGTTAATGATATTAAGAAGAGGTTCTGATATTACAGGAGATACCTCTTTTAAGAGCTTAGTTGGTATAGGATCTAACAAACAAGTTGTGGCTTTTGATGTTTCGATAAGTTTTGTTAGCTCTTCATGACCTATGATAGCGAAGGATTGAAGTTGCACATGAGGGAAATTATTCGACATTGTTTTCTGGGGTGCTATGACAGATGATTGCATAATTCCAATTTTATTTCTGATTATTTCAATTTTATCTGTGAAGAAATTCATGAAGTCATTACTCTTGAGCTGTGACGTAATATCTGGTTCGGTTGAGGCTTTATTCCTAACCAATTTAGCCACAGTACTGAATAAACATCTAGGATTGTTGTGGTTATTTTCTATGAGTTTACTAAAATATGCTGACCTGGCAGCTTTGAGTGCGTGTTTGTAGCTACAGACACTATCCTTCCATGCACCCTGAAATACTTCTAATTTTGTATTTTTCCACATGCGCTCCATTTTCCGAGCTGCTCTCTTGAGAGCATGAGTGTGATCATTGTACCATGGTGCAGGGCTTATTTCTTTAATTTTCTTTAATCGAAGTGGGGTGACAACATCAAGGGTGCTAGTGAAGACTGCATATAATGTTTCTCATATGTATTGAGAAGCCTGGCAAAATCTTACACTTGATAAAAACATCAATATCATTCCAAAGCTTCTGAGTGTAATGACACGACCAAAATAATTGAACCACTGTTTCATCAGAATTCACACAAAAAGAGCATGTTAGCTCAATGTCAGATTTAAATCTTTGTATAAATTTCTTAACAGGATAGAACCTGTGTATCAACTTAAAGGAAATTTCTTTCACTTTATTTGTGAGAATGAATTTCTGCTGTAAAGACCAGATTTTTTTCCAATTAAGGTTACCAAACAAATTATTCCAAAAGGAAATAACAGGTGGAACAGAAATCAAATCCTAAAGAAATAAAGATCTTATAGTTTTTAGCTTTCGACTCTGAAAAACAGATTTGACCAACAGAAGTATCACAAGGTTTAGGAAAGGATGCAGTAGATACTGGGGTGAAGTAATTATGGTTTTTAAAAAGCATACATAAACCAGAGGGAATAGCACCCATTACTGTAGCAAATTCTTTTGGGGTTACTGGTATTTGGTATTCAGAAAGAAATTCTGAATATCTGAATAAAAGACCTTGCTTATTAAACAAATGCTCCACTCCTCCTCCTCTTGTCCTTCAAGGCAGCTTGAAGTAAGTTCGTGTTACTGAAGTAACCAATAACATCGATAAAAGTTTTATTCATGTAACGTTACAGTGTGCAACAGTTCTGGCTTTATTTTGCAAATTTATTGTTTAACCACTTTAGCTCTGCAGGATATTTTGAATTTTTTAGAGAATTAGGCATATCTGAATTTAAAAGCGTGTCCTGCCCACATACATTGGAGTAAATGGATAGAAATTGTCTAATTTTACAGAAAACACTCTAAATTTCAACACAGTGGTGGAATATTGCATATATTTTATTATATTTATTCACAATGTTTTGATAAACACATATAAAATATCATATTTTTATATATTTTTTAATATTTTTTTATTGTCATTCACAAGTTTGCAATGCACTGATGTCATGTCATGATGTTATGTAGTTTGATTGTTTGCTCTTTTGCACAGTTATTATATTCAAGGACGTGTCAATGTAGACAGTGCAGATATCAAACTGGTCTTTATTCTACAGAAAGGCAGAAATCTTGGTGCAGATGCTGCATCTGCAGCTGTACATAACAACCTTGAAATTCTTAACCAGTCGCTCGGGAATACCAGCACAAGGCAGGTTCAGCAGGAGTCCGTTCAGCAGTCGGGGCAGAGTCAAACAGTGGACCAAGATATGGCCAGGTTTCAGTTTTGCAGTCATGACAATGACAAAACAGCAACATTTTATTTAGCAATTTTACAATACAACAATAAATTTGCAAAATAAAGCCAGAACTGTTGCACACTGTAACGTTACATGAATAAAACTTTTATCGATGTTATTGGTTACTTCAGTAACACGAACTTACTTCAAGCTGCCTTGAAGTACAAGAGGAGGAAGATGATGCCGCTCCGTGTCTCTCCTGAGAGCTCATCTTTACAGACTGATCGAAGACGATTATTAGACGATCGAAGGTCTCATATAATATTAAATTATATAATTATAGGTCAAATATTATTTACATATTGTTAGTAAGTAATACAACAAAGTACGACGTATTGCATAACTACAAATCACAGCGAGAGCTTTCCAATATGCCACTGAGTGACGTCTGTACATCCGGGTCAGAGAGCACCTGTCCATCAAAAGCTCACTATCCAATCAGAGTAGATCACTGTTAAGCCCACCCCCACGAGAGGTTTGTCTCAAAACAGCAAACTAAAAACTGCGTGGCGTAAGCTGAAATCTGTGGCAATGTATTCAGAATCCACGATTTGCGAAAACGAATCTTTGAAAAACATTAACAAAAAATGAAGCATATTTGAAGAGCCTGTTAAATTCGATGCGACTGAGTTCATTTTTTTTTTTCATTTTAATTGTGTTTTTCTTCTTTTGTAATGGAATATTTTTGATAGTTTCTGAAAAAGTTACGTTCAGTTTTATAAAGTTACATTCATTATTATTGACACAATCGTAATTCCATAGTTTCATGGCGGGTAACGTACTGTGCTCCAAAACATTGGTGCTGATTGGCCCAAGAGGAGTCCTGTGCGCCAATGAACGCTATCTATCGATCTGCGCTCGATTGCTCTTCCTTCATCCTCCAACTACCCGGATGTCTGTCTCAACTTGAAATTGAATTTGAGAACTGAATCTGAATTGTGAGAAGTGAATGTGAAGATATATAGAGAGTTTAATTTTCAGTGAGGATCAAATTTTATTGGACTTCAGTTCCAAACGAATAAATTCAATTTCAAATGATACAATTCAGATTCAGATTTTGAATAAATTCAATTTTAATTAAACAATACAATTTCAAATTATGTGATTCAAATTCAGTTTTTCAATGCAATTATTCAAGTTTAGCCATTCAAATTCAAATATAAATGGTTCAAATTCAGTTTCTGGTGGCACATATTTCAGCCCATACTGTTCACATAAAGATTAAAGTTCTGAAATGTTCACTTTACATGTCAATATTTCTGTAAAAATCTTGACGTCCACTCGCGTGTTCACGAAGTGCTATGAGAGGAGCACTGAGCACTACACAACGGAAGTTATTGTGATATCATGCGAGCCACTGTTAACAAACATCTGTTATAGCATTCATGAACATGTAATATCATCTCAGGAGCATGTTCAATATTCTCTTTTCGGGCAGCTTGTCCTCTGTACACTAATAATACTGTGTTTTGAACTAGCATGGGTGTTTAGCTTGGGGGCTATGCTGCTACTCTTGAGTGAGGTGAATATTTACAGTATAACTTTCCAATAAGCCAGCGTGGGCTATGAAAAGATACCAATGCCGTTATTAGAGGTGATTTTAAACACCCACATAATTGTTCCAAAGGGGCTTTCATTTGCATTTCATTTCTACACTATCCACAGATGTACTTTGGTTCCAGAAAAACAATTAATTCGACTGAAAGTAGATAACGAGTTGTGCGGCAACTAGAAACTCTAAAGGGTAATATATTCACCATACATAAACTGATTTAGCATATTAGCATTCTTGATCATTTAATTGAGCATAACCAATACTGTTAGAAATATATATTATATATATATATATATATATATATATATATATATATATATATATATATACACACACACACACACACATGTACAGTTTAAATCCAATGTTTACATACACTAAGGTTGAAGTCATTAAAACTCATTTTTTAACCACTCCACAGATTTAATATTAGCAAACTATAGTTTTGGCAAGTCGTTTAGTACATCTACTTTGTGCATGACACAAGTAATTTTACAAACAATTGTTAACAGACAGATCACTTAATTGACTATATCACAGTTCCAGTGGGTCAGAAATTTAATATTTTTTAATAAGGAAAAAAATAGCACTTTATAAGTCTTTTCGGAACACAATATATTCATAACTTGTTTTCTTATGTTAGTAAATAAGAAAATAGTAGTTAAAAAGAAGTTTATTCTTATGTGATTTGTGAATCCGGCAAATTAACAAGACTATAACATTATCAATACCATCAGATATTGCAACAGCTTCAGCCGCAAGCATGCCTTACAGCGACCATCATTTTTATACTAGATGCTAAGTTGTACACACCAAACACAAAATCCGGTCTTGTCATAAGGCCTACTTTAAACCAGAATTTATCAGTTTCAGTTTGACTTAGAAGTGCATCCTGTTGTATATGTCTTGAGGGGCCCATGTGACTAAGTTTTTATTCAGTGTCGGGAACCTGTCCCCTGTCACCTGTTTTACGGTTACTTTTTTTGTGTTTTGGTTTGGTTTCCTCATGTGCTCTGTCTCGTTTCTGGACCCCGTCGCCATCATTTGCCTAATTTTTTATTAATTTGTTTCACCTGTTCTCCTTGTTTGCCCTTCTGATTTTCCTCTCTATATAATCTGTCTGTTTGCTATTGTGTTTGTCAGTTCCTTAGTCTACATTCATGTGGATTTTCAGTGTTGTTTCTAGATATTGAGGATTATCCCTTTGGTCGGTTTGTCTTGCATGTTTTCAAGTGTAGATTTTCCTTTTTGTTCCTGATACAGTGTTATCCCTTTGGTCTTTGCTCTTGTGCCTTCCCTTGCCCTTTGCCTATTTAGTTTTTTGCACTGCCTGCGTTTCCAGTGGCCTGTATTTTGGTTTGGATTTTCTTATTTTTTACCGGTTTGGACGTTTTTTGTAATAAACTTTATTTGAACTATTCCGAGTCCATAACCCCCCTTGAGTCAGGCAGACAGAGAAAACTTACAAAGCATGTGTGGTTAAGTGTCATCTCTAACTATTTGGGACTGACAAAAACTTTGTGTTACAAATGACTATGCTGAGGTTTCTTCTTGTGCACATCTTGTGGACAAACATGTGTTACACATTATGTGTCAGTGAAAGGATTGTGAAAGTCTGTGAGTTCATCTTGGCCTCTCCTCATTGTCTAGTCATAGCGACAGAGTGGCACAGGTCAGTTCAACTTATTCAAGTCTTGCCCTGGAGGTGGTGTTGAGTTTGTGCTCTACTTTCCATCAGCTAGGAAGATGTCCTGACCTATTTGTGGTGCTTGGCATTAGGGTGGCCAGCTGTCCCGTAGTAGTGGGGATGTTCCATATTTTGGCAGAAATTATATAAGCATTATACTTTTTTAAGCAGTTTAAAAATGTTAACCTTTTTCTTTTACTTGAGTATATTTTAAGTGCTGTAAATGTACTTTAAATACGCTATTTTCCCACCGTCTGTGTTCACTACTTCCCTGTTCTGATTTTATTTTTATCTATCAACATGATTGGCTAGGGAGAGTCTCATGACTCCCGTCAAATCAAATCAAACCAAATGTAAAAAACTTGAATAGCAGATGCAGATACAGAGCCAACAGTAATGGATGTAGAGAATGCCTCAAACACATTTCAACACCTTAACATCACAGCTGCACCTGAAAGGGATGTTGTGGTGGTGGCTCAGTGGTTAAGGCTCTGGGTTACTGACCGAAAGGTTGGGGGTTCAAGCTCCAGCACTGTCAAGATACCACTGTTGGCCCTTGACCCTATCTGCTCCAGGGGTGCTGTTTCATGGTTGACCCTGCGCTCTGACCCCAGCTTAGTTGGGATATGGGAAAACAACTGCATTTCATTGGCTCTGTACCTGTACTCTGCACAATGACAATAAAGTTGACTCTCTATATCTCTTCAGAAGACATGGATTTAACCACTAGAGTCACATGGATTAGGCTACTTTTATGCTGACTAATTTGATTTTTGGAGCTTCAAAATGTTGGCACCAATGCACCTTGCATTGTATGGACCAAAAGAACTGAAATATTCTTCTAAAAATACATTTTTGCTCTGCTGATGAAAGAAAGTCATACACATCCATAATGGCATAAGGGTGACTAAATAATGAGAATTACAATTATGGTGTGAATTATTCCTTTAAAGCCTGATGTGGCCCCTGTACCAAACAACTGCTCTACCGCCTCTATTGTGCGGGACATGACGTGCCAAGTGACCCTGCTTTTTTTTGTTGTACTCTTTGCATTGTTTTAAACATGTTTTATGCGCAACAATAACTCTCTCAGTCGGCATTAAGGGTAATTTAGTCCCTGCACATAATCATCTTGGTTACTGTCATAACCTCCTTTCCCTGATGGAGGGAACAAGACGGTGTGTCAATGTGGTGATACTAGGGGTTGCTCTTGAGAGCCCCGAACACCTCTATTCTTTTGAGAAAGGCAAATGAGAATTGGCGAGTGGAATTTGCATGCCACTCCCCTGGAAATACAGGTATAATAGGAGAAGGATTGCCCACTCTCATTCAGCTTTTGTGCTGAGGAGCCGAGACAAGGTCCGGCCATTTCAGCGGCTAGTACAACATTGTGGCAAGAGGGACACAATGTCTCGTTCCCTCCATCAGTGAATGGAAGTTACGACAGTAACCAAGACATTCCCCTTCTGTCACTAACTCAGTGTTGTGTCGATGTGGTGGCATTCGGGGTCACTATAGAAAAATGCCACAACAGCTGAACCATGTTACGTGAACTGCTGATGCAGTTGCAAGTAAGATGCTGCATGCGTAATAGCAGGTGCATCAGTCTGCACATAACCACACCCAACGTCCCAAAAAGACATCATGTAGTTGCACACATCCCGGAGGGGGGTGAGGGGAGTGGCATAATTAGCATGGGAGCAGGCCACGCCAGCCGCAGCCTTTTCTCTCTATGTTTTATCTCCACAGAGTATTAGACCTGGCTGGGGCCATCTAACGCTATTATACGCATTGGGGAAGGTGTTCTTTTCAATTCCTATTCTTTCAGGGGGAAAAGACCCCGCAGAGACCACATCCTGCCCAAAGGGGTGGTCAACATGTGGCAATACGACACGTGGGCTCACTCAAAATTAACAAGACTATAACATTATCAATACCATCAGATATTGCAACAGCTTCAGCTGCAAGCATGCCTTACAGCGACCATCATTTTTATACTAGATGCTAAGTTGTACAAAACCAAACACAAAATCCGGTCTTGTCATAAGGCCTACTTTAAACCAGAATTTATCAGTTTCAGTTTGACTTAGAAGTGCATCCTGTTGTACATCTCCTGGTTAGTTTATTTCCATCCACTAAGTATTATGCTTAAAGCCAAAGTCATAGCTACATTATAAATATGTATATTGTATATAGTTAAATCCTTTTACCGAGATATTATGGTGAGCTAATGGTAAGAGTCTTTAAATAGATATGTCTAAATAAACTTTATGTCTATTATAAAAATCTTGTATTTTATATCTTGACAGCAACAGTAATGTATCAGTTATCATCAGTTCAATCAGTCATTCGTGTTAACTTTTAACCAACAACCTAGAGAGAAAATACTGTACATATGTTTATATGCAAAGCCATTCAATCTTTCAAAGAAAATACTGTACATATGTTTAAATGCAAAGCCATTCAATCTTTCAAAGAAAATACTGTACATCCAAATAATCATTTTATATTTTTAAATTCTCACAAAGGAGAGAATCCAACACCAAATTCATGAGCAAAAGGGCTAGGGAGGAAGGACATCCAGGGTCCATGACTTTGTGAACTCAACTGGGGGGTAAAAGCACACGCTTTCGCCTCAGGGGAGGGGAAGGGCGCTATATGCAAGGGATACACCCGGCCAGTTGTTCCGTATTACCAAACTCTACCTGTTCGTAGCTGACAAAACACGTGATGATAAACCAACTCCCTGTTCCCACCTCTACCTGTTAGTGGATTACCAGCTTTCTGACGGACAGGCAGCAGCTTGTGAGGCAGGGAAAATTCACTTCCACCACCTGTACCATCAGCACTGGTGCCAGGGATGTGTGCTCTCCCCACTACTCTTCTCGCTCTACACAAATGACTGCACCACCAAGGATCCTTCTGTCAAGCTCCTGAAGTTTGCGATTACGAAATCAGACATCAGAAGACTACAAAGGACAGTTCGGTCTGCTGAGAGGATTATTGGTTGCCCCTGCCCCCCCTTCAAGAACTATTCACTTCCAGAGTGAAGAAAAAGGCTGGTAAAATCACTCTGGACCCCACTCACCCTGCCCACTACCTTTTTGAACTGTTGCCTTCTGGCCGGCGCTTCAGAGCTCTGAGCACCAGAACCGTCAGACACAGGAACAGTTTTTCTCTCAGGCTATCCATCTAATGAACAATTACATTTTCCCCATTGAGCAATAATTATGTGCAACACACAGTTTAAGTCTATTTATTTTATCCAACATATCCATTTCTGCCATTACTTACATTGCTCTGTACATAATATACTGTATTTTTGTTCTTTATATAACAGATTGTAATAGATTTGCACAACGTGTGTGTATGTGGGTATGTATGAAGGTGAGTGTATGTACGTATATGTATAATTATTTCTTTTTATTCTTTTTTGTTTTTAATTACCTATGTCTTGCTGCTGTTTTTGGTATTATTTGTATTGTTGTACACTGGAAGCTCCTGTCACCAAGACAAATTCCTTGTATGTGTAAGCATATAAATTGGCAATAAAGCTGATTCTGATACCGGCTCAACCCAGAGATTGTAAAATCTTGCAAAGGTATTGGATGTAGCCCAGCCCGCTGCTCTGCAGATGTCTGCTAGAGAGGTGCCATGGGCCAGTGCCCACCAGGATACCACACTCCTAGTAGAGTGTGCCCGTATTCCCAAAGGGGCGGGCATGGCCTGGTGTGCCAGAGTGATGGCATCCATGATCCAGTGGGCAAGCCTCTGTTTGGAGACAGCGTTCCCTTTCCGCTGTCCAGAAAAAGAGCTGCTCAGAGCGTCTAAAGCTCTGCGTGTGATCCAAGTAGGAGCGCAAAGCATGCACCATCTAATGACAGCAATGACAGGGTTGGGTCTGCCTCCTCCCGGGGCAGCGCTTGCAGGCTCACCACCTGATCCCTGAAGGGGGTTGTGGGAACCTTAGGCACATAACCCGGCCAGGGTCACAGGATCACGTGAGAATCTGCCAGACTGAACTCCAGGCAAGTGTCGCTGACAGAAAACGCTTGCAGGTCCCCAACCCTCTTGATGGAGGTGAGCACAATCAGGAGGGTCATGAACACCGATTATGCGACCCAAGGAGTCAGGAAACCACTCTTTTTTGAAAATTTGGGTACCTCAGCCTTTTCAGTGTGCAGCAAACAAAAAAGAGAAGGAAATAAAAGATTTATCTCCCTACTCTCCACCGGGAATGGAGTGGTCTGGATACCAGCTCCGTATTGGACGTCTCGCTCCCTAGGTCGTCCGTCTTAGGGGTGCTTAGGAGCCTTCTGGGTCCTCGTGCCGGCCCGTGAGACAGGGGGCGTCAGCTTCCTGTGGGTGGATGACCTCCATCTGTTTCTTCACCACCAAGAACTGCTGGGCGAAGACCTCAATGGCATAGTCAAAAAGTCCAATCTGGGAGATGGGCACATTTACAAAGCGTGGCATCCTTCATTTCGACCAGATTCAGCCACAGGTGGCACTCCTTGACCACCAAGGTGGACATCGCCTGCCCGAGTGCTTGCACCATGACCTTGCAGCACATTGGGATCAGGACTACCCATGTGCAGTTATTTTAGTGCCTTGGCCTGGTGTACCTGCAGGAGGGCCATGGCATGCAGGGTGGAGGCGGCCTGTCCAGTGGCACTGTAGGCTTTGGTCGCCAGAGAAAACGTAGTCCTACAGGATCTGGAGGGGAGTGCCAGACGATCCCGCTAGGTGGCGGTGTATTGCGGGCACAGGTGCATCACAACCACCTTATCCACCTGAGGGACCTCCATGTGCCTGTGGACCGCCCCACCGTCAAGGATAGTGAACCGGGGGGGCGGGGGGGTTGGGGTGTGTGAGGGGTGCCCCGAACCCAGGAACCAATCATCAAGCCACAAGCGCTCAGGGTAGGGTGGAGGGTTCCAGTCAAACCCCATACTCGTGGCGGCCTTGGCAAGCATGGCGGTCAGCTCTGTGTCAGCCTCAGACTGGGTGGGCATACTCGAAGGTGGCAGCCCAGTCGTGTCCTCAGCGTTCAATATCACCAGTGCTCTCTTCGATGCAGTGATCGAAGACTCAACCTGCTCGCAGGCCTCGAAAGAGACATCGAGCTGGCCCTGTGGTGGGCTTGTCTCATTTTGGAACCGGACAGGAGCAAACGAGCGTGCTGGGGAACGGGAGAGACCGCGCCCATTGAACTCCCCAAATCACCTCCAGCGCCAGCTAGGCCGGCCTCATACCAGAAGGCACAGTGCAGCGGGGCGGCTAGAGTGGCTTTCCCGCTTCGGAAGAAGGAAAGCCGTGACTGCAACGTTGCCATGGTTATATTCTCGCAATGAGAACATGAACCATCCACAAACACTGCCTCAATGTAATCGCTGTCCGAACACGTGAGGCAGCGCCCGTGGCTGTTGGAGGCGTAGAGATAACGACCGCATCCAGGAATCACACAAAGACGGAAAGGCATCTTTATAACGATGTATCTTTAAAAAGACATTCATCGTCAATGTGTGTGCTCTAATAGAGAAAATATACTCTTTTAGCTCTGCCGAAGTGCCCAGGGGGGAAATATGCACTCGTTGTGCAGAAGGAGAGAAAGCTGCTGGAAATGCGTTGTATATCCAACAGCATATGCTTCTTAAGAGGTGAATGGAACAGCAGTAGTATTCAGCTCGCAGATAGCACAACCGCTCGCTCCGAAGAAAAAATCAGAATGAGAGTGGGCATTCCTTCTCCTTTTATACCTGTATGTCCGGGGGAGTGGCATGCAAATTCCACTCGCAAATACTCATTGGCCTTTTCAATGAGAATAGAGGTGTTCAGGGCTCTAGGAACTAGGAACCCTAGTGTCACTACATCGACACAACGTTGAGTGAGTAACAGAAGGGGAACTGATTTTCATGTAATTGTTTCATACATTATGATATTGAAAAAAACTTTAATCTTTTCATTTCTGTAATCGTGTCATCCTTTTGTTTATTTTTTTAAATCAGAGTCAGGTAGTGTTTACAGTATCTTAGATAAGTGATGTATTTTAGAAGTTGTCAGTCACAAACACCTAAAAAACACCTATATATATTATTCTTTCTGGCATACAGCCATGAAAGGGAATGTAAATTAGTGTATGTGTGCTACATTTTTTAATTGAAGCATAGAGTTTTTATTATAAAGGGGCATAGCTTTCGCAACTCAGTACTCAATACTCACTACTAATTAATACTTTTAAATGAGCTACTCTTTTACTCTTACTTAAATAGCTTTTAGGACAGGTACTTTTATTCTTCTCAAAATATTATTTAATAAGTAACTTGAGTATTATTTTACAGTACTCTTCCCACCCCTGATTGGCATTAGGGTTGCAAACTGTCCTGTATTAGCCATACTATTGTTCCACAAAATGCTAAAGTGGAAGCCACATCCACCACTCCCTGTGCTGAAACAACTAAATCAAGTTAGCTGTGTCTCTAGATATCCTGGAATCATGGTATTGCCAAAAAGATTATTACACAAATCAGTCCAGTGTGTCAGCAGTCACTCTCAACTTACTGTATATGACCTCCATACTGTAGGCACCACAAAAGTATTAAAACCAATGCCACTTTGTAACTGTACTATATTAGCCGGGACCTCCCGTATTTTGGCCGAAATTAAGACCTCCTGTATTTAAGTGCCAGACAAAGAAGTGCTCGAAGGGGAGCCATATTGAAACCACGAAATGCCACTTGGCATTGAGTGGCCAAACCAATAGGTGCCATTAGGGTGGCCAGCTGTCCCATATTAGCAAGGATGTTCTGTATTTTGGCCGAAATTAAGATGTCCAACAAAGCATCCAAGGGGGACCCATATTAAATGCCGCTTGGCATTAATGTTGCAAACTGTCCCGTATTAGCCGTGCTATTGTTCCATATTTAAGCAGCAAAACGCTCAAGAGGGAACCACCTCTAACACCCCCTTTGTTGAAATGTCCCTTGAACAATCTAGCTGTGTCTCTAAACATCCTGGTATCATGGTATTGCCAAAAAGTTCATTACACAAATCAGGCCGATGTGTCAGTAGTCACTTTCAACTTATATGACCTCCATACTGTAGGCCAAGTCACTCTTTTAGTCATAAATTAATAGTATTTTTAGCATGATAATTACATCAGGGATCTACAAAGCTCTATCTTAATGTCTCAAATTGAATAGGTCCTAAAATGACAAAAGAATAGAGCATGAAAAAAAGAAAATGAGTGTGGCTTTTGTTGTAATCTGGCTTTGTTGCCTAATTTGTTTGTCAGAGTTATTCTAATCAAGCCCATACTGTATGAAGATTAGTCATATTTGAAGAGTAGTCTATATTTGAAAAAAATTGCAAATTTCCTTTGTGAATTTGTCACCAAGTAAAATTCCACACTAGTTTTTGCTCACTGTCCCTTGTATCTGTTTTAAATCCACAATTCAGTCTGTGTTCTCATTATGAACTCTCAAGTCATTATTGAGCGGCTCTGGCACAGAAATGCAGATCCATTATACTGTTTGCAGTCTACACATTAATTTCTATAACAATTGTCGGCCACACTTTATATTAGGTGTCTTTAACTACTATGTACTAACATTAAATACATACAAGACTATGTATTTACTGTGTAACTACATGTGGTTCTGCAAAATGCCCACATTTGCTGCTACAGAGGTTGAGGTATGGGTAGGTTTAGGAGTGAGAGTAGGGTTAAGGTTAGGTTAGGTTAGGTTAGGGTTAGGATTAGGGGTTAGAGTTAGATTTTGGGGTTAGGGTTGTGTTAGGGGTAAAGTTAACAGTGTAACTACAAATGTACTTAAATGCAAGTACTTTAAATGTATTTACAATGCAATAACATGTATGTACATAATAAGTACATTGTATCAAATGGTTAAGTACATAATAGTTAAACACCAAATATAAAGTGGGTCCCAATTGTCTTTAGAGTTTATATTGCAATGGCTGCAATTACAGAAATAGTTTACAAAACCCGAAACATGCAAATCAACCAATTAACAAATAATTGTTCAAAATCTACTAAATGCTGTTAGGATTACTGTGAGCAACACCTGACATAAACACCTCAGCCTAGAACTGTTGTCTCTTTTAGTAACTGTGTGATTGTCTTTTTAAAATAAGACAAAAAAATGTTTCCTGCACAACAGTGAACGGAATTCCAAAAAGATAATAATTTTTTTACATTCTTTGTAAAGCCAGTGAACTACTAGTAAATACTTAGTAATTTTAGCCACACTTTTTTAAATACTTTAGTAAAGACTGCATTTAAAAAAATACAAAATAAACAAAACAACAAAGAAACTATTTAAAGAGCCCTTTTAACTCCCTGTTCAATTCTATCTCAGATGCATAAAATTCAAAATCATTGTATACCATACAAGGAGATTTTACTCATATTGAAATGACATTTTTGACAGAAACTAAAAGCCACAAAACTCTAATTTAGATTTTTTTGGTGCTGTTAATGTGTTAGTTTCACAGCCATTTATATGCTAATCTACTATAAAAATATTGCCTTGAAACTTTTCAGATATACGCATTTAAAAAAACATCATCTCGGCTTAGGGGCGTAAAAAATGTTTTGTCCAATCATATGGTCTCTAGAATGTCCCTCCTCCTAATACCACCTACTACTTTTGCTGGGCCGTAAGAAAAAAAAACTTTCCCAATTTCTTTTTTAATGGACCCCTTACACATTTCTGGGTCTGAAATGTGTAAGTAAACTATAGTGGGGTAAACCTGTATAGCGGTAAATATGAGACCAGAGCAAATATTATTTCCCATTTGCCCCATCAGTGTTTTCACAATTTTCAAAAAGAGGAAATAAAAAATTAAGAAATGGATTATGGCCGTCAGAATAGAGAAGAAACCACTGTATTAGAAACCCCATTGCAATTTTAAAGTTAACGCCAGGGTAATATAACACAAAAATATTACAAATGTACCACAAATTTAAAGTTGGCTAAATTTACACTTTAAAATAAGCTGAAAACACATCACAGTCTTTGAAAAGGGTCCATAACATTTTTTACAAAAAAACTAAACAAATTATAAGGTCATAAAGATTAATCTACAAATAAAAAAAAAATCCATAAAATATTCCCCAAAATTTTCCAGAAACTAATCCAAGAAAAACCCTTCTAGTAATATACATGTAACATGCGTCTTTGGCATTCTTGTGAGAACAGCTCTCAAAATCTTAAAGAATATAAACTCCTACAGTAATAATAACAATAATTATAATAATTTCAAGTCATAATGATATATATTTTTATCAAACACAAACTGCTCTTTCCTGACCACAATATTTAAACTTCAAGGTCACTGGCAGAACAGTCATTATACCCATATTTAGCAGTGGAATTTCCTTCGTTCCATCTCTGGCCCGTTCCATCTCTGGCCCACTGTTCAAAACTATTTTAGTTCACATATATTTTTGAAAGTCATTCTTGAACAGCTTGAGATCACATCATTGCAATCATGCTGATATCAAAACTGCCAGTTAAAATAAAGAATTTCCATTGTTTGAGTAACTCTTGTTTTAACTTTAATTCTTAAGTCCTGTATTTTAAATTGGAAATTGAGCATCATTTGAGCATCATAGAAACAGAAGCTCTAACATTCTGCTGTAGTTTTTCTGATAGATTTCAATAGGCCATAATTAACAGCAAATTGATCATGTTTTGAGGTAGCGACTAAACTTACTTCAGTTTTAATTGTGTTCCCCTTCTGTCACTCACTTGACGTTGTGTCGAATGAAGTGATACAAGGGGTCTTCCTTGGATGCCTTGGATGAACCTGAGAAAAGGCAAATGTCAAGTTGGCAGACAGAATTTGCATGCCCCGCCCTGGACATACGGGTATAAAGGGAAGCGGGGCAGCGAGTGCCAGTCAGAATCTTTCTTCGGAGCCAAACGGTTGTGCAACAGCAAGCTGAGTTCACCACTGTTCCACTCACCTCTACTGGCGATAAGCACTGCTGTTGGATCTACGGCACGTTTCCAGCTGGCGTTCTCTCACCCCTTGGCGCTTCGACAGTGCTTTCATTGCCTGAAAGAGGGTTTCTCCTCCTAAAAAGAGTTTATTTTCTCTAAAAGAGTTTGAGTTCCCACTCATAAAAGAGCAATACACAGCAGGCGTTGAATGTCCTTTTCAGGATGGGTCTTATTAAAGATGTCTTTCCGATTGAGGACGACCCGGCTGGCGATGAAGGCGATTTGGGGATGACGATGGGCTCGGTTTCGCTGGATAAATCCCCACGAACCATCCGCCCCCCGGCACGCTTGCTTGCTTCCATCCGAGCTCGGGATTAGTGCAGCTCGCCTCACGGCCAGCCGGCATTCTCCCTTGAGAACCCGGAATTGGATGACGACATCGGCACTGCATCGGAGAGCGTCACAGCGGCGTCTGATGCTGATGACTCGTTTGGGCTACCACCTTCGGGTCTGATCGGCCAGTCTGAGGCTGATGCGCAGATGTTCACTATGCTTTCCCGGGCCGCCGTGAGCATGAGGCTGGATTGGAAAACCCATTCCTCGGGTCAGGGCGCCACTCATGGCTGAACATGGTCGAGATTCGCGACTTTGACAAGGCACGCTTTCTCAATGCCCCCGTCTCCCAGCTTGGCCTCTTCGGCGACAGCGTCGACGACTTCGCCCAGCAGTTTTCAGTGGCGAAGAAGCTGATGGCACATCTTGCCGCGGCCCCGCCAAACCAGCGTGCCCCGCCTGCTCGCCGAGGGCGTCCCCCTGAGGCTAAACAGCAGGTAGCACTCCCAAGAGGCAGCTGTTGCCCCGCTCTGGGAAGTGGGCATCCGTATACTTGTCTACCTCGACGACTGGCTCATCCTGGCAGACTCTCCAGAGTTACTGTGTGCTCACAGGGACCAGGTGCTCAGGCACCTCAGCCGCCTAGGGCTTCAGGTTAACTGGGAAAAGAGCAAGCTCGCAGTTCAGAGCATCTCTTTTCTCGGCATGGCGTTAGAGTCAGTCTCAATGACAGCGCGACTCACCAAGGACAGGACCCCAGCAGCATTGGCACATCAACTGCCAAGAGTTGTTGGCTGTATCTCTTGCCCTATGAAGGTTTCTCCCACTAATCCAGGGCAAGCATTTTTTTATCCGTTCAGACAGCACTGCGACGGTAGCGTACATAAATCGCCATGGCAGCGTGCGCTCTCGTCATATGTCACAACTCACCCGCCATCTCCTCCTTTGGAGTCAGCCGCGACTCAGGTCGCTGTGCGCCACTCACATCCCTGGCAACCGCAAAATGACGGTGAATGCGCTGTCGTGGCAGGTTTCGCCCAGCAGAGAGTGGAGGCTCCACCCCCAGGTGGTCCAGCTGATTTGGGGCCAATTCGGCAAGGCACAGATAGATCTCTTTGCCTCCCAAGACAACTCCCACTGCCCGCTCTGATACTCCCTGACAGGAGCTCCTCTCGGGACAGACGCGCTGGCACACAGCTGGCCCCGGGGGCTGTGCAAGTACGCATTTCCCCCCCCAGTGAGCCTTCTTGCACCGGTGCTGTGCAAGATCAGGGATGACGAGGAACAGCCCCTTACTGGCCCTCCCGGGCCTGGTTCTCAGATCTTACGCTCCTCTTCCATTGATGTAAGAGTTTCATGCATTCCTTGAATTGATCACGTTTCTCTGTTGTCAAATTTGCAAGTCTGGAAACAAGAAAATGTTGTGGTTCTTCCAAGAAAGCCTTCCTTTACTCCTTGCCTCATGTAACACAAGATCTTTATCGGGTGATCTCAGATATTTGGCCAGAATTGTTCGGGGCCTGTCTCCCTCCATGGATCTGTGAGCCTGGATGCTGTGAGCTTGCTCAATTTCCAGCTTATGGCCTGTTATGGTACGTAGACTTTGGAAGAGTTTGTCTAGGAAATTCACCATATCTCGGCCTTGCTCATGCTCAGGAATTCCAACAATTTGGACATTGTTTCATCAATTACGATTCTCCAACTCCTCAGATTTTTACCAAACATGCTGCAAATCTGCCTTGGTCACTCGAGGATTAGCTGATAATTTCCTCTCCAATGACTCCAGATAAACAATCTGTTTCTCGACATCCGATAATTTTGTAACCAACTCAGAGAATTACATCTCCATGGAAGTGATTGATTGATGTATTACAGCCAGATCCTCCAAGTCTGCAACAACCTTCGACAGGTTTACAGACACAATCTTCAATTCACTCTGGATTTCTTTCAGTTCACCGTCCGGGGCTATCGGCCTCTTTCTCAGGGGTGTCATCTTAAGCATGTAAGTGTCTTTTAATGTCTCCAGAGCTCAAGGACTTTGAATATTTTGACATATTGTCTTCCTAGAACAGTTAAGAATCAGGGTGTATCGAATCTCACTGGTGTATGACACAAACGGTATTAAAACTATCAAAGTGCGCAGAACTCACCGTGGCACGTGACTCTCCATCTCATATGATTTCTTATGATTTTGCCTTCTCACCATCTTGTAAGATTTCTTATGATTTTGCCATCTCGTACGATTTCTTAAGATTTCACCATTTAGTGCAATTTCACTATTTTGTAAGATTTCTTACTATTACGCCATCTCATATGGTTTATTATGACTTCACCATATCGTACAATTTTCACCATATCATACAAATTTGCCATGATGAACAATTTCTTTTGATTTAGCATTCTTGTAAGATTTCTTATGATTTCGCCTTCTCATGCGATTTAGCTATCTCGTAAGGCTTCTTATGTTTTTACCATCTCATACAATTTTGCTATGATTAACAATTTCTTTTGATTTTGCCATCTTGTAAGATTTCTTATGATTTTGCCATCTCGTACGATTTCACAATATTTAAAAATGTATTGTGATTTCACCATCCCGTATGATTTGTTTTACAGTTTGACATTCTTGTACGATTTTGCCATCTCCTTTGATTTCTTATGATTTTGACATCTCATACGATTTCTACATTTCTTAACAATTTGACCATCTCGCACGATTTCTTATGATCTTGCCATCTCGTAAATTATTTTTATGATTTTGCCATCTCGTACAATTTAAGATTTCACCATTTTGTGTGATTTCACTGTTTAGTAAGATTTCTTACAATTTATTATGACCACCATATCGTCTAATTTTGCCATCTCGTACAATTTCTTATGATTTTGCCATAATCTTATAATTTTACCTTCTCGTGCGATTTAGCCATCTTATAAGATTTCTTGCATTTTTACCATCTCATACAATTTCGACATGTTGTACAATTTCTCATGATTTTGTTATCTCATACAATTTCACCATCCTGTATGGTTTCTTACAATTTTGGCATCTCATACAATTTCACCATCTTGTACAATTTATTGTGATTTTTGCATCTTAATATTTCACCATCTTGTATGATTCCTTGCAATTTCGCCATCTCATCAGGTCTTGTGTGATTTTGCTATCTCTTATGATTTCTTACAATTTCATCTTGTAAATTATTATTATTTGTTGATGGATGGATGGATGGATGGATGGACATATAGATGGATGTTACAAAAAATCATTACTTTATGACTAATCTCTTTCTCTCTCTCTCTCTCTCTCTCTCTCTCTGCTCTCTCTCTCTCTCTCTCTCTCTCTCTCTCTCTCTCTCTCTCTCTCTCTCTCTCTCTCTCTCTCTCTCTCTCTCTCTCGCTCTCTATTAGAAGTGCTTGTTTAACCACAAATTACATTATGCACTACCAATCAACCCTCATTGGCAATGTTTTACTTCACTGGTGTCTTTCGCTTTATTGAGATACCAAATCATTCCTAATAGCTGGTAGGGAAAACTGCAAGTTCTCTGGACAACAATACATAAACCTACCCTGTTCCTAGGTTTAATAAGTAATTTTTCAGTATATGGAGGTTTATTCATACCAATAGAAATCTAATACTACAAATAACATAAATGTGTGGTCCTGTCAGTGACACCAAATAATATGATTTGATTGTACACAGAAGCTTTGCGTACTGCCCCAGTCAGTTTAATGGTCAAAAAAAGAACATGCAGCCAGCACCCAAATTGTCTTTGCCTATTGATTTCACCTCCATTCCTTCTGTCTCTGAGATGCAGTGTCATGTTTATCCCTCAACATATTGTTGGGCCTCATGTATTCAGATACAAGACAATGTAATGCAGGCCTAACACAGTCGTAAAGCCTGACTAAGGCCCACAAACACACAGTCATAAATCTTACTGATAAAAACAGTGCCAACATCAAACAAAGGGAGTACAAAACAGACTACAAATCCCAAGAAGCCTTGCTCACGTTACAACTATGTGTGAAATGGGCTATATGCATGGAACGTTAATTACAACTTCCGGAATAATATAAGCCAGCTCAAAAACTTCCGGTGAAACATCACTTGCTGTAGCGGCATATACAATTTTCTGATAGACAGTGTAAATAGCCTGTAAAATGATATCAGTCTTTTTTTTTTTGTAACAGTTATTCACTTGTTTAAATAGATTATAAAAATAAGTGAACGAAATGAAAAAGACGTTTAAATTTCAGCATTTTGAGTGGACGACAGCTGGGCACTGTTGCGTCCCTCAGTGTTCATCCTCAGCTAAATTCAATTCGGCTAAGTTTTCAAACTTACCCCTCCGACGACCAACAACGGTGTATGTAGTTGCATGCCTTCTGTTAAATTACCAGAATTTTTTGCTTTAAATTGCTTTTTCTAAATAGACGCATCAAGACCAGTGCGCAGTTCTGTTTAGTATTTTAACTATATTACTGTTGTTAGCTACTGCTTTTGTTCAATGATAAAGAATGGATTTACATCTCTACATCATCATACAGGGATCTGTATTTTCCCCTCATTTTCAGTTTCATGCTTCCAGTGAATAAACCTACATTTGTTTGTAACTGCCTTTTTTAAAGGGCTCCCCAAAGCATTGTGTATTTTATTGTGGCCATTACAAACAGCATTTAAACAATACTATTTTTAGGTAGGTTTATATAACCTCAAACACTCACATAAATAACATTTATTGGAAAATATGTAATTTAATAAATTAATGATGACATGTTCAACTACATAACATAATTTGTATACATTGTATACTAGAATTCTATTGTATTAGAATATATTTGTGGCAGATGAAAATAGTGAACACATGAAAACTGCTCAGAAATGTAATGAAAACCATAAAAAAAAAAAAAACTGATTGAAAGTTAACCATGGAAATTGACAAGCCAAAAGCATAGGTAGGTAAAAGTAATCAACCTTTTGTTTGATTGTTTTTATGACTCTCCCGTCTCCGAATATTCTTTGAATAAACAATTCAATAAATGCTATTCCCATTGTTGTTGTGGGTGGAGCAGTTTCCCTTGGCATTCCTTGGTTAATCTCATTCACACGCAGAACTGACATGTCTGGAAGGTCACAGGTCCGGTCACAGGCCCCGTTGTACAAGTTATTCCTGAAAATATACACAACTGAACAGTTAGACAAGCATGTATGTACTGTTTGTTATTATCATAAATTAATGCTTTTCATGTCAAATTCTACTTCAGTGTTGTGTAGCTCTATGCTACAGGGATGTTGTGTGTGTCTATGTATGGACATTCAGTTCAATTAGAGGTTCATCTTTAGTCTAAAAATACAAAGTACAATTTTACATTTCCAGTACATATATTTTAATTCATGTAGCAGACATACTGCCCATTTCTACGGATTAGCTGATCACTTCTGCCAATCTTCTCTCTTTGGCCTAGCTGACAACACCACAATCTCATTTGTTGGACCAGGCTTAAAGCCCTGTCAAGAAATATGTACAAGAACTTATTTACTTTGTGTAAACAAATTTTAGCTCATATGATCATATTTTCAGAAGGAAGGATGCTGCATGGAGCCTTGAAAGTTGATGTGATTTATGTGGCATAACCAGGAAGAAGTGAGACATATAATGTTGAAAACATCACCTGGGTGCTAGGTTTGTGCCACTGCTGCTCAGACCCTGTGGGGGGGACAGCCGTTAACATGATTAACAAATCTGCAACATGATTGCATAGTGCAAGCCCTGCCACACATGAGCAATGACAGGCCAACATCTCAACGGGTTTAGAGTCTTTGAGAACAACCTGTAAAAAAAAATATCTAATAATAATAATAATAATCAATTGATACTGTAGTTTATGTGTTTTGAGGAAAATAATGTTATTGAGAGTTGGTGAGATTACTGAAATACATATTTAATAACAGAACTACATGGAGTCACAGTGTAGCTAATTATGCGTTTTAAACAAGCTCACTGTGTACAATGTCAAATGCTGGCAACCTAGCTGCCTCTACTCTCTGGGAATTTTTACCTGTTTCCACGATGTCTACTACACAATAAACAGAGTATACTATGTACTGTTGAGTAAAATACATTTTGAAACACACAGTGTAGGCCCTAGTTGGTGCACGGTTCTGTTGGTGCAACAGTAGGCTGTAGGTCCAAACATTATTACAGTCACTATCTATTCTTCAGCCTATTTTATACTGGCACATGGAATTCCCACAAAGCAGAACGTATTAACATTATTAAACCTGCTGTCATTCCCCTACACTCAAGTTGTGTGGTCTCTTTTTTCCTCATCGACCTGAAGCAGCTTGCCCTCACAGACACCTCTCCTGCCTCATTCTTGTCAAAAACTAAGGCAACGAATTAAGCAAGGACCACATAGCAAGACAAAATGTTATGCTAGTGACAAGCCAGGTTATGTCAAGGAGAGTAGCGGGAGAAAGATCCATATATCTAAATGCTGCCAACATAGCGGTTATATTCTGTTTACCAATGCTAACATTAAGCTATCGTTGGTCTTTCAACTTAACAGTAGCTAACTTATGTTCGATAACGTTAGCTAAGTTAGCTGTCTATAGCTAGCTTACAGAACGAAATAATTATAGTGTACTTTTGCTAACTTACCTTCGTAGTCATGGATATAGCTGGATATAATAAAGCCCTTTTCACGTTTGCTTGATGAAGTCTTTGAATTTGAATGAATCAGTACATCATCATTTGGGTTGACTCGAGGTAGATCCTGCAGGCAGCGCGTATAGAACATCTTTAGGAATGACAGTTGACCGGAAATGCCCGAGCTGGCTTATCTAAACCAGGAAGTAACCATGCATATAGCCCATTCCAAAGGATCGAACTCTCAACTCCTATTGGATGAGGTGCTCAACAGAATGCCCCTCAACCATGATGTCATCGGGAGTAGAAATACCTCGGAAATCCTTCTGGGCATCGCTTCCAGTGACTTTTCAGCTCATCGCTGCTCTCAGATGTATCCTCGTTGCACAAGGAAATAACGTACGATTTGAAACTGTGGCCATATAATCTCTATTTCGCTGGACGAGTTGAGATTACTCAGTGTTCCATCAAACACTCTAATGGATTCGAAGGAGACCGCCAAGCAATCTGCATCTTCATCTGTTTGCCTGCAGAAGTGAAGAAAGAAAAATTTTCTTCCCTCTTCAACCAAGTCGACGCCGTTGATTTCTCTGCCAGATCACCGAGAATCAGCAGCAGTAAGAGGTTAACGTCTGGGCAGCGATGTGTGTTATTCTTGTGTATCAAGGTTATTGCTTACAGTTCACGGACCGTCAAGTCGGCTCTGTGATGCTAACAATACTCAAGGTATTAATGTAATGTTCTGTTATCATAAATTAGATTTTGCTGTGTTGTAATCCAACCATGTTGGACTGTTGTGTATTTACGGCATCACAGATGAGACCGGCACACCGTGTTTATCCATTAAAGGACAAAAGACCACGGGACGGTTTACCAGCCATTCACCGCATCTCTGAGTGATAAACTAACAGCTGCCTTCTCTCCCAAGATCACAAAACCTTACTAACAAAAAGTCTTACGCAACCCCTCACAAACATTTGGCTAGTAGATAACTTTCTGATAAAGCTCAGCTTTGTCCCCAAGTTATTGTACAAGCAGAGACACGCGGTAAACGGGCAGACGACATTAACCGGCTTCTCTCCGCCCACATTCGCGACCATACTCTCTGGCTGGAAATCTTACGTGACGTACTCTCCACGAGAGTCATGTCTGCCATTTTGTGCACGTACACACATACCATCCTCTCATGTGTTACAGGCTTATTTTGATTACCATATCTAATCATGTCACTGTTTAGTTTGTAGTTGTAAGTCGGAAGTTTATTAACTGCATTGTATTGATTATTTATTGATATTACTGCATCAATAAATTTTTTTATATTTCAAAGAGAAGTGTTTTGGTTTGTTTTGCATACACCTGTGTCAAAGGCTGGCAGGGGATGCCAGTGCTCGGATTCAAGCCTTTGTTGTTTCCTTTTGAATATTGATGCTCTCCAGACATCGGTTTTCCTAAGAGAACAATCTAATATTGAGACTAATATTGTTATACTGTCTGTTATTAGTCCCTGATTCCAGGGTGGTGCCCCGGCGATATTAATCCTTATTAATATTCTATTGATTTTGATAATTGACAATTATCTTTGATTATCTTTGAAGGATCAATCAGCTAGTGTTAATTCTAACCAATGTTCCATTAATTTTAATAACTAATGATTATCTTTGATAATATTCTGTTGAATTTGAAATTTGATGGTTGTCTTTAATGATTGTTGATTTAAAGTATTAAAAAGCTAACATTGATTCTAATCAGTTTTCTAGTGATTTTAATAATTGATAATTATCTATGATAATTATTAATTATTGCTAATAGCTAAACCCACTCCTAAACATAGAGCCCTACAATATACATTTTCTTTCTTCCTTTCTCTATAATTCACTCTCTCCTTCTGTCTGGCCAGAGGAAGAAAAATGCCCCTGTTTGGCAGATAAACAATTGCATTCCTTACCCAAGGAGCTCTTAGCCAATAAAGGCTGAGCGGTGATGGACACGGACCAATGTGCTTGCCAAAGTTGTGGCTTGTACTGCAGGGAGAACAGTGAATGCATAAGTGGATAGTCTGACCTTCGAGGGCCAGCACTCACAAGAATCAATTCACTTAAAAGCATCAGCAAATGGCAGATGAGGGTGACGAAATGCTGCGGGGAAAGTAAATCAGCTGCTTCCATCTGTGATCCCCTCATCTAAATCAATGCCTGCATTGACCAAAGAGGGAGAAATATTCCCCTGAATATATCCCACTAAAGCCTCCGTTTAACAACATTGAAGGGATAGTTTGCCCAAATATGAACATTTTGTCAAAACAAAATTCTCACCCTAATTTTGTGCCACATCAGCACACATTTCCGTTGAAAACATATGGAGATGCTATGCAGAATGTTCAGCCTCAGTTTCACTGCATAAAAGTGAAGAGGCTGACATTCGGTGAGATCCATTAGCATAATTGTATTTTTCTCAGCAAAGACATCATTTATAAATGCTGTGTTTACCTTAATGTTAATGACTGAATTATAATTCACCATTGTTAATCTATATTTAATTGTTTAAAAACAGAATTAATCCATAATTATTATGGACATATTTCTAGTCATTTAATGCTCAAACATCGATAAGTTGTCACTGCCAAACTAATTTCTTTTTACTAATATGTTTTGTTTGAGATTACAAGAAAAGCAATTTTGCTTTAAGATTTAAGGACTCAATGGGGATAAACATACCTTATGCAAATATGCAAATCTAGCTGTGAATACATGGTCAACACATTGTAAACATGCACTCACATTAAGCATAATGTGCAGTCTTGTGTTACTGTGGCAGTATCAAACATCAGTGATCAAGAGTTACCTTCAAATGTCTGGGCCATTAAACCGGATGAGTTATTTTTCAGGTAGCTTGATATGAAAGAGTCAACAGTCTTTATTTTTCATGAATCATGTATAATAGCCATATTACAAGTAAAGAACAAGAACTACACTACCCATAATTCTAAAGAGAGACCCACCAACAGAGTGCAACAGTCTGGTTCCGGAGATAAAAATCACATAAATGTTCTCTGTCGACCAATCACGTTAATCAAGGGTATATATATTTGTTTATATGGCATTCACAGTTGTACTCTATAGCACACTCTTGCGGCAATGCTGAGAATGTGACGCATGTTTGTATTGCATTATGAATTGCCTCCAAAACGCATCAACATCGAGCTTGTGTAGTTAGAAACAATTTTGTTTTTTAAAGTAATTGTGTAGAGAATTTTTTATATTTAGGGTTATATCAAAGAATAATGTCAGCTATTGAAGTGTCTCTAGCAGCCAAACAATGAGCCTTTTATTTTAGGAGGTACTGTGACTATACAGATCAAGAGTTCAAACTGATAAGTCCTTCTCTGTTTGTGTGCTGAGAGATGGAAAAAGTGGTGTAGAGAGAGAGAGAGTTTCACAGTGGAAGACAAGAGTGAGGAAGGTTAGCTTTGGAATATTTATAGCTCATTAGACAGATCCGAATAGACTCTGAGAGCCTTTTAACGACATTCGTATTCAAACTGCAAGATTCCTACAACACTGGGACACATTTATGCACAATCATGGCTGCTTGCATACAAACAACACATCTAATTACAAATGGTTGCACTTTACAATAAGGTTCCATTTGTTAACCTCTTAATGACGGGGTGGTTCAAAAATGACCCACTAGCTTATTTATTTACTTTTAATTTATGTTTAATGCATGTTTACACTGTGAAATTGTAAACAAACATTGACATCCAATATATCATTTGAAAGATCTGGGTCTCAAGATTTGATATTGTTAAGCGATTTTGATGATTGCAAAACTACAACAATTTTATTAAACGTGTCAAGAGTGAGAATCAAAACACAGAAAATTTAACCGGAAGTTCTAACGTTTATTGTCTTCCAGCCAAACACAGATGAGCACAATCCTTGAAATTTCGGTATGCTTTTAATTGCAAGTCCAATAAATAAAATCAAGAGATTTTAGTCCAAATATGTGCAAATTTGAAGAAATATTGATCAATCTATCTTAGTTCAGGATTTACATATTCAACATGTTATCATTCATGTCCATTCTCTGCGAAGTCTTGCACTCGGTGTAGTGTTTCAGTAGCAAAACACCCAAACATGATATTTGGGAGGGTCTTACAAAACAAATTTGCCCTCCCTTAATATTTTCTGTGCAGTTGTGATTGGGTAGTCACTCAAAATAGCCAAACAGGACAGTCGACACGAGTGATGTAAAGATTTGCGTCATCCATGTTTGTCTCTGGATAAAGACGGCCATTTTTGACCGATGGGTTGTGTAGCCAATGAAAAGATTAAAACAATGATAGGAGGGTTGTATATATCCCTGATACCGATTTGTGAAGGTTCGAACTGGAACCTTCACAATTTTTAAAAATGTTTCACAATTCTTCCAATGCCACTCATCACTCCATGCCGAGTTAGCTGTCATATCCTCTAGTGGCGGGTTCAACCAGACAGATTTTCTCGATGGCAGGTGGACTGCTGGATGCAGTGTGATGTCCATGTTGAGTGGCAATTTGTCAAATTCAAATTGAGTGGCCAAGACCCTACCATACTGTTGACAAAGAACTTGACATTTAGGACACACGATCTGATCCACCCTCCTCGGCTTCAGTCACCATCACTGATGGTTTGGAGAACACATGCTCCCGACAGCATATTTTCATCAAACCTCCTTGTGGTGAGCGATGCGGAGCCGAGTGGTGTCTGGGCAGAGCGTGGCCGGGAAGATAAGTGGCGAATGACTTCCACCTGCACGCCACACCAGCCTCACGTTCCAGCAAGGGAAGGTGGGAGTATTTAATGAAAAGAGACAGCGGCAGACAGGAGAGAAATGTACGAAGCTTGTCGGTGTGTTTGAGTGTTTTTATGATTTGACGCAGCTGGCTGAAAAGCGATGCGTGTTTTTGTTTCTTTGAACATTGAAAAATTTAATTAAATGTCTATGTGTTGTCAAGCCGGTCCCAGCTCCTTCCTCCTTAGCTTCCATAATTGTTTCACCCCTGTTGAACTACACATCCATGGGGCTCGGTCATGTCATTCAAGCCGAGATGAGCCACCCTCCATGGCTTCGCTCACCATGAGTTAGACCCTGGAGCACACATGCTCCCAATGCATTTACTTAGTCATGTCTTTCACAGATTTTTCTTTGCCATTCACCAAGGGCCTTTAGCATCTGTCTTAAGTGGAGAGGCGCCACCTTCCTCGGCTTAAGTCACCATCACCGAGAGCCTGGAGGAACTGCTCCTCCCGACTGCATTTCACTCTAACCCCCTGTTCAGCTGCACATTCAGGGGGCTCGGGCATGCCATTCAACATGAGGGGAGCCTCGTAAGAGGGGGCCTGGAGGAACCGCTCCTCCCAACTAAATTTTTTCATCAAACCCCCTGTACGACTGCACATCCAGGGGCATTGACATTTTTTCCAATGCTTTTTGTTCAATTTGCATTGGGAGCATGTGTGCTCCAGGCTTCACTGACAGTGATCAAAGCTTGAGGCAGTGGCTAAAGACCCTGGGTGAATGGCAGAGCAAAAATGACTAAGTCAGTTTACATTTGTTTGAGGAAAAAATAAACAGAAGCATATTTATTGTAAGTAAAATTTTATTTCCATTCCTTCATGTATGTTTTGGTTTGTGTGGTATTTTTTACATCGTAATATAAACACTTTTTTGGGAAGTAAACTTACATAAAACATTATGGATCCAAGAGTTTTGGTCATATCGACTTCAAAATTGTGTCAGACCTTCATCAGACATGTGGCTTTGTATCAGATTTTTTTGGGCAAACTACTACAAAACTACTACATTTTCTTTTTATTAAGAAACTTTTTATTAAGCTATCAATATTCCATTTTAAATTCAGTTTCATTTTGAGATTGAAATGTTTTGAAAAAATATATTTGTCTTTTTAAAATATATTGTGAACACACACTTTGCAACACATTTTTACCACATTCAAGCAGTTGTGAAACGGTTCAAATGAGCCTTCTGAACAGAATCCTCCACAGTCAAAAAACTAAAAGAATTTTTCTCAACAGCCCTATACAAAAAGAGCCAACAAAGTCAGAAATATAACGAAATCAGCACGATGGACAGCTCTATTTTCTGATCAATGAACAAATAACCCTCGATGGTCAAATAACTCAACTGGAAACATGTTTAGTAACCATTAATGTTATCTCAACTGAATAAGAGCTATTTTTGAGATTTTAGGCTACTTAAGCCAATTCAACTTTGAAAACATCAACATCAGACATCAAACGACATCAGCAAGATGGACAGCGCTGTTTTGTCACTCAATCAAATGCGTAAAAATCACTTCCATATAGGCCTACGTTAAGCAAAAAAGGGAAAAAAATCCGATAGCCGATTTTGCCTCTTCATCGTCCCTACATCAGTGGGAACAATGAGTCCGGCTTTTTGATGCGCACAGGTGATCGATGCGGGGCTGCACTGTACAAAGGAATAAACGTAAATCGTCCTCCACCTGCAGCCTTGATCAGTAATTTGCTTTTAAGCAGGGTCAAAGTGGAAAACCCACACTCTCATAAGTAAGTGGAGGTGAAGGGGATGAGGACTTTCATAGCTTTTCGAGAGAGGTGTGGAAACTCAGTCAATACAAAGGGATCCATTTTGCAACACGCATATGCATAACACGCACTTTAACATGCAAGCTAGCAGGACAGATGTGTACAGACGTGAACCGTTATCAGGGTTCATACACATTTTTACCAATCATTTTCCATGACTTTTCCAAGACTTTGAGGCGAATTTTCATGAATTTCCTAAAACATCTATGTACACATGCCATATAAGAAAAATACTTGTCAAAATTTACCACAGCATATCTTAACTAAAATGATTGACAAATGACAAGCTATGTGGTTTACTAGAAAATAATACAACACTCACTGACACCAGTATGACTGTTAAATAATATAATGTGCAAACACTGAGAACTCCATTGTGTAGCCTTCATAAACATAAATGACTCAGAGGGATAAGAATGTTTGAAAAAGTAAGAGAAAAAGGAAATAAAAGTGCCAGTAATACAGACATTAACTTAATTAAGATTAAAACAGCAGACTTTAATTCTGTGGAGGCGCGTTAGGTCCCACTGCAAGATAACTCCAATGAAAAGAATGCTTTTAGGATAAATGAGTCACTGATGTGACTCTTGACAGAAAGATCAAGGGACATCAGTGACAACCAGCGCAGGTCTTCTTTCATGTTATCCATTAAAAACAGGAGAATGTATGTGATACTGAGACTTTTAATGATTGCTCCTCAAGAAGTGAATAATAACACTGCTCAGACTCACAAGCAAACATCCCCATAACGTTTGGTTACGTATGTAACCTCCGTTCCCCGAGGGAGGGAACGACACGTTGTGTCGGAGAAGCGACACTAGGGGTCTCTCTTGAGCGCCGATATTCACCTCTGATCTATGAAAAAAGGCCAATGAGAGTTGGCAGCCAGTATTTGCATGTCCCGCCCCCGGACATACGGGTATTTAAGCGGCGCAAATACGGGAGTTCATTCAGGATTTTTCTGAGGAGCCGAAATGGTCCGGCCACAACAGTGGCTCGGTTCAGTGACATGGCGGAGGAAAGACACAACGTGTCGTTCCCTCCCTCGGGGAACGGAGGTTACATACGTAACCAAGCGTTCCCCTTCTGTCGCTCTCTCCACGTTGTGTCGGAGAAGCGACACTAGAGGACCCATTCCAATCTTGCCATGTGCTGAACCGTGTACGTTAACTGCCGATACAGAGGCGGGCAGGGATTCATCCAGTGCCACGCATCGTCTGTACCCGGCTGCACGTACCCTTCCCCAATGCCCCATACGAACATCGGGATCCTTCTAGTTACCATGGGAGGGGAACAAGGCGATGTTTGCCAACATGGGAATGGGCCAGCCTGGCTGGGCCTCTTTTCTCTCTATGTTTCTCGCATAGAGCAATCACGGCCGGGCCCTTACACGCATATAGGGAAGGGGTCTTACCCAGACCCTGCGGAGACCACACCTGCCCTTTTTCTTGGGGAGGAAAAGTGGTAGACACGTCACACGGCCGTCTTAGGGCTCGTGTGGAAAGTATGGTGCGGTGGTAGATCCCAGCCTCGAAGGGGGGAGTTGCTACAGCACAGCGACCGGGGCAGCTGTAACTGCCTAAGGGAGACACGGGGGTCCACTCGTAAGGGGACAGAACCGTGGAAATACACACAGTGGGCGTCCGCACAGGAGGCCTTCTACTTTACCTGTGGAGCACCTATACCAGTACAGGGTAGCCATCAGGGTACCCGCAGTGGCTTGGGTCGGCGAGTTCCTCCGCTGAACCGCGGACCCGGAGGGCTGGGGAGGAATCGACCAGGGGCCCGACTCGGAGTGGGGCGCCCTGGGAAGAGGGCGCACTACTTTACCTTGACGTCAGGAAAAGGGCTGAGCACAGCGATCCACCCGGCCGGTCGGTCTACGTGTTACCGAGTTCTACGGGCTCGGACCTGAGAGAACACGAGACGCAACCGACTCAACGCGGAGGTTGTAAAACCTCGCAAAGGTGTTGGGTGTTGCCCAACCCGCGGCTCTACAGATGTCTGCTAGGGAGGTGCCCTTGGCCAGTGCCCACGAGGACGCAACACCCCTTGTTGAGTGAGCTCGGACCCGTACGGGTAGGGGCAGGGCCTGGGTGTGATAAGCCAGTGTGATGGCATCGACAACCCAGTGGGCGAGCCTCTGTTTGGAGACGGCATTCCCTTTCTGCCGTCCCCCAAAGCAGACAAAGAGCTGCTCAGAGCGTCTGGTGCTCTGTGTGCGGTCCAGGTAAATGCGCAGGGCGCGCACTGGACACAGCAACGAAAGGGCTGGGTCTGCCTCCTCCCGGGGCAGCGCTTGCAGGTTCACTACCTGATCTCGGAATGGTGTGGTAGGAACCTTGGGCACATAGCCCGGTCGCGGTCTTAGGATCACAGACGTATCTGCCGGACCGAACTCCAGGCAAGTGTCGCTGACAGAGAACGCTTGCAGGTCCCCGACCCTCTTAATGGAGGCGAGCGCGATCAGCAGGGCCGTCTTAAGAGAGAGGGCCCTGAGTCCAACTGATTCGAGCGGCTCGAAGGAAGTCCTGCCAAGACTACCAAGAGATCCCAGGAGGGAACTAGGCCTGGCCGGGAGGGATTCAACCTCCGGGCGCCTCTCAGGAACCTGAGGATCAGGTCGTGCTTACCCAAAGACTTGCCGTCTACAGGATCGTGGTGGGCGGCGATAGCGGCAACATACACCTTGAGGGTGGACGGGGACAGCCTCCTGTCCAGCCTCTCCTGTAGGAACAGAAGCACTGACCTAATCGCGCATCTCTGTGGGTCTTCGGCTCGGGAAGAACACCAATCTGCAAACAAGCGCCACTTTAGGGCGTAAAGGTGCCTGGTAGAGGGAGCTCTGGCTTGGTTGATGGTATTCACAACGGTCGCCGGTAAGCCAGCTAGCTCTTCCGCGTCCCGTCCAGGGACCAGACGTGGAGGTTCCAGAGGTCTGGGCGCGGGTGCCAGAGCGTGCCCCGTCCCTGAGGGAGGAGGTCCTTTCTCAGGGGAATTCGCCAGGGAGGAGCTGTCGCGAGGAGCCTGAGTTCCGAGAACCAAGTCCGAGTGGGCCAGTAGGGGGCCACCAATGTGACTTGCTCCTCGTCCTCCCTGACCTTGCACAGCACCGGTGCAAGAAGGCTCACTGGGGAAATGCGTACTTGTGCAGCCCCGAGGGCCAGCTGTGTGCCAGCGCGTCTGTCCCGAGGGGAGCCTCTGTTAGGGCGTACCAGAGCAGGCAGTGGGAGGTTTCCTGGGCGGCGAACAGGTCTGCCTGGGCCTTGCCAAACCGTTCCCAAATCAGCTGGACCGACTGGGGGTGAAGCCTCCACTCCCCGCCGGGCAGGCATTGTCGTAATAGCGCGTCCGCTACGACGTTGAGCTTGCCGGGGATGTGAGTGGCACGCAGCGACTTGAGTCGCTGCTGGCTCCATAGGAGGAGACGGCGGGCGAGTTGTGACATGTGACGGGAGCGTACGCCGCCTTGGCGATTTATGTACGCCACCACCGTGGTGCTGTCTGATCTCACGAGGACATGTTTGTCCCGAACTAACGGGAGGAACTTCCTGAGAGCAAGAAGGACGGTCAGCAACTCCAGGCAATTGATGTGCCAACGCAGCGGGGCCCCTTTCCAACGGCCCGCTGCTGCGTTCCCGCTGCACACGGCACCCCACCCGGACCGGGAGGCGTCTGTTGTGACCAGAACGCGTCGGGACACCTGCTGCAGGGGCACTCCTGCCCGTAAAAAGCAGAGGTCTGTCCAGGGTCGGAGTGTTTTGAGGCAGGCGGGGGTGATCCTTACCCGATGCGTGCCGCGGTGCCATGCGTGTCTCGGCACTCGAGTCTGGAGCCAGTGCTGGAGTGGTCTCATATGCATCAACCCCAGCGGCGCGACCACCGCGGAGGACGCCATATGCCCCAGGAGCCTCTGGAAACGTTTTAGAGGGACCACTGTGCCTGGCTTGAAGGAAGCGAGGCAGTCCAGCACTGACTGAGCACGCTCGCTCGTGAGACGTGCTGTCATTGAGACTGAGTCTAACTCCAACCTGAGAAAAGAGATGCTCTGAATCGGAGTGAGCTTGCTCTTTTCCCAGTTGACCTGAAGCCCCAAGCGGCTGAGGTGCCGGAGCACCTGGTCTCTGTGTGTGCATAGTAACTCTCGAGAGTGTGCTAGGATGAGCCAGTCGTCGAGGTAGTTGAGAATGCGGATGCCGGCTACTCGTAGCGGGGCAAGGGCCGCCTCTGCGACTTTCGTGAAGACGTGAGGGGACAGAGACAGGCCGAAGGGGAGGACTTTGTACTGAAACGCCTGGCCGTCGAACGCGAACCGTAGGAAGGGTCGGTGTCGTGGCAGAATTGAGACGTGGAAGTACGCGTCCTTCAGGTCCACCGCTGCAAACCAATCTAGATGCTGAAAACCAGCCAGAATATTTCTCTGCGTAAGCATTTTGAACGGGAGTTTTAACAAGGCCCGATTGAAAACTCGCAAGTCCAGGATTGGTCGTAAGCCGCCGCCTTTCTTAGGTACAATGAAGTAAGGGCTGTAGAAACCCTTCCTCATTTCGGTTGGAGGGACGGGCTCTACCGCGCCCTTGGCTAAGAGGGTCGCGATTTCCGTGCGCAGGGAACTGGCGTGCTCACCGTGTACTCGCGGAAAGCGGACGCTCCTGAAGGGGGCGGAGCCGGGCAAACTGAATTGCGTAATCGAAGTCGAATGGTCCGGTGCAGCCAGCGTGATGCGTTGGGAAGCGAAAGCCATGCTTCCCAGCTCTGGCGCTTAGGGGCACCAAAGGGACGAGTATTTTGGACGTACCGGGCGGGCCTTGCAGCGGGCGGAACAGGTAATACAGCGTCGGGCGGCTTCGTTGCGGCCTGAGGCTGATGTGCTGAGAATAGACTTAAAGCACTTACCTTGCTCAGCGCCCGGCAGGGGCGGGTTCTTGACTGAGGAGGAGGTCTGATGTTGGCGTCCTCTGGACTCGTCTGAACCGGCCGGCCGGGGACAGTCGTGGGCAGGCGGAAGGCGGGATCGCCGCGTCCGTGTACCGGGACTGTTGTGATCTGAAAGCACATTGCCGTGAAAACGGCATTTGCAGGCCAGGTGACCCAGAGGCAAAGGAAATAGCTCTTTTATTGAGAATGTGGGTACCACAGCCCCCGTCAGGGGTGTGGCAAATGAAAAAACAAAGGATTCTCCTCCCGGCCCTCCACCGGGGACGGAGCGGTCTTACCACCTCCGAGCTAACGTCTTCGGCTCTGGGTCGGCTGTCTCAGGAACGCTTGGGAGCCTTCCGGGTCCTGGAGGGGGTTCGTGAGACAGGGGCGGCGCCGCCTGCGGAGTGCTCGACGCTGGGGCTGAGAGCTGGGCCCGGGTTGAGGCGGAGCAGGAGCTGGTTTCCTCGCAGGGGGACGCCCTCGGCGGGCAGACGGGCAGGGCCCATAGCGGCAGGTCTCGGCGGCGGGCATGATGTGCTGAAATGGCCTCCATCTGCTTCTTCACCGCGGAGAACTGTTGGGCGAAGTCCTCGACGGTGTCACCGAAAAGGCCAATCTGGGAGACAGGTGCGTCCAGGAAGCGGTTTTTGTCAGCCTCACGCATCTCGACCAGGTTGAGCCAAAGATGGCGTTCCTGGACCACTAGGGTGGCCATCGTCTGTCCGAGTGCCTGCGCTGTGGCCTTCGTCTCTCTCAGGGCGAGGCCGGTCGCTGAGCGCAGTTCCTGCAGCACATCAGGATCAGGTCCACCCCCGTGCATGTTTCTGAGAGCTTTGGCCTGGTGGACTTGCAGGAGGGCCATCGCATGCAGGGTGGAGGCAGTGCGTCCAGCCATAGTGTAGGCCTTCGCGTTAAGCGAGGATGTTGTCCTACAGGGCTTGGATGGGAGTACGGGGCGACCCCGCCAGGAGGTAGGGCTACCGGGGCATAGATGTTGCGCAACTGCCCTATCAACCTGGGGAATCGCGTCGTACCCGTGCCGCTTTCCGCCGTCAAGGGTGGAGAGAGTGGAGCGGGTGGCACCTAGACGAGCGGAGAGCGGGGCTCTCCACGTAGACGTCAGCTCATCATGCACCTCCGGGAAGAAAGGGACCGGGACCCCAGGAACCAATCATCCAACCGAGAAGGCTGTGGGGAGGATGGAGGGTTCCAGTCCAACCCCACGCTCAAGGCGGCCCGGGCAAGCATGTCGGACATCTGAGCGTCGGCCTCAGCCTGGGCCTGCTGGCCCGGCGGCAGTCCAGGGGAGTCCTCGGCATCAGACACCGCACTCTCCGATGCAGCGGCGAGCTCATCTGCTTCGGACTCGGGAGGATAGACAGCCGGGCCGTGAGGCGAGCAGCTATCGCTGCGAGCGTGGACGGAGACCAGCGAGCGTGTCGGGAACGGGAGGTTCGCGGGGGCTACCTGTCGAAACTGCACCGCTGCTGCCCCCAAATCGCCCCCAGCGCCAACCGCACCGTCTTTAATCCCGTGGGAAGAAGGAGCAATGCGGGTGCAGCTGGGGTGGCTTGCTTTCTGTTGAAAGCGAGCCGCGACCGCTAACGTGGTCATGGTCATGTTCTCGCAGTGAGAACATGAACCATCCACAAACGCCGCCTCGGTGTGATCGCGGCCCAAACACACGAGACAGCGCCTGTGGCCGTCTGAAGCAGAGAGCACTCTACCGCGATCCAGGAACGACACAGGGGCGGAAAGGCATCTTGAAAAGACGCGTCCTTAAAAGGACGTTCAACGCCGTGTGTTTGCTCTTTTAGAGAAAATTACTCTTTAGTAAAAACTCTTTTAATACACAGTGTGTGTGTGTATGTGTCTGCGCTGTCGAAGCGCTCAGGGGCAACAATGCACGCCGTGCACTGAGAAGGAGAAAGCCGCTGTTGTACGCCGTCAAGATCCAACAGCATGCAGATCGTCGGAGGAAAACAGGAACGTTTAAGTGGCGTGTAACTCGCAGCAAACTGCAGACAGACCATCGGCTCCGAAGAAATTTTCTGAATGAACTCCCGTATTTGCGCCGCTTAAATACCCGTATGTCCGGGGGCGGGACATGCAAATACTGGCTGCCAACTCTCATTGGCCTTTTTTCATAGATCAGAGGTGAATATCGGCGCTCAAGAGAGACCCCTAGTGTCGCTTCTCCGACACAACGTGGAGAGAGCGACAGAAGGGGAAGCTTAATTAACATGGCAAGTTATACAAACAAACATTTAAAGCCTTAATATATTCAAACAATAATGTAAATATAACATTTACTAATTCCTTGTACACTTTTGTGAGAGAGAAGATTATAAGAGACATTGTAAGAATAACTGCTGAACAAAATGTTCGTTCCTCTGAACAACTTGTTTTTCTCTTTCTTGTTTCTCTTTCGTGGAAGAAACATATTATGTAAACTCCAGGGTTTTCTTACAAATATCTATATGAACTTGAGCAATCGTGAGCGAACTTTTCTGCCGTTAATGAGGTGCCAAAATGCGGCACCGGCGCTACGCATATTCACAATCTACTCATTTTACTCAAATGCATTTTGCATACTGCTGCTCACCAATTGAAAACCTCTGCTTTATAGCAAATTTGTTACTGCTTCAAAAGATTCAACAAATCTTAAAAGATTGGCTTGGATTAATGATCTTCAGAGCATTGGAAATGAATGGAGAAAGATCAAGCACAAACATTATCACAAGCATAAACATCTTAAATTGATCCAATACAATTGGATAATGCCCAGATAGGCTAGCATCCGGATATGGGACACTTCAGGCAATGATGTGGCACTGCTGGCCTTCTTCTGGCCCGGACAAAATGGATGTGAGCCTGAATTGGCCCACATGTAAAATAGCAAATATGGCGCAAATATCCCAAAACACATGTGGGCAAAGATGCGGTGCTCACGACAATGTGTAATCTGCATGTGACCCTAAAGTGGCCCATGTTGTAAATAGTGATTATGGCCAAGATATCACAAAAAAAATGTGGGCCACCTTTGGAATGTGGCACAGTCGACAAAGGCTAATCTGGGTGTGAGCCAAAAGTGGCCCACATATGTTGCAGAAAATGTGGCCCAGTTATCTTAAAACATACCAGGGCCAGTTTTGGCAAAGATATGGCACATTCAGCACTGCCTAACCAGGGTGTGACCATTTGTCATGGTAAATATGGCCCAAATATTGTTGAACAGTATTAGGCCACTTTAGGTAAAGATGCTACACAACTGGGACTGGCTAATGTGGGTGTGAGCCTAAATTGGCCCACATATAATGCAGCAAATATGGCAAAGTTATCTTAAACATATTTGGGCCAATTTGGGCAAAAATACGGCACAGTAAGCACTGGCTAATGTGGGTGTGAGCCTAAAGTGGCCCATATGAAGTGGTGGTGGCGCAGTGGGCTAAAGCACATAACTGTTAATCAGAAAGTCGCTGGTTTGATCCCCAAGAGCAACGCACTTAACTCCAGGTTGCTCCGGGGGGATTGTCCCTGTAATGAGGGCACTGTAAGTCGCTTTGGATAAACGCATCTGCTAAATGCGTAAATGTAATGTAAATGTAAACATATATGGCAAATATGGCCCAAATAATTAATAACAAATTCAGGGCCACTTTTGGCAAATAATCAACATTGGCTAATCAGGATGTAAGCCTAACATGGCCCACATTTGACATGGCAAATATGCCCCAAATATCATAAAACAGATGTGGCTTAGATGCAGCACTTTTGACACTGGCTAATTTAGATACATAATAAATGCCCACAGCTGAAATGGTACATATGGCCAGAATATGTTTCAACAGCATTGGGCTACTTTTGGTAGGATGCAACACAGTTGGTACGGGCTAATCTGGATGTGAGCCTTAAGAAGGCTACATGTGAAATTAGTTGTGGATTGATTGATATTATTTAGGGTTTGTAGGGATCAGAAGTCTATTCGGGAAAATTATTTTTGCAAATAGGAGATTTGTTACAATCATTTATTTATTGATTGATTGGTTGATTGATTGATTATTATTTTGGGCATTTCTGCTTTAGACAGACACAGTGGAGAGAGACGGAAAATTCAGGGTAGAAGATGACATATGCATCAAAAGGTTCTGGGCCGGATTCAAACCCAAGCCACTGTGCATAAGTTAGCCATGTAGTACATGGTACAAGCTCTACATGAAGAGCAACTGGGGTGCCCCTAATCATGTTGAACCCTTGCTTTCATACAACATGATGCTAGCATCTCTTATATCTTGTGGTGCAGGTGCTTCTCCGAAGCACTGGCAGTGAAGTTCAGCAGTTTCCCACCTTCATTGCTTTGGAATTCCATCTCCTCCAGATGATTATTTGCAAAATACTGTTAATACATCTAAACACAGAATGTTGCCTCAACGCAACCTTTAAACAACGTTGTAACAACATGGCCAAAATGTTGGTATTTCTACATTATCTGGTGAGGTTGTCACAGCACTGCCACAATTGCTTAAAGGAATAGATAACCCAAAAATACAATTTTGCTGATAATTTACTCAGCGTCAGGCCATCCAAGATGTATCTGAGTTTCTTTCTTCATCAAAACAGAATTTAAGATTTTTAGGATTTCATTTCAGGCCTTTGTTCCAGCATCAAATGTGTTGGAGGACATGACAAGGGTGCGAGATGATTTGTGGCAGGATGAAAAGGCCAAATATCCAAATGCATCGTGGGATTGGCTGAACAAACTCTTTCATGATTTCTGGCAGTGTACTCGGACCAATATTAAAGTTGTTGATGCCTTTTCATTAAAGGAACTGTAATCATGTGTGGGGAAATTGATAAAGGAGACCATTAAGAGCAGTGAGGGTCAATATGTGCAGTTAGATCCTGTAGCAATGAAAAATGATTCTGAAGTTGTGTCCGATGAGGTGTATGAGAGAATGCTTAGACTAGGTGAATGGGAAACGGGGATTGAAACAGGCTAAGCTTAATCGATAAATTGACGATCATTGTTTAAACTGTTAAAGGGGGAATGTGATCAATATTTTTGGATTGAATAACACTGACTGCTGAGAAGAGAGCAAAGAAAGGCAAGTCAGCACAAGTCGGATTTTAAGGGGAACTAGAAAGCGGAACTCAGCATCTGTCACTCGCTTGTTTTTCTTGATGTTCCCCAAACCATCAATGTCCCCTCTTGAAAAAGTGTCCTGACTGTCACTGCTGTGCTGCATTAAAAAAAACTAAATAAAAACAAAACAAAGATAGGTAATATAGCTAGTTTATCACATCTTGCTCATTTTGGATGTTGGTTTTCATAAGCATCTTAAGAGGTGCCTTTATTGATGAATCTCACACAGCCTGTCAAGAAATAATATTACTTAAGACAATGCAGTTAAAATCTTTAAGATTTTTTTTTTGTGGGGGGGGTTCAATCCCTTAAAAAATCTAGAGCTCTGGTGAACTAGCTGCAAACTTGCTACAAATTTTGTCACTCGTTATTTTCATATGCAAATGAGCTGGTGATTTGCTGCAATTGTTTGCCAGACGTTTGCAGCTCTTCACCGGTAGTGGTGAACCTGCAGCAAACCTTTGGCAACAATGAACAAGTTGCTTGGCAATTAAATCAAGTTTTATGCAGAGATATGGTGCCTAGATATGGTTTGGTGCCTTGGTCCATTTTATCTGGCAGGGGAAAGTCATAAATCTTATCACTTTTCAATTCGGACAGTCAGCAACCACCCAGCAACAACCCACAACTCCCTAGCCACCACCCACAGCACCTCAGCAACCATATAGCAACATGCTGAAAACCACTCAGAACAAGCTAATACTGAGAATGTAAAACTCTTAAACCTTATGTTTAACCTTCCCATAGTAATTTTATTGAGTCACAGTCACCAACAAAAATTCTCAAGAATAAGCGGTAAAGAAAGATGTTTTTCCTTTATAAAATCAACTGAAAACATTTTGCATTAATACCTTTAAAGGCAGCATCACTTGTTTATAAAATAAAAATCATGAACTTGTGTTTTTGCTATTGCCTTTTTAAATTGACTAAAATCGATTCATATCAAATTTGTATCACATCTGTCATTTGAATCCAGTTTGGCGACTGAATTGAAAAGGCAAATGAAGGAATGAAACACTGCAGGAGAGTTTTACTGACATCTAGTGGTCAATTGATGAAGTGCATTTACATCATTATAGTTAATATTTGTTATCAGCAGTCCAGGAATGTGATCAAGAGGAAGATGGATGGCCACAAGCCATCAAACAAAGCCGAGCTGCTTTGGGGAGTCACAAAAAAATCACCCAACAGCAAAGTGAAAGACTGGTGGAGAACATGTCAAGACGCATGAAAGCTGTGATTGAAAATCAGGATAGTCCACTAAATATTGATATCTGGACTCTTTCTGAGTTAAAACATTAGAATTGTGTTGTTTGAAAATCAATATGAACTTGTTTTCTTTGCATTATTTGAGGTCTGTTGTCATTTTCTGTATATAAATGCTATAAATGACAATACTTTTATTTGTAATTTGGGATAAATGTTGTCAGTACTTTATAGAATAAAACAAAAATGTTCATTTTACTCAAACACATACCTTTAAATAGTAAACCCAGAGAAACGCTCCCCTAACATTAGCATATGGTTCCCGTTTTGTTTATTTTTTAGGGAACCAATTCCTAATGGTTTAAGAATATTTTCTTTAGATTCTTTATTTTCTAAATATAAACTTACTGTAAGGGGGTTATGAGCAAGGAGGAGGCGAGAACCGGCTTGTCAATATAGATGATAATTTTATGAAAACTTAAACAAAAAGCACAAACATAGTCCGTGGTGCAATTTAACCCAACATCTGCTGTATTCAGAGTCGCTAAATTGTCCAATGAATCGCTTGGAGAACACTTCCATTTGCATCCACATTACACGTGTTAGAACTTTTGCATGCATCCATTTATTAACACCATTTTGGGGCACATTTGGATATAATGGCTCAGCATTTTCTGTTTTTCCATGAGTGTACGATATCTCTCTATCTATTTCAGCAAAAAATATTCCCGTTGCTAGCTGAGAGAGAAGCATTCCAGTGACACTTAATCTCCGGTTGCATTGAGGGGTTGCAGCACTCAGATGTTTAGCTTATGTCATTTTAGTCATTGAGTCTGTCCTCTGCACTTCAATAACTGTCTGGATTGGTGCAGCTACAAAATCAGACATCAGAAGACTACAAAGGACAGTTCGGTCTGCTGAGAGGATTATTGGTTGCCCCCTGCCCCCCCTTCAAGAACTATACACTTCCAGAGTGAGGAAAAAGGCTGGTAAAATCACTCTGGACCCCACTCACCCAGCCCACTACCTTTTTGAACTGTTGCCTTCTGGCCGGAGCTTCAGAGCTCTGAACACCAGAACCGTCAGACACAGGAACAGTTTTTTCCCTCAGGCTATTCATCTAATGAACAATTTCATTTTCCCCATTGAGCAATAATTATGTGCAATACACAGTTTAAGTCTATTTATATTATCCAACATATCCACTTCTGCCATTACTTACATTGCTCTGTACATAATATACAGAGTTTGTTCTTTATATAACAGATTGTATTAGATTTGCACTACGTGTGTGTATGTGGGTATGTATGAAGGTGAGTGTATGTACGTATATGTATAATTATTAATTTTTTATTCTTTTTTGTTTTTAATTACCTATGTCTTGCTGCTGTTTTTGGTATTATTTGTATTGTTGTAGACTGGAAGCTCCTGTCACCTAGACAAATTCCTTGTATGTGTAAGCATACTTGGCAATAAAGCTGATTCTGATTCTAATAAACACACATGACGGACATGCCCGTAATTCTCTCTCTCTCTCTCAAACTTTATCCCTCGCGCGCCCCATCAGGCCGATTGGGGACCGGGCGTGCGACATTCTAGCCCGGCCCCACCCCCCTCCGCTCCACACTTACATTCCCAGAAGGTTGCAGGATGTTTTTTGTGGGCTAACCTAAAAGTGACTTATACCAAAGTCTTTTTAGCCAGTCAGTTCACTCAGCAGCCATTTTTGGATTCCATCTTTTCTATGTAAACAAATGGCCAAAATCTCCGGTCAAGATTACGATCACAGAACATATTTCAAATCATCTGTAAAATCTGACTAAACTGGTAGTTCCCTAATTCCCAGCTTGAATAGCTAATGCGCATGCAATATCTCAAGTTGATTGACAGGCGATGTCTAAATGGAGATTGGCTCTGTTACCTGAAGGTGGGACTTCCTTTTTACATCTGTTAACCTTTGGTGACCATTGGCGTTCCAATTTCTCCCATTCATTTGAATAGAAGTGACCCATCTCTGCTAAATAGTCTCTACTTATACAGAATGTACTCTAGTAGTTATTTTTTAGGTTTTATTTTTTATTACCATAAACTAACATTCCCAGAACTTTGCAGGGTGTTTTTTCAATAACCTCAAAATAACTTATACAGAACATTCTCTAATGGTTATTTTTAGATTTAGATTTTTTTTACTATTTTTCATTATATTTTATTATTTTTCAGAGAGGTTGATAGAAAACAAAGTCTGACATTAGTGCAGTACATCATAAAGTAAAATGATGCAGTACGGCGTACGACATAGAGCGTAAGCTGAGGTGATGGGTTGGGAAGGTTACTTTTGAAATATATTCCACTACAGATTACAGAATACATACAGGTCAGTAACGTATTCTAAATACTTTGGATTACTTCTTCAGCACCGGTAGATTTTTTTCACTTGTTTTGTCTATATAAACTCTGTCAGTACAGTAAGACAAAATACACATGTTAAAAATACATTCTATGAAAAACAGAAATATCTTATGCAGTGTTGTTTCTAAAACAAGATCAATTAAATTGATCTTGTTTTAAGAATTTTTAGATATTTTTACAGGAAAACACATGGTAACATGTGCATGTAAAATGGCTAGAAATAGCATTTTAGCTTAGCATAAAGCTAACAATTTACACAAGGTTTATTTCTATTTCTCCTGGTCCAAACTTACTCCACACGTACTTCTCTGTCTGCTGCTATGAATGTAACACATCATAAGAAAGTGTTTCACTGATGTTCAAATGCACTTTGGATCACATCATTTATATGTACAAATGTTTTCCATCTGAAAGGACTAAATTAAACTATATTAAAGGACATATTAAATGAAACAAATGACAATACAATGCAAAGTAATCTCTTCAGTAATCAAAATACTTTTTGAATGTAACTGTATTCTAAATACTAATAATTTAAATTGTAACTGTAGTGGAATACAGTTACTTATATTTTGTACTTTAAATACGTAATCCCGTTACATGTATTCCGTTACTCCTCAACCCTGTAAATAATTACATGTGCAGGATGTTTGTGTTGTAATGATGTACTTGCAGATTTCAGATATAAAATCGGTGATTGAATGACTAATGTTAACTGATTTCCTGTTAAGTCATAGTAATATGGTGGCACAGTGGCTTCACTGATATGACGTCATGATCAATCCAGTTCTATATATATCAGTGGCTAAAATAGGCATTTTTCCCAGCTTGAATAGCTAATATGTTTGACAGGTGATGTCTGTATCTAAAAGGTGATTGGCCCTTTTACTTGTAAGGTGGGACTTTGTTTCTACATCTTTTGACTGTTCGGCAATAGAGTTCCTTGGTTGGGCGTTCCCATTTCTCCCATTCATTTTAATAGAAGTGGCCCGTCTCTGTTGTTATTGTTTTTGTTGTTTATTTACATTTACATTTATTCATTTGGCAGCTTTTATCCAAAGCGACTTACAAAATGGCAAATGGTCTGCACTTATATAGCACCTTTTTAAGCCTTAACGGTATTCCAAGCGCTTTACACTGCATCTCATTCACCCACACACACACACATTCATACACCAATGGCGGTAGAGCTGCTATGTAAGGTGCTAGCCTGCCATTGGGAGCAACTTGGGGTTCAGTGTCTTGCCCAAGGACACTTCGGCATGTGGAGTCATGTGGGCCGGGATTCAAACCATCAACCCTGTGATTAGTGGCTGACCCGCTATACCATCTGAGCCACAGATTAATCTAATGTTAGCCTATAAGATTATTGGAATGTTTATTCAATTTTTTATGTATGCCAATACATTTCAGATTTTTAAAACCTTCGAATGTATTGAAATAATTGATTATTTGGAATAGTTTACTTTAATATCTGCATAATGTCCGGTGCTATAGCTGAAGAAACACAGTTTTCAGTTTTCTGTATGTACAATGTTAGATAAAAAAAGACATATTTCAGCAAATCTTACATATTAATGGAAAAAGAACATCTTACATGTTAATTAAATCCACCTGTTAGTGTTTCTCTGGCAGCATGACCTAGAGGGTAAAAAAACGAGTAGATGGAAATTAATTGATCCATCTCTCCATATCATGTGTGATGATGTTTAACATATTTTGTAAATTACGTTGTATATATCCGTACAAATAAATACATTCATCTGAGAACCAAACTGTAGAAGGATTAAGTGTAGGCATTTCATTCATTGACTAGATTTATAACAAAATACACAAAACATCTCTTAATATGTAAAGCATGTTTGCTTCTCATGTTCATTTATATTTTTAAGAAGATTTAGATTTTTAACTGAAAAGGAATTTATTTATTTATTAATTTATTTATTTATTTTGCTGTTGCGTGTAAAATCACAAGAAAGGTGATGTACACTTCATGATATTAAATGCCTATAAATAGTAAACAATGATTTATTTAATCATCTAATTGTTTAATCTAGTGTCCATGTAATTTAAATTGCCTTTTGAATTTCTTTTTTCCCCTCCCCTTTTCTCCCCAAATTGTAATGGTCAATTCCCAATGTGCCCTAGATGCTTGTGGTGGCGTAGTGACTCACCTCAAACCGGGTGGTGGAGGACGAATCTCAGTTTCGTATGAATGCATGAAGAAGTAAATCTAAATATGAACGTTAGGGGAACGTTAATGGATCGTTACTTAGGGGAACGTTATTGAACATTCTGCAAACCTAAAAAGAACATTATATTTCCATAAAGAAACTTTCTTGGCTAACCAAAAACAAACCTTAAAAATGTATGTTCTTAAAGTCGAGATTAAAGTCGAAATGTTTCGAGAATAAAGTCGAAGCTTTTCGAGATTAAAGTCGAAATGTTTCGAGAATAAAGTCGAAGCTTTTCGAGATTAAAGTCGAAATGTTTCGAGAATAAAGTCGTAACATATATTCTTAGTGAAGTCAAACTGCTTCTGACATGGATTTAAACATAATAGTAGCTTTTTATTTTATGTGGCACGTTGACTCGTATGACAAGCTTAAACCGTACGGCCTCTGCATTAATGGATGTGTTGATGGATTCTCACGTCATGTGATGTGGTTGAAAGTGTATTTCACCAATAATGACCCGAAAGTCATTGCAACATATTTCATTGAGACAGTAAAGTATAGAGATGGTTGTCCTAGAAGAATCCGTGCCGATCGTGGGACTGAAAACGTTGCTATGGAGCAGATGCAAATCTTTCTTCGAAGAAATGCTACTGATGAATTTGCTTTTAACCGGAGTTTCTTATACGGTTCAAGCAATCATAATCAAAGAATCGAAAGCTTTTGGAGCATACTTCGGAAAGAGAATATTCAGAATATATGTTACGACTTTATTCTCGAAACATTTCGACTTTAATCTCGAAAAGCTTCGACTTTAATCTCGAAACATTTCGACTTTAATCTCGAAACATTTCGACTTTAATCTCGAAATAATAGCATTTATTTTATTTTTTTACAATTCTTTTTTTTTTTACATTGCGGTACAGGTCTTCCGTAGAGTTTATATAGACAAAACAAGTGAAAAAAATCGACCAGTTCTGAAAAAGTAATTGAAAGTATTTAGAATACGTTACCTTGAGTAATCTAACAGAATACATTACAAATTACATTTTACAGCATGTATTACAAAGTAACCCTCCCAACCCTGTTGATATATCAGTATGAGGCTGTTCTAATATTCAGACCAACTGCTAGGGTGATTTTGCTTTTACACAAACAAACAAGTAAATAATAAAGAATAATTTACATTTCAGACCAAATGTCTGCTCATCTAGTGAAAATAGTTTCAAAAGATCCAAAGCATCAAGCACAACTCTGCACTTGTGTTTTGAACTTGCAGTACCACAATCTGTCTTCCAAGTGAATAGTTTTTATTTATGGTTGTTTAACGAATCAGTCGAGTCAATATGTTACAAAATGTATTGTTCTGGGCAAACTTGCGTAAACTTGGCTCTCATTATTTTCACTTTCAAATGAGCTTGCAATTTGACCAAATTATTACCAGAAGTTTGCGGCTCTTCTTTTGGCAAAAATGACTATTTGCCGCTACTGACAAAACCTGAAAAATTAATTGACTTGAATGTGGAAGTGAAAGTGTAGATTTACAGTAAAAAAAAGACTTAAATAATCACCTATTTCTCTCCCACACCTATCATTTCACTTCAGAAGACATGGATTTAACCACTCAAGTCTTATGGATTACTTTTCTGCGGCCTATATGTCCTTTTGGCCCCTCTGAGTTCTAGTTACCATTCACTTGCATTGTGAGGACTCAACAAGCTTTTTTTGTGTTCTGCAGAAGAAAGTCAAACACATCTGGGATGGCACGAGGGGGAGAATTTTAAATTTGGGTTGAACTGTCCCTTTAAGTGCACTCTGACTCTGTCAGTCATTAAGAAAAAAAAAAAAAAGAATGATGGACAAGAACAGTGGTTGTAGTTGCAGTTGTTCCCCGTCAGATGGCGCCAAAGCTTCAAAATGTCCTATTTGATGTGAATAACTTCGATTAATTTTGTCTAGTTAAAGGCCTGTCTCATATTTTTTAAGTGAAATAATGGTATATTTTTAACCGAAGTCTTCAACAACATAGATGAAGTGACTTACGTAAGCAGACGTATTTTTGTGGGCATGTTTATTTCTGAGAAAATGAAAATGAAAGCATAAAGGTAATCTCATTTATAAACATGGCTTCGAATTGGGACGAGTATAACGGTGAGTTCTTAATCTATTCAGATATAAAACGAACAAAATTCCATTAAACGTGCATTTTAAGTATACTTTTTTAATCTGAACACGCAGTTTTCGAGGTTGGAGGCTTTTGGTGTCTCGTTTCGACTGGAGTATCAATCTCCTTTACAAACGTAGTCTTTCAACGGTAGATTTGTTATTTAGAAGTCAATTAAACTAGAATATATTTGTTAGAAGTATAAAATGTTATGTACAGTATTTCAAATGAATTATGGGTTGTGTCGTGGCTTTTTAACACCATTTAATTTAAACAATTATGGTACTTGTATAATTTGACATTAGCCTAGTTTTTGTGTTCATATAAATGTTGCATAAAAACAATATTGCACTGCTGTGCTTTTGGACAGAATATAATCACTGCCAGAGAAAACAAGAATTTATGAAGTTTGACTCAAAACCTTAGTTACAGGCGATATACATCATGTGACACATAAGGAAGTTATGTGACAACTACCCCCGGTATCTCCTACAGTACAATGTCTAAGTTGTATTTTGATAATCAATAATGAGGACTTCTCTGTTCCTAGGTGAGAGCAGATATCAGAATTCAGACTCTGAGGAGAGCAGCACGAGTCTTAGTAGCACTGTCTCAGACTCTGGAACAGACTCAGATTCTGGAAATGAAGCCAGACATAACACTGCCAAGGTGAATCTCAAATTAGATTGAGTAAGAAAGACATAAATAGGAAGAAGAATATTGTAAGATAACGAAGACAAATCCTCTCAATAAAGTACACTTTTAATTAAAAAATGTGTAAGAATGAAACACATTACTTTAAAGGAATAGTTAATCTCAAAACCTAAAATTAAAATTAAAATTCAATTTACTCAAGTCATTCCAAACCTGTATGACTTTCTTCCATGGAAAACCAAAGGAGAAGTTTAATAGAGTGTGTCGTGTGAACTCTTGAAGGGTCATGACATGCCTTTTATATTATTTGAATATGTTCCTTGAGGTTCACTAATGATATTAGTAAAGTTTTTTGCTCAAATAACAGTAGAATATTTAGAAAACATGATCATTTTCCACCTTCATTCTGACCCTTAAACGCTTAGTTTTGGTGCTGCTTCTCCTTTAAGACTTGTCCTTAAACGCCCAGTGTTCTGATTGGCTCTCTGTTCTTGACTGACCTGCCATCTCACTGCTCACCACTACTGGGCGAGGCTAAGGAAGTAATGAGATAAAGAAGGCATTGATGTGAAGGTGGTCAGATGCAAATGTCTAAAGCAGTGTGACATCACAATGTGGAGGAAGTAAAGAACAAGTCGTTTTGGCAGCTTGGTTTCAACAAATGCTCTTTTTGCAGTGAAGAGGAAGTTTTGAGTTCTGAAACTGTAAAACGTCTCAGGTTACATGTGTAACCCTTGTTCCCTGTAAAAAGCGGAACGAGATGCTGCGCTTTTGCTAAGCGCTATGGGGAACAATCGTAGTTGTGACCGAGCTGAAATAATGTGTGTAACACGTCAGTGAACATTGACCGGAATTTATAGCCTTGGCTGATGTAATCATTAGATGCAGCTGCGGCCAGGCTATAAATGGATATGTCACCAGGTGTCATCAGATACTTCTTTTTGAAGAGCAGTCCTGGGACGTCCCAGTGCGGCAAAGAAGCGCAGCATCTCGTTCCGCTTTTTTCAGGGAACAAGGAGACGTTCCCTTTACAAAAAGCTTCACTATGATGCTGCGCTTTTGCTAAGTGCTATGGGGAACGCAATACCCACGCCGCCGCACTGGGGGCTGTCCGGACCCCTACGGTTGTGCAGTGTACTCACAAAAACGCAAGAGGTCTCAGACATGAGCTTGAGATGTCGACTCAAGGGCATAAGAGCCCGGAGTAGCATAAACATCTAAACCATTACATTTTGATGAATGTGTGCGGAGAGGACCAGCCTGCCGCATCACAAACTTGTTCAGGCATGAGCTGAGATGTCGACTCAAGGGCATAAGAGCCCGGAGTGCAGAACATCCAAACTATAAAAGTCCAATGAATGTGTGTGGAGAGGACAACCTGCCGTATTACAAACTTGTTTAGGCATGGGCTGAGATGTCGGCTCAAGGACATAAGAGTCCGGAGTAGCAAAGCATCTAACCCATAAAGTTCGATGAGTTCTCAACTCAACCGTTGGTATTTTCTGTCTGGACAGTAAATCTGCTCCCACATACGGGCATCCAGGGATATAACTTACCTGAGTGACAGGAGCTTGCCCTGGGCCCAGAAATACAGCTGACAAGAACGTGGGTCTCCTTGATGATTTATGTAAGAGGCTACCGCTGTATTGTCCATCTGCGCTAGGATCAGCCAGTCGTCTACATAATTCAGAGTCGCAAGGAGCCAGCGCTACATCATGCATTGTGAATGTGCGGGTAAAACTGGCTAGGCCGAGTGAAAGAACCTGACACTGGAAGACTTCGCCCCCGGAAGCGAACCTCAGGAACTTTCCATGTTGTGGCAGAACTTCTAAATGAAGTATAGAAGTGCGTCATAAGATCGATGGTGACCAGCCAAAGGAGTTGTAGGGCTTGAGACACGACCGTCTTGACAGGCATCATCTTGGACATGAACACCCACGGGCAGTTCAAGCTTTAAGCCAGACGCCACCCCTCACCCTCCATGGGAAACGGGAAGTATTTAGTGTAATAACCTAACTCTCTCTCTGGAAGGGGAAACCATACCATGGCCCCTTTAACCAGGAGATTAGAGTTTGAGAGACCCACAGAAAAGAATATATCTGGCAGACGTTTCCACGGTGCCAGGATCTCTGAGATGGGTATTATATTTTAACACTTCCTGTTGAGGGGTTGTCGAGAGTTTCGCGTCCTGAATAAAATGCAGGAACAGCGAAAACACCCAATTTTGACGGAAGCCTCTGCAACCCGAAACACCAAGAGGTGGCGGGAATGGAGGGGCTTCGAGGGGGTACCGGGAGGGATGAAGTGAAGCGCGCGCCCCGTCCCGAGGGGAGCTACCCCCTAATCTAGGCGCAAGACCGTCAGGGTTTTCTCTTACTAGAAATTATAGTCCTGAGGTCTTGCTTCGGGGCTGGCGAGGGCGGCGAGACTGTCCCCAATCCCTGGGAGGAGGAGCACGACTCGCCACGCTTTGCTTTTGAGCCTCCCTTCAGACAGGACCGAGGCGGGTCTGAGGCTTGCTCGTCAAGCGCAGAACCCACACTCAGGTCGTCCAGGAGGTCAGCCTGGTACGCCTGTAAAACAGCATAGTGTGCAGAGCAGCACCAGCCTGACCTGCTGCTTGATAAGCCCTTCCCACTAAAGTGGAGGTTGTCCTACAAGGCTTTGAGGGGAGAGAGGGCTTCTTAAGTGACGATGCCGAGCCCGGCGAGAGATAGCCCGCAAGCGTCTCTCCGATCGGCGGCATCACTGAATACCCCCGTGCCTCAGCACCCACGATAGTCGAATATAATGACGTGGCGTGTATGTGAACACGGGAAGAAAATATTTATTTTTATATTTTTTTTGGGGGGGGGGGGGTTCCTCCATGAGCGAAAAAGCTCTTCATGGAGGTTATCAAAGAAGGGAAGGGACTCATGAGGCGTTCCCTTTCTATCCCCTAATTTGGAGGGTTTGGAGGGTTTGGGGGTCTCTTTTTCGCGTGGCCAGTCCAATCTGGCAACCGCACGAGTAACAACATCAAGCAATTCCTCCGTAGATTTTTTATCGCGGATGGAAAGCTCGTAGGCGGGAAGAGAATCGTGATCCTCCTCATGATCCGAAGAAGCGTCAGAACGCGCTTCGAGATCATTTGAAGGACCAGCTGGGTTTGGGGAGAGAGCGAGAGAAAGGGATCAACCCGTCTCTTGCTCCTCAGCCAAATCCATGCAAGAGCCCCACGAGCGATCTTTTGTGCTGACTCCCGGAAGCACTTTGCCTGTTAAAGCAAATCGCAGTGCTCGCACCCGCCCTGCTGTAACGCGAGAGCAGCGTGCTCTTCCCCCAAACAAACGTTTGTTTGCGGCTTTCAGTCATTCTCTTTTTTTTTTTTTTTTTAAATATATGTATATATATATATATATAATATTTTCTAAACAGAAGAGAAAAGAGAAAAAGATTCACTGCACACTGCCTAAACAATTCTAACTCCTAACAGAGGAAAGAAAGTTTTGACAGAATTTGTAAAACACACAGAAACAGAATCTCTCTGAAAAAAAGAGTTTCTGATGACACCTGGTGACGTATCCATTTATAGCCTGGCCGCAGGTGCATCTAATGATTACATCAGCCGAGGCTATAAATTCCGGTCAATGTTCATTGACGTGTTACACACATTATTTCAGCTTGGTCACAACTAGGATTGTTCCCCATAGCGCTTAGCAAAAGCACAGCATCATAGTGAAGCTTTTTGTAAAGGGAGCAGTATGTTTTGATTACAATGACCTCTTATATGTTGAAAGAAAAGGAAATTTGATTCCTCATGTCCCTGATCCCTTTAATCATTTATGTTCTGTGTTAAGGTTTGTAAGTATTACAATAATGGCCACTGCCGATATGGAGACAAATGTTGGGACCTGCACATTTGCATACACCACTCAAAAGGCATTTGTCGCTATGGTGCTGGGTGTCGCCTCAACCATAAACAGAGTTCATCTTCATCACCTAGACAAAGTGAACGTCCAGGGAGGAAAAGTCATCGAAGACAGCGGAGAAGGAGCCGAAGTCCCTCACCTGTTGGTATGTCAAGTCAAGTCATTTTTATTTGTATAGCGCCTTTCTCAACACACATCGTTTCAAAGCAGCTTTACAGAAAATCATGGATTAACAGAAAATGAAACTGTAATATCTATAATGTCATCAATATGTAGTTTGATAAAACATGATTGTGAATTGTGTTAATAAATAATTAAATAGTAATTGTATTTAGAACCCCAGTGAGCAAGCTGAAGGCGACTGTGGCAAGGAACACAAAACTCCATAAGATGTAGATTAATGGAGAAAAATAACACTGGGAGAAACCAGACTCACTGTGGGGGCCAGTTCCCCTCTGACTAACATCATGAATATAATGCCAATATTACTAATGTATAGTGCAAGTCATGGTTTAAAATGATTAAACTAAGTAAGTGTGAAGGGACAGTGTTTAAATAAAGATTTTGTATGAACTATAAGATTAATGACTAATGTCTTTGAAGTTCATCCTGGATTAACTGCAGATCCATTGTTCTTTTTTAGTTGGCTGATGAAGGGTTTTGTTGGCAATTAATTGATAGTCTATTTATTCCATTATATGAATGTAGTTCATCATTAGACCAAGGTGATGCAGGCAGAGCTCAGTGAGGTGCATCGCAGTTCAACCGGCCGGTAATTTCGGTGAGGTATATCCTAAATCCAAGGTTCAGGGAATGGCATAAGATGTATCCCATGTCTTATGGTTGGAGTTGGCATCAGTTCATCCTCTGAAGTCCATCATAATAGACTGAAGTGATCTTTGTCTGGCACCGGCTGCATTTAGTTGTCATCACTCAGAGACACGTAGCTGTGGAGTCCAACACGAAGCAGGACCGGAGCTGGATCCAGCTAATAACTAAAGCAGCTTAATTTTTATATGAAGTATAAATTAGGTGTATGCCTGGCTAAATAGATAAGTCTATAGTCTAGACTTAAACTAAAGAAGACTGTATTTATATTTTCTGGTATTTTATCAAGTTCTTCTGGGCTTTGGGGTTTATTGAGTTTATGAGATAGATCTAGAAGATTATTAGTGAAGCCATCTTTAGTGGTTGAAAGAATAGTTCTACCTGAATGATAGCATGGTGTAGATTGAGTAACATTAGCTGATCACAGCATACAAGAGACGAGGTAATGATCTGAGATGTCATCGCTCTGCTGCAGAATTTCTATATTATCAACATCAAATCCATATGATAGAATAAAATCTAGCGTATGATTATGTGATGAGTTGGACTCCAAGAGAGTTGAGATATTGATAAATGCTAATCCCAGTGTGTCATTTTCATTATCTATGTGAATGTTGAAATAACCAACAATTAAAGCTCTATCTACAGTAACTACAAGATCTGATCAAAAATTATCAAATTCACCAAGGAAATCAGAATTAGGCCCAGGGGATCTATATACTGTAGCAAGGGCAAAAGACGACAGAGTTTTTTATTTAAATCTGACAGTGTCACACTAATGTATAGTTATTAAGTAATGCATTATTATTTCAAAAGACTTAAATGTGTATCTTGTCCTCTGAGTAACACTAAAAACTTCACTGTAAATCAGGGCTGGACTGGTAGTCTGGCATACCGGGCATTTTCCCGGTAGGCCGACACTCTTTGGGGGCGATCAGGGGTGGACTGGCCATCGGGAGAACCGAGCCCACAAAACGGGCCGAATGGGCCGTGATAAGCTAAAATGAGCTGCCACGTTATGCAGAACGGACCACAAAACGGTTCTGCAATATGCAGAAAAGGACAGCGAACACCCCCCTTTTGGACCGTTGCCATGTAAAATCCCGGGCTGATTTCTCTTTCCAGTCCAGCCCTACTGCAAATTGCAAATAGCAACACCTTCTCATGTTTATAACAATAACCTGTGGGAGTAGATTTATTTAAACTAATATGTTCGTCCAGTTTAAGCCAGGTTTCGCTCAGAGCATATCCAGACTATGATCTGTAATAATTTCATTTACAATTAGTGCTTTGGTATAAAGAGGTCTAAAGTTTAGTAGCCCTAACTTCATATGCTGTTTATCTTTTAAAATTTGACCATAATTAAATTTTTTCTAAATAATTTAGTGAGAGTTTTGTGTTTGGTAGTTCAGGGAACAGACACAGTCTCTATGTGATATCTAGGTGATACAGTCTCTGTGTTGTACTTTATGTGACCTGACGTCTCAAGGCAGCTAGCAGACGTTTGGATTAACCAGTTTGTCTGCTTCCTGACCTGGGACCCAGTTAGTCAAATGCTATCATTATTAAGACTATGATGTATTGTTAAGTGTGTATTTATGTGTAGAATGTATAGTTGTTTAACTATATAGTGTGCATTGCTAGTCATTTTGTCATTTTTCTTGACTTATAGAAAGTGATGGAGACAGTGACAGGCCCTACAGGTGGCAGCTGGCTTTGGAAACAGGCTGGATGGACATTGCCCATGATTATGTTCTAGAAGCCCAATATTCATGCCCCAACACCAAAGGAATCAAACTCTATAACACTTGTTTTGGGTGAGTGCAAGAGATCACAAGATTAAAGTTTGTTAAGTTTATTAGGGGTCCAAGTAACAAAGTTGCTAGAACCGGATTTAATTTGAGTTTTCTTCTTTTTTAAAGTGTTAGTTCACCTTAATATGACAATTTTGTCATTATTTATATACCCTCTTGTTGTTGAGTGTAAATCACATAGAGCCCAAACTTAGTAGGTTGGCACAGATCCACATTTTTGATCCTCTGGATTCTTCAGTTGTCCTGAACGAAATGGTTTCCATATCTGTCTATAATACTTTTCTGTCATTTTCAATTTCCAAAGAAACTCTACATTTCTTAAAGAAGGAGCAGCACCAAAACCAAGCATTTCTGACAGAGGGTCAGAATGAGCATGGAAATATGTGATATTATTATATTTATAAATATATGACTGTTTTTGTGCAACAACTTTTCTGATATTATAATTGAACCTGAAGGAACATATTAAAAAAATTACAAAAAGACCACTTTTAAACATCAAGTCCAAACTTTAAATTATTAAATAATTAAAACCTGCTACAATTCCCAACCAGAACATTGTGGGAATGCGCACCAAATTTTTGTACCATTCTGCCCATAGGGGGCGCTGCAACTGAAAACCATTTTAAGCAGCAAAAATATGTTGGAGGATGTTGAAATTTGGCATGCTTTGGTGCAAATATACAGGGGGAAAAATCTGACAAAACAACAAAAACAGCCTTTCATTTCATTTTCCCGATCATCAAATCCTTGGTCAGATATAAATCAGTACATAATTTGGGCATGGCTTTTAATGCCTAACATGCCTGTAACTTGTGAAAGCAAAAATCTAAATGTGGTACACATGGACACAAGGATACAATCCGAGGATACATACCAAATTTCACCAATTTGTTGGAATGTTGGAAACAACTTTTTCCAGATCATCCACAGAATTATTTCCAATTAAATTCAGTTATTGCAGCTAGCAGTTTTAAAGAACTACTTGAGGAACTTCCCTCTGCCTCTCTGATTTATTCTCCATGTCATTCACTATAGGGCTATTTCAATTGATTTCACTAAGATGAGAGTTCTAAAGAAATCTAATATCAAAGTCCGCCGTAAAGGTTCACGTCAGACAGAGTGGCTCTGGTGGTACCGAGGTGACCAAAGCTGGTGTAGTTATGGAGAGAAGGTAAGTGATATGACATCTAAAGCCTTTACATGACACTTCGTTATTTGATCTCAAATCACATCATTAATTAATTCCTGAAATCAGAAATGGCAACTACATCGATAACATCAGATCTCTTTGCCATATTCTTAGCTGCCATATTTGATATATAACTAAGGCACAGTATGTATTAATTGTTGCTGTGCTTTTAGGGTTCTAAGGGCAAAGCCAGTCCACTTCAGAGCTCAAAACTAGAGCGAGAGTACCAAAAGGACCGTAAAGGTTCTGTTCAGTTCAACATTGACTCCACCACCTATGAAGTTAACTTCAGAGGTTTGTTTTTATTGCACCTATGCACATGCTAAAAGCAAGTGAACTCTTTGCATTGATTCCTTAAACACGATTGGCCACATTCATGAATGTTTGTGTGTGTTTACAGGAATGGTTCAGAAAAATTTATCAACTGGCCACATCAGACGGGTTAGACGACGCCCTAAATATGAACCTCAAAGTGAAGTGTGAGTTTAAAGAACCAATTAGGTCAAAGTGTTCACTTTTGGGCTCTCTGCCTTATTTAGTTTCTTTAGCTTATTCATAAAAGTCAACTTGATATCAATATGTCCCCTTTTTACTTTCTTAATACACATTCCTGGTCTAACTATGCACGATTCCTCAGTGCATGTTATTCCAATGAAAAATATTTGTCTTTGGAATCTTTCATCACAATGTAAAACTTGTTCTGCCGCTGAAACCATTCTGTTTCACTCTGAAATACATCACATTATGTGAGTAAAATAGGTTGTGAATGCCTTTGAATTTCATGTTGACTAACAATACTTACCATTCTGTACTCTAAAAACTAAATGTATATTGATGTCACAAATACAATCACATTCAATAGTTTGAAAGTCAAATGCTGAATGGACATCATCAATATTATCATGTTTTCCATTAACCGATATAGTGGATTATCCTCGAAGTTCAAGAACTTAATGGCTCCTCCAAATAAAGTTCACATGTGGCAGTTTGAAGGGAGAAGTGGTGGAAACTGGCACACCTTCAAAAAGGTAATCTCTTTCTTTACATGTGAATAATACTTTTCTGTGTGTATGGTAATGGTAACTACATATTGCAGCATATTCTGACCAAGAACTGCCCACCTAAACAATAACAGACTGTCTGGCTGTAAAGTGATCAGTCACAGTTCGTTTTGTTTTTACGTGCCATTTAGATATATTATACCACATTAATAGATCATGGAACATGGAAAAAAATAGTACAGACTATTTTACAGACCTAACTAACAAAACAAAGTGAAATAGACAGGTCTGTTCATGGATATCTAGATTTATTGCTACTAAGATTTGATTCAAGTTAGTTTCCTGTGGAACTAATAATTAAAAAGAAGAAATTTGCTTATACTCTCGAAAGTTGCATAAAGCTAGCCAGTGAGATTTTAGCTTATTAGATTGAGAAAGTGCTTTCCATTTTTGTGTGCAATATGCATTAGATGGTTAGTTAACATGCTGTCTGTGGGCGTGCCATCTAAGACTAATATAAACTTACTGACATCATTTGTCATTGACTAAAGTGTGTATTTATGTCTGTAGGGTGATTAAAATTGCTTTTGTTGATCTTGTTTTTTTCTCAAAAGAGTGGATGTTCAGTTTCTAGTGCTGACATTGAGAGATGCTACCAACAGCAACAAAAAAGCATGACCTTCACTGTGAATGATGACACTTACGTACTGGATTTTTCAAGTATGTCTTCAAAACATACTCACATTTATAATGATGCACATGTCTGAAAATGTCTCTTTTTGTCTGGCAGCTAGTATTAAAATTGTGTCATTGATTTGGTTCCATTTTAATTAGTGATTTCAATGGCAAACATTTGTAACTTTAGTCTAAAATGAAGACAAGGATCTGTGGTGTCAGTCACATTCTGGAAATGCTTCACAAAATTGTGTGCGATGCACTGTATGGAAGTATATTAATGACAAAAGTCTTTGAAGCAAAAAAGAACACTGAATTGAACTAACTAAAAAATAAACGCAATGCATTAACAGTGCTTGGATTATTTGGGGGATTCAGTTTCATATCGGTGTTGTTAATGCAAATCAGCGTGCTTTTTATCAAAGACATTTGTCACTAATATACTTCCATACACTTTGGTTTGTTTCAATCTGTCAGAAAATGAATTTTGGATCTCTGTTGAAATGTTTGGTAAAGAAAAACAATCAGTTTATATCAGGGTAATAATTTGACAATTTACTATGAAATAGGAGCTCCCAAGTGTAATTTTATTTAATTTTTTTCGTGACCACACCAGCCTTCCTTCAATCCAAACTCTGCCGGGAATATTAAACCATTTAAAAATGCGAGGACATCATTTTGTGGTTCTATTAACCTGAATCTTTTAAAACAAACTTTAAAGTAAATGATTGTCTTGTTTGGGTGAAACATAAAATCAAGTTGAGATGAGATGTTTATTGTTCTCTTTTCCAGGGATGAATCAAGTCAACCAGAGGACAAATGCCAAACGCAATGTCCGGCGTGTGTAACAATCATCATTGTCTTGCAGGAGATTTTGGCTGACGCTCAAGATCCAAACAGCAAATACTTGGCCAATATGTGTTGGAAGGAATTTGATGTTATTTACTTAGTGATTTTAATGTTTCAATTTTTTTATTTCCATAACCGTCATGTTTTGAAAGCTGCCTGTGGAATCATTATTCAATTATATTAAACACTGTCAAACAATATACTATATATATAGGGGAGACCGGGGCTAGTTGTCAAACGTTTTACTCCAGTGAATATTTTTTTGTTTTTGAAAGTCTATTTCTGTCTGTCTGTGTGTCTGTGTGTGTGTTTACTTATGAATCTGCCAAGATAATTTTGCAATGCATATTAAACTGCCTGTTGTGTTAATTTGCAATCATATTATCTAAATATCATATGAACCAGTGTATACACTGCTGATTGTGTATACTGAATGTTTCCAGTTTGTTTTATTTTCTATGCATAGTGTTTCAGTTTTAACCTGTTCACAAACTTGTTGTCAGGATCAATTAAAACATCCAGTCAGAGATAGCCTGCACAACATGATCCTGTGTGAATTTAAAATATGCAAACTTTGGACACTCGTGCAATGAAATAATATTACATATAATGACAGAGTTATAGTGAGACAACTGCTTAAAACTGTTTTATGGTTTATTGATGCCTTGCTTTATATATGTTACTTGATATAAATAAAATAAAATCATAAATGAAAGATACATTCTTGTTTAGCTAACATACACACACACAGTACTATTTCTTTATCAAACAAATGGACAAAATGTTTTCTACAAAAAATGTAAATAAATAGTATATTAATGGGGATCACTGACAACATTATATAACCATTCAGAAATGTTTCATAAATAATTTATTGTTGTGTATTGACTCTATATTTATGTTTCTTGGATTGAAAGAAGAATACCTTTATATAATTCTAAGGTTAAAAAAAAACTTCCTCAACATTTTTAAAATGTGTCATATGGTGTCATTTAATGGCCAAATGTAAGCAGTAAAAACAATAATGAAACAGAAGAGTTGAGCACTTCACTGGTCTTCACACTTCCCTCCATACAACAAGTACATACATGTGAAGAGACTCATTTCATATGAAGTCATTTTACAGTAAAACCCTGAAAAACAGCCTCCCACTTCCCGGGAAACACCCGGATGTCCGCAGTTCACTCATGTTGGAGTTTGTTTGGGGAATCTTGAAAGAAACTGAAACTCAATCAGCTGTCGAGAAATCGCGTTTCATGTAGCAGTTCGGACTAAACGTTTATTTAATAAACGATGATTGATTTTTTGTTATGCTGACGATGCATTATAGTGTCTAGGAACCATATTTGGTGAGTTGACCAATCACATGTACTAAATATTAATTTAAATATCTTATGTTATAGACAAATGTGTGTAAACTGTTGTAAAGGCTCCCGTTATTTAAAATACATACATACTTAGTATGTACATGTAAATACATACTTATGCTGTCTTATTTTATTTTAGAAGTGTGACAATGATTTTTAAGGAAGAGATGCAGAGTTATGCAGTTATTATTGCAATAGGATGACGTCAGCTGTCAGGTAGGTGACACAATAATTCTGATTTACCTTGTAAATGGATCTGTTCTTTCGAATAATGTCTTTTTTTTAGACTCAAGCCCATCCAGAATATCAGAGATTATTCTATGACTTCAAATATATATTTAAATAAATTGTTTTTAAAAATGCATAAATTATGATTTCTGAAAGTGTGAAAGAACTGTTTGAATGTGCTGCCTCTCTGTTGTTAAGGAAAATTTGTTAAAAAAATAAATAAAAATTGGGGGTGAAAATTTGGCCCATCCATTTTTATTGAAGCTCACCTAAAAGTAATTTCATGGCTACGCCCTTGCTTCCAGGTTTAACATATTTCTACAGTATTTATGTGGAATATGAATTTGGTTAATTTGTATGACTGTTTGCAGTTCTGTGACAGCTGAAGTCACTAATAAGTCATTATAAAGGAGAAAAGTGTGGCGGTGAGAATACTGTATGACTTGTGTGCAATAATGAATAAGGAAGAAATGTAGACATTATTTTCAATTCGTTCAGTGGAAAGTGTTTTGGAAAGCAACTTAAAAGTAAGGTAATTAGTAATGTGATTACTTTTCCATGATGTAATTATTAACGTAATGGGATCACAATTTTAGAGAAATAATTTTTTTTGGATTTCATTTTTGAGTAACTATCCCAGCAATACATACTCTGCTGACATATTGATAACTGTATTTCATTTACTTGAGCGATGTATTAAGTTACATTTCATTCATTTGTTAAACTAAAATCTTTAGGTTATAAACATTCATAGAACACTGCAGGGGACAAAAAAAACTGCATTATGGAAGCAGGTAAATCTGTATTTTTTTTGTTAAGCATTTCTCATTTTATTGTTGGTTTCTCTTACATTTAGCAAACATACATTGTGCAATCTGGCAAAAAATCTATTTAATATGTAACTTCATGAGAAACCAAAAATCATACTATTTTTCTTTCACATGATTGATTCATTGATTCACTCATGCTACCGCTTAGTATTTCATTTAACATTTCATTGTTGTCTTTGTGTTCGTCCATTGAAATCCTCAGGTAATCACTATGAGTGGCAGTTGTATGATGGACAGCAGTGGTCTTCTATCTGTAATGATATTGTCATTGAGACCCATTACTGTCAGCCAGAGGCTACTGGGATCACCATCCACACCAGCATGGGGTGAGTTTATTCTTCAACAAATCCCAATGTTTCTTTACGGAGTTCATCAAATTGAGTTTATTGTAATAAGGCTTTACAAGTCTGCATTAGGGCAATATTATAAAATATTATTCATTGTTTTCCATTGGTTCAACAGGTCTCTCTATATTGACTTTGATGCTTTGACAATCAATGAACCTTTTACTAACCTCAGTATACGACGCATTACTTTTCTGAACAACAATCAGAAGCAAGAAGTAGGCTGGTACTACAAAGATAACAATCGCTGGTGTGAATATGGATCCCAAGTAAGTGACCTCAGACATTTTCTCATCCTTCTTTCATTACCCTATGATTTTAGGGTATGGTTTGCATTGCGGTTGAGGGTGCATTTTTTCCACATTTAAAAGGTTTCACACTGAAGAAATGAATAGTTATTTATTAAAACCTGTTTAAAATGATGTACACTCACATGAGATTCCAGTCCAGTGGTAGAAAGAGTACAGATTTATTTTACTTAAGTAAAAGTACTGCTACTTAATAAATAATTAACTTGTCCCCCTCTCTTATTTCAAGCAATTTGATAGCATAGCGAAGTCTTTCATTTGGAATGGTAAACGTCCCAGAATACATTTCAACAAGTTACATTGGCCGATTGACAAAGATGGGCTAGGATTACCCGAGATTTAGTTTTATTATTATGCATTTGGTCTCAGACATTTGGGGGACACATTTTTTTTGGACAAGTGTAATGATTTGCAGACCAGTCATATTAAGGGGTTGGAAGTCCAACGGAGTGCCATCATTTCCGGAGTGGTGTGCAGAGATGGAGAGGGTGGTAGCGTTTGAAGAAGGGGTATCTAGAGTTTTGGGTAATTTGGACTTGTTTATGGGAAAGTTGGGCAGATATATGGCATTTTTGGAGGGCTCTTGGGGAGGGACAGTGGACAGAGAGATCTAGAGGTCATGTATGTGATTTACTTAATTATAAAAAAAATTATATATGTTTTTGTATGTCTATAACTATGTGAGACCACTGGGCTGTTCTTATGGGTGGGGGGTGGTTTGCCGAAAAAACTACTCAAGTAATTACTATATGAAAATTATATTATATATAGGCTTCCATTTTTAGAACATAAAGACATTTTGTTCTTGAAAGATATTGATGCTTCCTTTCACCAAGAATTCATTAATTTATAATAATTTATAGTGACAGGGCAGAAAGTCTTGGAGACGCTAGAGAAGAGAGGACACCGGCGGCAGTTTATACAAGCTGCTCTGCTCATGATGCTGTGCCCTGCAGGCTTCATTCGTGCCTTGCACAGCGTGTTTTAGATTTAGCACTTAGAAATGTATTTTTCCCAAAACTTTTACTTTGTAATTATGGTGACAAATAACTGTAGTGAATTTGAATACTTCATTTTTAATCAACTCAAGTGAAAGTAAAATACTATTATTTATTTATACTTAAAAAAGTCGATTTTTAAAGCACTCAAGTACTGTAACGAGAGTAGTTGTAATTAGTTACTTTCCACCACTGCTCCAGTCATTTCAGTGGTCTAGGAAAAGCTGTTTTAATTAACAAGTTAACCTGTTGTTTTGTCTTCCTCTTTATTTTCCTTCCCCTAAAATTCTGCAGGGATCAGATGGGAACACCTCGTCAATTGGAAGTGATTATATAGAGCAACAGTACAACAACAACCCAACAGGTTCAGTCCAGTTTACTGCAGGAAACACGACTTACATGCTGGACTTTACTGGTAATTCTTGAAAAACTCTCTTTGGAAAATTGCGAATTATAACACGGCAATATATTAGCAACATTCATGACAAATACACGATGCACATGAAATTTAAAATAGCTAACTTGCAGATTGAAAAGTTTATTTGTATTTCCTGTGTTATTTGTAATGTTTTAGCCATGACTCAAACCAATCTGTCCACACGCATGAGGAGGAAAGTGAGATGGCGACCAAAGTTCAATTCAATAGTAATGGTCAACAACAGGTATCAAAACACACAAAAGAAAAAATGGTTATAACCGTATCGTCCTGACCGACAATGGGCCTCGCTGAACGAATTTTCTGAGCAAATTGTTCGTAAAACCATTCTTGTGTAAAATTAACGCAACAATAAATGTAAGATTTGTTGTATGAATTCTTATAATGTCAGTGTTTAGACTCTTCAGGAATTCAACCTACGAATTTCTGTATAAATAGTTTGTAAATATATTCTTACGCTTTTTGACTCTTCGTGGGTCAACCAAAGAATTTGCGTAAATAATTCATAAAACCATTTTTACTCATGAATGTGACAATTTATGTACGAATGGTTTTGCAAAGTTTTCAACTGGTTTTATGAATGGTTTTACAAATTCAGTTTTCAGGGGGTCCACTTCCGAATTTCTTATATACTTGAATATATATAATTTCTTTTAACTTGTATCGTGTGGAAAAGTTTAACATCAAAGTTTGATATGACTAATCATTTGCAGTTCGCCAACGCTGGAATCTCCCACTACAAATTCAAATGCTTCATCGACTGAATACATCTGGGAGTTTAAGGGTGATAAAGGCATTTGGACTGAGTACCATAAACCAGTAAGAGATTTAAACCTTTTTTTTTTATTATTTCAACCAACCAACCAAACACTGTTATCACATCCAAATCCACATTCTGCATCAACTGAAATGTTGAAATGTTCCACCAGCCTTCATTGGACTTTGTGTTTGCAGGGATGTTCTTTGGATAGTGCAGATATTGAGAGATTGTACCAGCTCAACCCTCAATATCAGGTTTCATTCACAGCAGGACCATCCACATACACTCTTTACTTTAGTGGTAAGACATGTTAAGATACTATAAACAGATATAGATATAGACTGTACTACAAACATGTTTAAAATCCCTTGACTTGAATTTCCATTTCCCATGTGATGATTGAAGTATAATCAGTCTTGGTTTTAAACATCTCCTTGACTCATTGTTTATTTGGACTGCCAAGTTAACACTTACAATGCAAAATAATCATATTTAATAATCTGAATTAAACAAGTAAGATAATGAGGTCATGTGATAATGCAGCATATCACTATTTGAAACATTTAGCATTGCATAATGTTCACTGTTCACATACAATTTTTTTAAACTATACAGTTAGTATACAGTATATTCTTGGTAGTATGCAGTAAGCAGTTGACTTGTATTCCATTCCCAGCATAGCCAGTGTCTGTCAAGAAAATATATGTGGACATAAAGTTAAAATTGTTTATACCCTAACTCTAACTTCCTGCTAATTAAAAATAATAATAATAATAATAATAAGTGAAACAGTGTGCAGTATGCAAACTGTTCAAACTATATTTTTGACAGTTGTTTGCAGTGTCATCACATGAAGTATTTGCATTCATTTTAAATTAATTTAATGGCATCCAGATATCATCTCATAAATAATAAATTATATTTTGGATTTCAAATACATATTTATGTGAAAAATGTACTTCCATATCCTAGTATCCCAATATCCTAGTGTGCTATTTTGAACATAACCACTCTCTTCATTTTTTTGGCAGAAATGTATCAAGTGAATAATACATTTGGTACGAAGAGACAAGTGAGGAGGATAGACAGTGAAGAAAAGATTCAGCAAACCAACAGGTATAAATCCACGAACAGTAAACATTTTCTTGTTAAGAAAGCCAGTCTCATCATAAAATTGACCAGGTTCTGAAAGAATATAAATACAACTAAAGTGTAAATTCTTTTCCTTTCATTTTTATTATCACAGTGTGTTGTCACCAGTTCGCTGGCAGTTCCAAGGTGTGGATGGCAATTGGAAGGACTATTCTAAAGTAAATTAAATGTTAAATGTTTTTTACCAGTACAATTGCACCATACTGATACACTAAATGCACATATTTAGCAGTCTGTGTCATAAACTTGATGGACTTGTCATTTGTGTAGGGTGGTTCGTGGGGTCATTGTAGTGTGTCAAGTCAAGATATTGAGGCGCAGTATCAACAGGACTCTACTGGGACAATGAAATTCTGGGCGGGCAGATTCAACTATGAGCTGAACTTCTCAGGTGTGCATGCACAAAACAAACAGTCTTTTGTTCAAATCTTTTTGATTCTGTTCTTTTCATTTTTGCCTTTTGTTGCAGATATGTCCCAGTCAAACCTGTCAACCAACACTAGGAGATTAGTACGCCGCCTTTAGCAATAAAATCTCACCTGCCTATTCTTACAATTACTTGTATTTTTATGTGCATGTTTTGAGGATGCCAGTAAAAGGGATTGATCTCCCAAAAATCTTTTCTCAACCTCATGTCATATCAAACCCATTTGACTTTCTTTTTTTCCACCGAACACAAAAGGAGACATTTCCATGACTCTGTATTTCCATGTATGCTCTTTAGAATGAAATTATCATAAATGTGCACTGATGTTTTATTTGTCCAGACTAACCTATTGATAGTGTATGTGCCTAAAAGTTTAAACTGCCATTATGTAACAAATAAGACCATTCTACCTTTGTTTTTCTAACATGAACTAGTTTTCAAGTTTTTCTAGTGCTTTAACTGTGATTTAAAAAGTGCCATTGCTAGGCCTTATAGTGGCTTTTACCATTTTTCTGAAGATTTTTTTGTTTTGTTTAATGGGAGTAAGGATATCAAATATATTTAGAAAAGGGAAAGGGACATGTTTATTTTTGCAGAGCCAGAAAACAATGGTGTGGTGCTTATTTATAAGGAACAATAACTTGTGTGGTTTCATTTCATTCATATTCTGTGTATTCATTTAAATGTTATTTTAAAATAATTTTAGCCAACAAATGATTATGAATCTCAAGAAGAACATTAGAAGATTTAAAAAAAAAAAAAAAAAAATGATATACACTTATTTAAGCACATTTACCCTCCAAATTGTCAATACTGTATTGCACACAGATGTATTACTTTTTTGTTTGTAATTCCCATTACTGTTAGCCATCCTGTCTGGAAAATTATTTTATTTTTATTTATTTTTTAAATCAGTATATAGTATATTTCAACAAATACTATTTTTTAATGATTTTAATTATTTATTCATGTTTTGGCCATAATAAAAGGAATGCCATTTTTATTTTTTTTATAAAAAAATATTTTTTTATTTTTTATCATCCCATCATTTATCATTATTATAATGATAAATGATGGGATGTACTTAATTATCATAAAAATAATGTCACAATGCAAAAAATCTTTAAGGTCCTAAAAATAGGCTTAATTTCCTTTATGCATAAAAAATATATGCATATGCAATTATTATTAAATTATAATTTTTTTTTATTTGGGATGAAATATCTACTGCACTTTCTTGACATGCTTCATGATATTCACCCATAAATATTTGCATACCAAGTCTGTTAGAGTAACTGAATTGTAGGCAATAAAGAATACATGTAATTCAATTGTGTATTTTGCTAAATCTTTGCATGAGGTCATCTAAACATAAGACTACATGACCTTGGAGTGTGATGTAAAGTTCACTGGGCCCACATTATAAACACTACAGCTGTAGAGAGAAAACAAAAAAAAAAAAACCGGGAAAAAGATTGGACTGGGAAAAGTGTTCCATACCAAATTCAAGCCAGATCTGAGTTTGCTAAAACTAGTTTTTGGTAAACATCATTTGGTATCATGAAATTACTTTTTGGTTTCTTGTGTAATAATGTGCATTGATGAAATGTCTGGGACATGGAACATGTTAACAGTTTTCATTTTGATTTCATGTTATAGTTTTAATTAAAAGAATCTACTAACTAGGACAAAGATGTTCCTCTTGAAATAATCAATTTATTTGATTTCAAAAACCACCATCTTACAATCCAGTTCACATTTCTTTTAATTTATACGAACCCAGATATTTATCTACATTAATTTAAACTATTTGAAAACTGCATGTAGTGAAACACTCATACAGCGAGTCATTTTCACAATCCCCATAACAGACATGTTATTGCACAACTCTCAACATAAGGCCTCTCATTCAGAAGACTAGGAAACACATTCCCTTTAAATAAAACCAGTCGGAATATGAAATGTCCTCTTCAAGAAGTTGTTTAACTTGCAACAGTACTTAAAAAAACTCCAGTGGCAGTTCACCTCTATATAATGTACATTTAGTACATATGGTTTATAGAAACAATACACATTTTGGTGACTTGCTGTGTTGCAGCTATATTTTTGGTCATGATATAGAATAATATGTTTGGTTGGTCACTCCCCACAGCAAGAAACTGCTCATATCTTGCAGTGATAATGATAAAAGCCAAAAACAAAAAACAGTGGAGCGAATGTGGCAGTAACTTCCAAGCAACACAAAATTATAACAAACACAATGCAGAAAGTAACGACAGAAACTGAAAGGTGGACAAACACAGGAATTGTGTCATACAGTAGCCATTACCAGCCAATGAAACACGGACTCATTTTAAAATGTCTGAAGCACTAAAGTTTTCACTTCTACTACAGTTAGTACGGTCACTTCAGTATGAAGGCAGTGTCCTTTCATCAGAGGGTGAACCTTTCAAAAACATTTCCATCATATTCCAGCCCAAAACCAAGAGAGAGAAAATAAATTATATTTTGCATTAGGAAAATTATTTTTGGGAGATTTGTTTCTACATAGTTACATTTGAATTACAATTAAGCACATTTAATTTAAACTATAAAGTATTTATACAAAATGGTATTTGATACTATACACTTAATACATACACTAAAGTGAACGTGTCTTTTATTATTTTATGATTTAATCACTTCCGTCTTTTTTTCTTTAATAGAAAGATATTTATTACTGAACCAGCAGAGCTGCGTTCACAATGTATGTTACACCGTGAACTTCTCCATGGAAATAAAGTAAACTAAACCCACAGCACATCCTGAGATCATCAAAGATAATTTGCAGCATTCTCATAGACGACATTATTCTTGCAAATAGTTTTCAGATGAATGAAACAGAAAAAAAAAAAAGAGTGAAAACTCTTTAAATGTGCTTGTTTCACATGACAGGCTTGTGCTGCCCACCTCTGAACAAACAACGAATCAGACACGAGCATTGACGGCATTTCATTTGTCTGTTCTTAATAATAAAGTGTGTTTCTTCAAGCGCGTGTCTTTGTGACTAACAGAATTTCTTGTCATGTGTCACTCCGAGACGTCGAGGGTAGATGAGCAAAATTACCATGAAATATTAAATACATTTGGACGAGGAGCTTGCGAACTGGATTCACCCTTGACACCTTTGGTGGGTGCTAGTTTCACACCCTAGGCTATCGTTTAATATATTTGCTGACTTCCCAGATCCATGGTCTTGCCATTTCTAAATATTGTCGATCATCGTGTGTCAATTGAGTGTCACAATCGGCATCAGGATCTGTAAGATATTGTCGATATCCAATTACATCGCCTTATGAGACCTAAATGAGAATAAAACTTTTTGCATTACTCTAATGACAATGAGATTTTTTTGCATTACAATAAAGTATGAAATTTTCACATTACTGTAATGAGAATATGTTGTTTTTTTCACATTACGGTAATGAGAATATGTTGTTTTTTTTCTCACATTACGGTAATGAGAATATGTTGTTTTTTTTCTCACATTACAGTAATGAGAATATGTTGTTTTTTCACATTACGTTAATGAGCATATGTTGTTTTTTCACATTACGGTAATGAGAATATGTTGTTTTTTCACATTACGATAATGAGAATTTGGGGAGGAAATGTGCTTAACTGTCATGATAATAATCCTGCTAAAACAGGCTTTGTTTTTTTATGAAAAATATAATTTCCTAAATGTTTCTTTTCATTTTGATGTAAAATATGACTTAGACATTTCTTTGTGAGATTCGCCTAAGAAGCTTTTACTTCAGTGTACAAGTATATCAGTGTGGACCTCAAACAATAATCACCAGTTACATTATATATGCATCAACAAACAAATAATACATTCATTTATTTAGGTCATTACTGTGGACCTCACCAGCTTCCACCTCTTCCTTGCTTACAGGGTGAGCATTTTAGCTCAGAGTTGAAAGAGCAATTGAGAGACATCCTTTATCGGGAAACAAACAGCAAAACAGCAAATCCTGTTGATGATGTCGCCATTTGTTTTGAAAGTGGAAGTTCAAGGCAAGGAGTGAACGTGAGGAAAAGGAAAAAGAAAGCAAAATCAAAAGTGCGCAAGTCTTGGTAACTAAACATCTATTTTTAATACTCCACAGTATGCCTGTGGAAGTTGTGGTATGTTTCTCAAGCCATACAGCATTATGATCCACTGACAGAAGCCCCAATGGGTAGAGCACAAGCTTCTCTTAGAAACGTGATGGTGTGTTGTTCGGTCCTTTTGATTTACACCAGGAGATAAGTCGACTGTTTGCAAAGGGTGCACCATGATAAGCGCTAAAATAGACAAAACAAGTCAGAAAAACTATTTTAAACACTCTTTCAAGAAGAGATACCACGTCCAACCTTCCCACCCAATTTTAACAGTCACTGTCGCTGCTGATTCCTAATGGAGTAAAAACCAAAACAAGAGCCAAACGTTTTAACCAAAGAGGTCTTTAAGGTCATTGTTAACTGAAGCACTTTGTTTCATCATTCCAGTGTTCACTGCTGGAGTGGCAACAGGTTGCGAGAAGTTCTGCGGGTTGAAGAAAGGGTTTGCCTGCATCCCAAACCCACCCTGGACCCCTGCCATTCCCATCGGAGCTGCCTGCATGGGTGCAGTCTGGGAAGGCTGGCCCGTACCAAACTGGCTGAGCCATGGGGAAGGTGCAGTGGTTCCTGAGGTCAGTTTGGGGGCCATTTGGTTCAGGCTTACTTTGGGTTTGTTAGGGGTGAAGAGGGAGTCTAGGGCGGAAATATCAGAGGGCTTGTTGGACTGGTTTTGGGTCAGGGCACTGAAATTTGGAACACTCGTAGTGGTGGCCATGCCTCCATAGAGACCAGGATTGGTAGGTCTCATGCCCATCCCCAAACCCCCTGTCTGGAAGCCCATGGGCGAGTTGAAGCTGTTGCTGATGGAGCCCATGGTGCCCATTCCACCCATGGAGGGTCCTGAAGGGAAGGTGGAGATTGCGCCCCCCTGCATGGGCATCGTCCTGGGCCCAGAGTTCAACGAAAGGTTGTTCAAAGAGGTCATGCTGTTCAGAAGACTGCTGGTCAGATCTTTTGCCTGACAGTGTACAAATCAAATATTCTTCATTAATAGTAAGTACAATACAAACAAAAACAGTTTAAAATAATTTACACCACAAGCCATCACAGCAACGTCAATCACAAAAGTGACTATGTAGAAATCTACCATTAAGATTCATCCGAGTAGTATCACAAGATGCATACAATATTAGCCCTAAATGTAAGGGATGCACCAATATAGAAATTCTAGGGCTGATAATGATAACCGCTAATTCCCTGCTCATTGTGGCCAACACTGATAACTGATAATAGCTACTTATCAAAAAAATTACTCAATAGAAACAATATAAAAGTGTTGTTTAAATGTTTGGAATCTGGTTCCATAGGGATGCACCGATATGGAATTTAATGCCTATACAGATAACTTTACTTTTTGCCTTTAAAATGGAGCTGCCAGCTAATTAATGAAAAGTTATCATGTTCACTTGAAACAAAATAGGTGTTGCTTAAAAGCTTGAAATCGGATAGGGATGCACCGGTATGGAATTTCTGGGCCGATACAGATATTTTTTGCCTTTTAGCCCTTTAAAATGGAGCTGCTAGCTAATTAATTAATTGAAAAAAAATAGGTGTTTGTTTGTTGTTTTTAAAGTGGAATATGGTAGAGATGCACAATTGGCAATTTCTGGGTCAATACCGATAACCGATAATCTTTAGCATTTAGAAAAACTGTGCGCAAATGTGCATGCTCCATCTTATTCAGAGAAACAAACAGGAAAATGGAATGTAATTTTTTTTATATCAGATGAGCCCCAAAAACAACATATTTCACTGAATAAACATTGAAATAATCCTCAGAGCGACATGACATGCCAACTTGTCTTTAACACGATCAATCCTGGTCACACACTGACTGTTGCTGACTGCCTGACAACGAGATTCTCTGCCACAAATATATCTGCGGTACACATCAGTACAATAATAATGATTTTTCTTCCAGTTACCATCTGCCAATATATAGTGCACCCCTACTAACATGTAAATACATTTTTCTATTTATAGCTCATGTATAAAAAGGAGCCACCAACAAAACAGCTCCTGCAATTTGCCTACATAAAAGCAACATAAAAGAACATTCGCAAACCATTTTAATAATAACCCACTTCACTAATGTAATATGACAGGTTTTTTTTTTTTTTTCGAGTGAAATTCTGTTGTCAAAGAGTTTGAGCCAATCACGAGTTCTAAAGTAGCTGACACAATTTAAATGTGTATTCAGCTTCAAATAAACTAAACAGTATGTTGTTTAATTCATTTAATAAATAGTAGCAGGCTAATATATTTCTGCTACAGCCAAGCATACATTTCAGCAAATTACGTCAGAGTTTGAATGGTATAAAAAAATAAAATCAGTTCAACAGATGTGCAACTTTTACCAGAAACGTTTCATTAGCAATGCGTTTCATATGAGAAAGTGGCCATGTAGATTTGATGGTACTGCTCTCCAGAACGTTACCTGTTGTGTTGTTGCTGCTGGTTTAATGCTCTGTGGAGCCAAAGGCTGCTGGCTTCTCAGTTTAGCAGCCTGTTCCTGCTCTTTAGCCAAACGCTGCTTTTCCTCCAAGGTAAGAGACACCTGAACAAACCACAAACAACACTTAGTCCCCAAGACGATCACGTCAACCAGGCCTAATAGGTTTAACTAAGATCTACCACCACCTGAGCTCCGTCGTAAGATATGTGGGTAAAATAAATAAATACTAACGATAAATAGTGTTAAAGCGTTAAAGCTTTAAATTTGACAGATCTAGAGAAAAAGTCACTTTCTAAAGAGTTTCAGATTTTAAGACGTTATTATCTTTAAGTTTTGCCTCTTGCTGGAAGTTATATTGAACTCACTCTTGAGGGCTGAGAAACAGTTGAAGAGGAGGAACCATTCTCTTTACTATTCACACCTGCACTTCCTGAACTGCCACCAAAAATGTCATCAATCTATCAGAACAGAGAAATACATTACGTTCCAGTGTAAGCACATTTAAAGTGGCAGGTGATTTGTGGGAAGTGTAACAGGTGTAGTTACTCACTTCTCTGACTTGTGTGGCCGGACTGGGGGTGCTCTTAGTCTCCTCTGCTTGGTTCATATGGTTTGTAATGTTTAAACTCCTGAAAAGTACAGAATACAGTTGACAACAAATTCTAAAACAGCATTTACGACATGTCGGAATAGGCATAACTATGGCTTCCCGACAAGAGTCTAACTGCCACAGAAAGTGACAAAAAGCCCCCGTAAAAATGCCTTTTAACCCCAAATCTTCTGTTGGGGTCTGTTTTGACCACTTTTGAACTTTTCTTCTTTAAAAAAAAAGGGTGAGATATTACACATCCACAATGAAACACACACACACACACACACACACACACACACACACACTTTTTTGCTGATGGTTTTATTTCTTTATTCATTTCTTCTATTGATTTATTGAATTGGGATGTTGGAAATAAATAATAGGTAACTAAAATCTAATGTGGCATCTTTGCAAAAAATGACTCGATCAAAATCTGCCTTCAATTCAAAACTTGATTTGAATTGAAGAAAATGTGATGCTAATGTGGACATGCCATCCATGGTTGCTGGTCTACTGTGTGTGCTGTTATTTCATTCTTCCTAATATATTATCAATTTCTTTATGAGCAAATAATTTAAATAAATTTGATGACTAAACAGAAATCAGAAGAAACTGCTATCTACAATTTAAAATACAATATTATTTGACTTTTTTTTTTACAAAGTAAAATTTTTGTGTAAATAAGAGTAAATTTTTTTAGCAATATTATTTTTATGTTATTTTCTATATTAAATTGTGTGGTGTATAGGCACTGTATCAGCCTATCGGCCACCCTGCTCTGGATAACGGCATCGGCCATTAAAAAACCCAAATTGGTCGATCACTATAAATAAGGTAAATAAAAATAACTTTAAAAAAAATCATGATTTGTAGGCTTATATTGGCACAGTGGGGGGCACATCCCTGCTGAAAAAAACAAAACATAAAAATAATTACATAATAAATGAATAACCACTTGCTTGATCTGAACAAAATAGGTGTCATTTTAAAGCTTATAAATCTGGACTTTATAATGCATATAGCTGATCCTACCAATTCTTCAATCACGCGTTTTAATTTTCTGACAAATCAGAACTGTTTCATTCAATTATATTCAGAGTTGGTAAAACCATAAAAAAAGATGAGATGAATGAAATTCACACCGACACACACAAATATAATAAACAGGAGAGGCTTTGTCACATTTTTTTCTTTATTACTTCCTGAAACATACATCTAACAGACAATGACATACCATAACTTACAGCAGACTATCCTGATTCAAACGAGCCCAAACACAACATAATGGTACATAGATTCCCAAATATTCCTCCAAGATTGTATATGCAAAGGCGATGCACGAAAGGGCGCTCAACACATTGTGCATGTGTGTGCACATGTCAGAGGACTTTGTGTGTGTAAACACATCCACATACAGTATGTGCTCATCTAAAGGATTGGGATGCTCATGAACACTTTATATTTCTGTTTTTAGTCATTTAATCCATTCACTTTCAATGCCCGGTAATATTTGTCCGGGAACCCAACAAGTGACACAATATTTAGAAAATGGACCAATTTTATTTTTGTGTTTTCAGATACTATATGTGAACAAAGTCAAGGAATTTTATTCCAATTGGATTAAGAAAATACAATTTTTTTAAATCAAAGTAAAAAAAGTTGTTCGGGTCAAAATGAAGGATTAAATTTAAGTATTTGACATAAACAAATGAGACAGTTTATGCTTTAATTGGTTAAAAAAAAAAACATTGCCCTCATAAAAATAAAACATGTCCCAGAAAATCTACTCCAGGGGGGCAAACATTGTGTTTAAGTTAATTTCAGGCACTGGTTCATGACTAGTATAAACATATTTGACAAACTCGTAATTCAAAGCAGGCAATTCTGAAATGTAATAGAAGCTCCGACTTTCCGACACCAAAATGGCTGCGACTTAAACGATTAAAAGTAGATACATCTACATATTTCTGTCCCATATTTCGTCTAATTTTACTATTGATAATGTCTCAATTATATAAGATAGTTTATATGTTATCTGAAAAACAAAAACTAGGGATTAATGTTTGTGTAAATGGCAAAAACTGTTTCTTGGCCACCGACATAAAGGAACAGTTCGGCCAAAAATTTGCTAAGATTTTTTTTAATCATTTGTAAAGACATGATGCATTTTTGGGTGAACTATTCCTTTAATAATTCAACCAAGCACTGAGACTGAAAATGTGAACGCATCAGAAAACCATAATAAATATTTGAAGCCTTTAATTATTCTGAATAGAATTTTTGAAAAGGAATAAAGAGAAACAGTGACAATCAAATGAATAAAAAAATTGAATTGGCACCTCTGTTGTTCCTGTATGATGTGCAGCTGCTCTAGTTTGGTCTTGTGCTCGGCCTCCATGCGACTCAACATGTCCCTGATCACAGCCATGAAAGAGTTAAACTGAAAGACACCACACACACACACACACACACACACACACACAAGCATTTACAAATCTTTGAGGAATATGTGTGCATAAGAATCTATTGTCTAATTTCAAGAACTATTTAATAGAGTTTATATTCGACGGATGAACAACAATTTTATATCATTTAGCAGACACATTCTGTGTATAGCATACATGTAACAGAGTGTGTGTGTTTACCTGGTTAAGGTTAAGGTTGTTATCAATACTGAGTGATACCAGATGAGGTAAACTCTTTCCAGCAAGGTGCTCTTTAGGGATGCCCAGTTTCTTGTGGGTGAAAGTGCACTTATAGATGCCTGAAGGAAAACAAAAAATAAAAGCGCCAAGAATCAAAGATATTTTAAATAGTCTTCATTTACTGATGTGCATGAGATAAGAGCAATGATATTATTCAGGATGCTTGCATTCAAATTTCTGCAAGGATTAAATTCAGTTTAATTAATTTCAAATGTATTCTTTTATATAACAGCAATTGCAATCGAGATCAACTTGATTGCATCATTCACAGCGCGTCAAAAGCGTGGGCCGATGCTGAAGAGCTCTTCTGGAGCACATTGTTCTCTGATTGGTGGATGTTTTCTTTTCAAGATTCATGGTTAATGTAGTACTTTGCTATGGGAATCTGCTATTAAAAATATATTTTTTTAAAATGACACTGACTGATGACTTCAGAAGAAGTTTATACCATTGATTAACCACCCTGGAGCTCACAGTAGGTCTGTCTTTAAAGGTTTGATTGACAGATTGACGAACACACATTTAATTGCACAGTGAATTGCTGTCATCTGTAGGCTTACGTTCAGTGATATATGGGAGAAATACAAACAACATATTGACTTATATTTCAACTTTTTGTGTTGTCAAATCAATGCTTTAACTCATCCGCCACACTAATACAATATATTTTAATCTGGCCCTAAATATTCTAATTTAAATTATTCAAATTATTATGTATTATTTATATTGGACTATCTGTATTTGGGGGACTTTCTTAGCATTTTTTGCATATACATCAATTCAATAAAAAAAATGTATTCGATTGACAGCCCTACTTTCCACAGTTATTAAAATGGATTAAAAAAAACTCAAGGTGAAAAGAATTACCCAGAACACCCATGAGCACAGCAGGCTCTCTGGATGGAATCTGTTGCAGGAATGGTAGAATTTCATCAATGACGAACCATTTATCCAGATATTCCAGAATTTTGCCTAGGCACACCAGAGAGTTCACCCTCACCTGGAACAATGGCAACCAAAAGACAACACAAACTTCCTTCAGAACCAGAATCTGGACAATCTATTCTTGAAATTTCAATTCTCACAACATTCACATTTACATTTATGCATTTGGCAGACGCTTTTATCCAAAGCGACTTACAGTGCACTTATTACAGGGACAATCCCCCCTGAGCAACCTGGAGTTAAGTGCCTTGCTCAAGGACACAATGGTGGTGGCTGTGGGGATTGAACCACCAACCTTCTGATTACCAGTTTACCAGTTATGTGCATTAGACCAAGAGATGAAAGGACACAAACCGCTAGCGAGGAGGTTTGTAAACAGGCAGATTTGATCCGTGGAATGAGTGCATTCTTCATGGAGGGATACTCGATCAGATTGGCAAACGTGGGAATGATATTCAGACAAAGCTCCTGTTTAGAAAAGAACACAACAAGCAGAATTTTAGATAGACTTTTTAAAAGTTTTGAAACTTTAAGTTTTTAAACCACATGCTCAAAGTTTATCATGTGGTCAACCTGTATTTGAGTAGAAGGAGCCTCCATAGCTCTATACACCATGGGCAGAACACTGTTCTTGATATCTTCAGGAGGGGTTTTGGTCAGTAGTAGATCCATCTTTTGTAGGAATATCAGCAGGATCTAAGTACACAGAGATAGAAATGAGGAAATCAGAGGGTGATTTAATATAATTTCCATGAAAAATGCCTTAAACACCTCTATTGAGCATATGGATCTACAGTTGAAGTCAGAAGTTTACATACACTTATACTAACAAAGTGCATGTAAACTTCTTACCCACTGGGAATGTGATGAAAGAAATAAAAGCTGAAATAAATCATTCTCACTACTATTATTTTGACATTTCACATTCTTAAAATATAGTGATCATAACTAACCAAAAGACAGGGAATGTTTTCAAAGATTAAATATCAGAAATTGTGAAAACTGAGTTTAAATGTATTTGGCAAAGGTGTATGTAATCTTCTGACTTCAACTGTATCTGCCACTAGAAATTGGTGATTTATCGCATATACAATATATATTTGAGATGATTTTGCTGGTACCATAAATTATGCAACATTGTGTTTATTACAATGAATGTGATGCACTTTTTATTTAACCAATAATTTCCCTAAGCAGTGTGTCAGACTAATTTTCCAATCCTTTATCGTCTCGTAACTTGAGAGTATGTGCGGGTTAGGACAAAGATGTTTTAATTGCATCATTGATATAAACTTCAGAAGCACAAATGGAGTTAAAAGTGGGAAATTCAATTACAACCCTGATTCTGAAAAAGTTGGGACAGTATGGAAAATATGGATAAAAACAAAAAGTAGTGATTTTTTTATTTGAAAGGACATCAACAACACATTACTGCTCGGGAATACTTTGGTAAACCTTTATCAGTTAACAACATTCAACGCTGCATCCAAAGGTGCAAGTTAAGGTTTTACTTTACAAAGGGGAAGCCATACATCAACACTGTTCAGAGACACTGCCGACTTCTCCAGGCTCAGTTTTTATATGAGATGGAAAGTAGAACAGTGGAATAGTGTTTTGTGATCCAACGAGTCAACATTTCAAATAGGGTTTAAAAAAGAAGCCTTTTTGTTCTCCGGGCCAAAGAGGAACAAGACCATCAAAGCTATTGTGTCAGGTACAAAAGCCAGTGATGTCATGGTATAGGGGTGTGTCAGTGCCCATTGCATGGGTAAGGACACCATTAATGCAGAAATATATGTACATATTTTGGAGCAAAATATGCTGGCATCTAGATACCCTCTTTTCCAGGGATGCCACTGCATTTTCCAGCAGGACGATGCCAAACCTCATAGTGCTCTGATTACAAGTTCATGGCTGCATAATCAGAGAGTGCAGGTGCTAGACTGGCCTACCTGCAGTCCTAACCTGTCTCCAATGGAGAATATGTGGTTATATGAAGAGCAAAATATGGCAATAAAGCCCTGTACAATTGCACAACTGAAGACCTTCACAATGGATGAATGGGGGAAAGTTCCACATTTTAAACTTAACAAACTTGTGTCTTCAGTGCTCAAATTATTTTGTTTTATTACAAGAAATGTCGATTTTACACAGTGGAAAACACTCGACTGTCCCAACTTTTTTGGAGTGTGTTGCAATCATCTGATTTTAAATTTGTGTATATTTTCAATAAAAAATTCAATAAAATGAATTCCCAAGGTCACATCAAATCATGTGTTTTTGCAGTGCTTTCAACATAACAAATTTGAACTAGATATTTAATGCATTTAATTTTTTTGCATTTTGAATCTACTGGCAACAGTGGCTGCATTGAAATGATGGTTCCTCTGATTGAAATAAAAATAATTTGAGCAAATGCATACATTTGGAGATTATAAAGCATTTATTTAGTTATATTGTCCAGTGCTATCTGCAACCTCATTATGATAGCAAAAAATGGACATGACTCCAACAGAAAGACTTTATAGTGACTTGCACAGACAAACAAATGTGAAAATACTTTATTGTCAAAACAAACTACCACAAAGACAAATGTTCAAACCTCACTTACCATGTTGCTGGCCTGACAGCATGAAAAAAAAGAAGCAGTTACTTTGAGAAAAAAGCCATTTCCTGTGATCCGAGCACCAGTCTGCACTTCAGAGGTTAATCAAGAATTAACAAACTACATTTAATAAAACTTATATAAGCACACTCTCCATCCACAGGATATTTGAGTGTCTAGAGCGGATTATAGGGCAGAAGTGAACACAGATGGACTACCTGCACAGGCTCCTGCTGTTTAAAGACAGGGGTGAGGTCTGGGAGCACGAGGCGGATGTATTCTTCTTTTGTGCACTCTTCAGCGATGAGCAGCACGTTTGGAAGGACAAACGGAACCATATCAGGATTCACAAACTCAGACATGAGTGCCGGCAGGATTCGGTATATTACCACTCTCTGAAGGGGGGGGTTCAGAAAAACAAGCACATCCCATAAACTTTTTTGAATGGTGCAGTACCGGAAGCTGCCTATATTTTCTGAATGACCACCACAAACACTCTTCATTACAAATTGCAATATATACAACAAGTCATTGTCTGAATGTCTGAGTGCAAATATTTGTTCTTGCCTTAGGCAGCTTGGGCAAAACTTTGGGCAGGCCTTTGTAGAACTGAGACTTCTGCAAGTTGTCCTGCTGGATAAGGGAGTCGAAGTACTGAAGAGTCATCGCTCCTACATCATCGAAGAAGGGAATCTGAACACGGACCCAATCATAGTTGTAAAATTATGTCATCAAGTATGCAAATGAAGAGAAAGAGCGAGGAAAGAAAGGGAGATCTGACCTTTGTCATCTGATCAGCATCAGGACGCACGTTGGACGTGACGCTAAGCAACATTTTTACATGTTCCCTCACCTCCTCTGGGACCTTGCTTAACACTCCTGGATTCAAATGTGTCAGCTAGAACCAAATATTGTCATCAAACAGAGTATCAGGACAGGGAGACAAATGGAATGCCAACAAGAAAATAATACATAAAGTGAACCTCAATGAAGTGATAGACCAAAATCAATACCTTGACTTGACCATGTAAAAATAATGTGGAAGAAAAGAAGAAACTGAAAAGTCAGCACTGAGGTATTGATAAACATATGACATAAGTTTATACGCAGTTCACGTTTTTGATTACTATGGAAAAAGTTTCATCTTTCTTTTTATTCTTATTTTTAACAGCCAAAATTGCAACAAAGGGTGGCTTTTGAAGAAGTAAAAATATTTGATTTGTTTAACATTTTGTCACTCCAATCATTTCTGCACTTCAATATTCCACATCCACATTCTTTCATAGTTTTGATGACTTTACTATTATTCTAAAATGTGGAAAATAGTAATAATAATGCATTCAGGCTGCCGTAATACTGTAGAACCGAGCCGTATTAAATGTAGAACCATCCAGCTCCAGCCATAGAGTAACACAGAGGAATAAAAACATAAATAAACTATCGGCAACTATCGTCACTGATTTTTTACAGATAACCGATAGTTCCAAAAAGCGACAATCGGTACAGATTAAGCGTTAGGGACGATATATTGGTTTTCCTCTAGTTTATATTAATTCCAGCCATTTTTTACACATCTGTACATTTTTGTGTATGAAAAATATAAAAAACACCAACCACATAAATACGTGTTGTTTTCAATTCCTCACCTGGTCGAGATGTCGGCTGAAGCTCTTGAATATGTCCTGCTTGTTGACCTGAAAGACCGGCTTCCCTTCATTAAACATGGCATGGAATAGCACACCCAGCGAATACATGTCAGAGGTCGCATCGCAGCTGACAGACAGGATGTACTCAGGGGCGACATACTCAGGGTTACGCAGGCAGAGAGGTGGTAGATTGGGGTCCCACTCTTTACAAACATACTTGGGCTAAAATGCACAAATATACACAAACAAAATCTTAAGCACATAAATAGATTACCTTTGACAGGACAAGCTAAAAAGAACGACTATATAGTTCTGGCAGCTTCATATCGAATTTGTAGGACTTTAAAATCAACATGAATCTGTGATTGCAACACATTTTACTTCTATACTGTGACATACAGTACTGTGCAAAAGTTTTAGGCACTTGTGAAAAATGTTGCATAGTGAGGATGTCTTATAATGGCATAGTTAGTTTTCATGAATCAATTAATATCAAGCAAACTCTAGTAAACATACAAATCTAAATCAATATTTGGTGTGACCACCTTTGCCATCAAAACAGCACCAATTCTCCTAGATACAACTGGACACAGTTTTTGTTGGTTGTTGGGATGTTTGAAGCTTCTTGGAGAATTCTCCACAGTTCTTCTATATTTTTAGTCTGTCTCAATTGCTTCTGTCTCTTTATGTAATCTCAGACTGATGTTCTGTGGGGGCTTTGTGGGGGTCATGACATCTGTTGCAGGGCTCCCTGTTTTTCTATTCTAATCTTTTCTATTTGCAAAAGTGATGTTTGAGATTCTAACATTTATATTTGCTATTGACACACTAAAGCTGAAGATATAAATAATAATTTTATGACAAATGCTTTTGTGAAACATTATGCGCCTTAAGACTTTTGCAAAGTACTGTATTTTCCAAGTGAAACTGAATATTTAATGTGTGACAAGACTTGATTTTATCCATTAGGAATTGATTTGATTGGCGTTATACGCCAGAACAGCGGTGGATTTGAGGAGGCGGTTTGACCAGGACATGGAAGCTAAGAGCATCTTGACATATCCCAATGGTAATGCTTATTTTTAAATGTATCATTATTTGCAATTATCGCTGTAAACTTTATTATATTAACATTAACTGGCATTAAATTACTGCCTTAACTATTTGCAATATATAAAAAGACTGCATTACCTACTACAGTAGCCTTAAACTATACCTAACTATCAAATTGGCTCTTAGTTAACATGAACTAATAACCCATGTGACTTAGCCAAATAAATCAAGCTGTATGAGAGGCAGAGCAAGTTCTTCTTCTTCTTCGGCTGCACCTGTTAGGGGTCGCCACATGGACCAAACGGACCATTCGTGACTTGGCACAGGTTTTATGCCAGATGCCCTTCCTGATGCAACCCCCAGTGGCTGGGGGACTCTCGCTCACACCTACGGGGCAATTTAGAGTCTCCAATTCACTTAACCTGTTTTTGGACTTGTGGGGGAAACCGCAGCACCCCCATGGGAGAACATGCAAACTCCACACAGAAATGCCCAGTTGAGCCAGGACTTGAACCCAGGATCTTCTTGCTGTGAGTTGACAGTGCCAACCACGGAATCATTTCCAAAACCAGGAATGCGTATTAAGAGTGTAAAAAGGGTCAGTATTCATTTCATGCTGATTTTCAGGAACAATAAATCCAGTTACTAACTTCAGCGTCAGAAGGGTTACTAGACGAGATGCTGAAGTCAAAGCCCATGATCTTCCAGGCTCCGCTCTTATTCAAGATTATGTTCTCTGGACACAAGTTACTATGAACCATCTTCACCCCACTGTGGAGGAAAGACAAACCCTCTGAGATCTGAAAGAGTTGGAAAGAAAGGAATCTCATTAGCTAGAAATGTATGTTATGAGTCAATCAGATACTAAAACAGAAAAGCTCATGTAGGTGTTTTTTAGGTCTATAAGAGATTGTTTGTGTTTCTCACCAGTTGAAGTGAGACACTGCATTAACACTTTTGCTCTACGGTCTTACCTGCAGTAAGCCGTACTTGGTCTCAACGTCGTAGAGATTATATTCTTTGATGTCTGTGGGAACGGGGCTTGGAAGATTGTCCCAGTTGCCAAGCACATTAGCTAGACTAGCAAACACAGGCTCTGTGCAGAATGCTAGACAGTCTCTAGAAATACAGACACAAAGAAATCTAGTGAAAACAGCAATGTTTAGAGGTAAACCAATATATCGCATTTACCGATTAATCGGTGATGATAGTTGCCGTTTGGAACTATCGTAATATGCAAAAATCTAGGGCGATAGTTGCCAATAGTTTTTTTAACATTGTCATTTCAACCTAAATGTCCCCGATCTGTTTCGGGCTTGTATATATTATATACTTGTCTCATATTATGTACCAAATCTTCATTTTGTTCTGGATATTTTGGGGTGTTTGGTTGAACAATAAACTGCATCTGGGATTTTATTAATTTAGGACTCTTTGTGTGTGCCATATGTGTCCTAGTAAGGAAAGAATATTAATTTTTTCAGACATCCTATAAATCAATTTTAAAATCTATCGGTCGATTAATCAGTTATCAGCCTTTTCCACCACCTTATTTATCCTATCAGCAAAATTCACAATCAGTCAAACTCTACAGTCTACAGATAAAAAACAGATAGTAGGAACTGGTTTTGTTAGTAATCTTGGAGATATTCTTGAGTTTTAGACATTTGGCTCTTTCTGTAGACAAGTAGACAGGTTTTTCTTTTAGCATTTGTATGTATATGGGTATATAGGTGTTTCTTCCACTTCAGGCACTTTTAACAGTGTGGACTTCAAGAAGGTAAAGACTCTAAAATATTTTTTACTTTATGTTTGTCTAACAATAATATCCAACAGTACATCCTGATGCATCACAGGAAATTCATGCCATTTCCATTTGGTCTGAGTCATGAAAATTCCCTCCACAGTGTGATTTTCCAGCACATCTCAAATTCTGTAATTTATTATTATACATTTTTTTTTGGTAAAAATTAAGATAAATAATTTTCACACAATACATTTTGAAATGGTTTATGTTTATTTCACTCTTTGTTTAGATGATCATAGTTTTAAACCTGTTATACTTTGTACATTTATAATGGATTTTCAAAGTTTAATATTGAAATATTTAATATTTAATCTTGGACAAGTAAAACCTAAAACAGTAAAATCACTCAAATAAACAGTAAATATAAAATAAAATAAACAGAAAAATCTACACAGAAAAGGCATTTGAAAAGTACCAAAAGTAAAAGACGAAGGCCTGTTTAAAAGGTTCCAAGTCCGATTTAATGTGACTTTCATATAACAAAATAAAAAAGCTGAAATTGGTTTGTTTTAATAAAGATCAACCACTGGGACATGCAATTGGCCCAAAGTTGAAGAAACACCCATAAATGCAAAACATCCCATTTTAAAAGTGGATAAACTGATGGTCTGTGCCAAACCGTAGTAAACTGCCTAAGGAGACATATTTAGGCTTCATACGTGTGCTTCAGACACAAAGGCTTTAGGTAGGTAGCAAATTTATGCTACCTTATAAAATACAAAATTTTGACCAAAATCTAAGCACACAAAAGCTAATGATATAAATAACCATCTTAAGACAAATGCTTTTGTGAAACATCTTATGTGCCTCAGACTTTTGCACATTACTTTAAATGCTTGATGTGTAGTTTAAGCACTAAGAAATGGAGACAAGCTCACATAAAAACAAATCCTGCAAGGAGTGCATGTTGGAAATATGATGAATTAATTTAAATCTCTGTTGGCTGTTTTTATTAGTCTCGTAAAGTTGCCGTACAGGTAGATACGTTTTCCAATGGAATGACTGACCATATGCCAGAATGGCCAACATATGACAGCGCAGTTTTTAACAAGATCCACTTGTTTGAAATTCCCTCATTTATACTAACATTTACTACTAAACTTTATTTCGCTATGAGTGTTTACAGCTCTGTGGAGATTAATTAACTCGCGACACCGTTCGAGTTAAAGTTTTTCGTAAACGCATGGGGCAAAATACTCGTGTCACAATAACATGTCTAAAATAGCTTTGTGATAGTCGAAAATGAGAGCATTTCTGAGAATTGCGTGTCATTTGCTGCAAGATAGGCTACAGATGTGCTGCTCACTGTAAAACAAAAAAATGTCAGCTCTGCAGCAGGTGTTTCGTGAGGCAGCTGCTTTAATATAGAGACCGACCAAACATGAGTAATTCTGATGCCCTTCGGGATGCACTCTGTAATCACAGCGATGTATTTCTTGTTTTTCACTTTCCTGAGAATGTATACTTTCCAGCAAACTATTTGCCTTTAGCCTATTAAACACTTAAACCTTTTACAACTGTTGTTTAAAATGAAAGATTACATTCATGCAATGACTCTCTTGTTGTTTTAGCCACATGAAAGTTAAGAAATAGTTTTCTATTAATGGAAGTAACCAGAGACTGTCAACAGATTAAAAATGATCTGTGATTAATCTTATTTTTTGTCATTAATAAGACTAACTAACTAATAAGTTTCATACATTATTCAGGAGAGGTGAGTGAGACAGCTGCTTTTGATCTCATGATCCACACAGTACAGACACATAGGAGCCAATACTCTAAAAACCTCACCATCAACCTTTCTTTACTAATGAGTCTTCTAATCAGTTTAATTTCATAACTTGAAGAAAAATCAGTGTCAAATGAGTGAATAAAATATGAAGCTAATTTTCATTCGAATGCTGCAGCCATTAACTAGACCTATAACTTATTAGTATAATGTTATTTTTTGACATCATTTGAATGTTTGTCTACTGTATGTTATCCAAAAATGTAATCTAGGTAGGCAGCTCACTAGGTCGGCGTTCATGCGTGCATGTTTGTGGTTACCTGGACTCCTCAAGTGGATGCTGGACGGTGAGCAGGCGTGGATGTCGTAACCGGGTCAGTTGCTGGATTCCTCTCTTGAGCGAATCGATGATTTGATCCTTCTCAAACTTCTGATAGCGGTCAATGAGCTTCTTATCAAACACAAAGACTGCCACTTCCTGTGAACAACAGAAGCAAATATGGGTGGGCGATAAGTACAAATTTACATTGTGATATTCTTGAACTTTTATTCTTGAAGCGTTAAAATGTGCACTAACTGCACATTTAGTTATTGAGTCCTAGGCTACGACTATGACTCAATAACTCTTTTAAACCATAAACGGCATGCAATTCTAGCTGGGTTTGTGATTATCAAAAAGACTACAATTAATAGTAGACAGTTAATAGTAGACTCTACAACTTTGACATATTTCACACAGTCACATCACATAAGATTGTTTAGAATTACTAATGTTATAATTATAACTTGTTTATGCAATTCGGATTATGAAAACAGAACGCAAGCACGTTCATGGAAAAGCATAATTTAATAAAACACCATCTTCAAGGAAGTTTTGAAACCTCCTCTTTCACAGTTACATGAACACACAAAAACATCAACTGTTTCAACAGATCTGTTGTAACCACATTCAGTGTGCTGTTTTCTGCAGAACATCCTACAAGCAAAAGTCAACTTTAATGAAAAGTAATCAGGTGCTATTGTGTCATATTTATAGGTACCTGAATACATGTTGTAAAACGCACATAGTAGTATAGTTACACCCTCGCACCTGTTTGGTGGATTTTTTCGTGCCGTTGTAGATCCTCCAGCACATTCCAGGACCCCCACTGGAGATATGACGGCCCACCTCAAACTCCCGTGTGACGGGGTTACCCATGACAGCGCTGGTCATATCACCTGCCACCTTGGTGACGGTGCTCTTCAGTTTATTGAGCATGGATTCCATGATTTCACTGGCTGTCAATATGAATAGGAAACACTGCACATTAATGCTTTAACTGCATTTAAGCTTTATGAACAATTTCATCATGCCTACAAGCTTTCCATTGGCTAGAGACATGGCAAACTTTTTCTACAGAAAATGCATGAGGCGCTTGCCTGTGATAAGGTTGCTAGGGCGTTGCTATGCGAAGGTGTTACGTGTTCTCATGGTTATCTCGTTGTAAGGGTGCTAAATGGTTGCTAGGGTGTTCTGGGTGGTAGTTTTATGGTTGCTAGGGTGCTATAATCAATGCTAGGGCGTTTTTGTGGTTGCTATATCATTGCTTGGGAGCTATATGGTTGCTTGTGTGTACTGGTTGGTTGCTATATGGTTGGCAGGGTGTTCTGGGTGGTTGTTATATGGTTGCTAGGGTGCAATACTCGATGCTAGGGTGTTCTAGGTGGTTGCAATTTTGTTGCTAGGGTGCTATATGGTTGCTAGGGTGTTCTGGGTGGTTGCTATATCATTGTTAGTGTACTATATAGTTTCTAGGGTGTTCTAGGTGGTTGCTATATTGTTGCTAGGGTTTTCTGGGTGGTTTGTATATCGTTGCTAGGTTGCTAGGTTGTTCTATGTAGTTGCTATATGGTTGCTAGTGTGTTCTGTGTAGTTGCTATATGGTTGCTAGGTTGTTCTGTGTAGTTGCTATATAGTTGCTAAGCTGTACAGGGATGGTCGCTGTAACCTTGATATTTCTGGGGGGTTGTTATATCATTGGTACAGTGTTTAAGTCACCATGAAACGGAGGTAATGACAGACTTTATTACTGTATTGTGACGTATTTCCATGTGAAATGGCTTTTCGAATGAGAATTTTTTTTTAGGGTGGGGACTGTTTACATTAGGACAAGGCTGGAGCCATTGTGCAAATACAGATGAAGGTGAAGCGATTAGAAGCTAATTTGTCCATGTTTTGAATCACAATACACCAAGCATAAAGAATAAAGGACACTTACTCTAGCGGTATATACAAGAAATATTTTGTAAGATTCAATAAGATTGCTATATCATTGCTACAGTGTTCAGTAAGGTTGCTATATCCTTTCTAGAGTGTTCTGGAAGGTTGCTATATTCACTGTAGCAACAATATAGCAACCTTCCAGAACAATCTAGCTATGGCAACCTTACTGAACACTGTATCAATGATATAGCAACTTGCTATATCATTGCTACAGTGTTCATTTTGGTTGCTATTATGTTGCTAGGGTGTTCTGTTCGGGGTAATCACTATATCATAGCTACAGTGTTCAGTAAGGATACTATATCGTTGCAACAGTGTTCAGTGAGGTTGCTATATCGTTGCTAGGGTGTTCTGGATGGTTGCTATATTGTTGCTACAGTGTTCAGTAAAGTCGTTATATAGTTGCTACAGTGTTCAATAAGGTTGCTATATCGTTGCTACAGTGTTCAGTAAAGTGGTTATATAGTTGCTACAGTGTTCAATAAGGTTGCTATATCGTTGCTACAGTGTTCAGTAAAGTGGTTATATAGTTGCTACAGTGTTCAATAAGGTTGCTATAGCGTTGCTACAGTGTTCAGTAAAGTTGCTATATCGTTGCTACAGTGTTCAGTAAAGTGGTTATATAGTTGCTACAGTGTTCAGTAAAGTGGTTATATAGTTGTTACAGTGTTCAGTAAAGTTGCTATATCGTTGCTACAGTGTTCAGTAAAGTGGTTATATAGTTGCTACAGTGTTCAGTAAAGTGGTTATACAGTTGTTACAGTGTTCAGTAAAGTTGCTATATCGTTGCTACAGTGTTCAGTAAAGTGGTTATATAGTTGCTACAGTGTTCAGTAAAGTTGCTATATAGTTGCTACAGTGCTCAGTAAGGTTGCCATTTTGTTGCTACAGTGTTCAGTAAAGTGGTTATATAGTTGTTACAGTGTTCAGTAAAGTGGTTATATAGTTGTTACAGTGTTCAGTTAAGTGGTTATATAGTTGTTACAGTGTTCAGTAAAGTGGTTATATAGTTGTTACAGTGTTCAGTAAAGTTGCTATATCGTTGCTACAGTGTTCAGTAAAGTGGTTATATAGTTGCTACAGTGTTCAGTAAAGTTGCTATATAGTTGCTACAGTGCTCAGTAAGGTTGCCATTTTGTTGCTACAGTGTTCAGTAAAGTTGCTATATCGTTGCTACAGTGTTCAGTAAAGTGGTTATATAGTTGTTACAGTGTTCAGTAAAGTGGTTATATAGTTGTTACAGTGGTCAGTAAAGTGGTTATATAGTTGTTACAGTGTTCAGTAAAGTTGCTATATAGTTGCTACAGTGTTCAGTAAAGTTGCTATATCGTTGCTACAGTGTTCAGTAAAGTGGTTATATAGTTGTTACAGTGGTCAGTAAAGTGGTTATATAGTTGTTACAGTGTTCAGTAAAGTTGCTATATAGTTGCTACAGTGTTCAGTAAAGTGGTTATATCGTTGCTACAGTGTTCAGTAAAGTGGTTATATAGTTGTTACAGTGTTCAGTAAAGTTGCTATATAGTTGCTACAGTGTTCAGTAAAGTGGTTATATCGTTGCTACAGTGTTCAGTAAAGTGGTTATATAGTTGTTACAGTGGTCAGTAAAGTGGTTATATAGTTGTTACAGTGTTCAGTAAAGTTGCTATATAGTTGCTACAGTGTTCAGTAAAGTGGTTATATCGTTGCTACAGTGTTCAGTAAAGTGGTTATATAGTTGTTACAGTGGTCAGTAAAGTGGTTATATAGTTGTTACAGTGTTCAGTAAAGTTGCTATATAGTTGCTACAGTGTTCAGTAAAGTGGTTATATAGTTGTTACAGTGTTCAGTAAAGTGGTTATATAGTTGTTACAGTGGTCAGTAAAGTGGTTATATAGTTGTTACAGTGTTCAGTAAAGTTGCTATATAGTTGCTACAGTGTTCAGTAAAGTTGCTATATCGTTGCTACAGTGTTCAGTAAAGTGGTTATATAGTTGTTACAGTGGTCAGTAAAGTGGTTATATAGTTGTTACAGTGTTCAGTAAAGTTGCTATATAGTTGCTACAGTGTTCAGTAAAGTGGTTATATCGTTGCTACAGTGTTCAGTAAAGTTGCTATATAGTTGCTACAGTGCTCAGTAAGGTTGCCATTTTGTTGCTAAGATGTTCTGGGTAGTCGCTGTCTGATTGCTAGGGTGTTCTAGGTGGTTGCTATATCGTTGTTAGGGTGTTAAGGGTGGATGCAAAATTGTTACAAGTGTGTTCTAGGTGGTTGCTATATCATTGCTAAGGTGTTCTAAGTGGTTGCTTTATCATTGCTAGGGTGTTTTGGGAATTCACTATATGGTTGCTAGGGTGTTCTGGGAAGTTGGTATATGGTTGCTACAGTGTTCTAAGTGGTTACTATATCATTGCTAGGGTGTTCAGTGTGGTTGCAAAATTGTTGTTAGGGTGGTTGTTTCCTGGTTTAAGTCACAAAGAGTCTACAAGTCTATAATATTCTAGATATGGCTCAGTCAAGTCCCTCCTTTAAAGGTGCCCTCTGTCATTTTTTTCGAATGAATTGCATTTTCAAAACAAATGTATAAAATCATGAGCAACCACATGAGATGAAGACTCCGGATAAATCAGTAATCTTATAAAAGCGGTTTTATTCTACAAGAAGAGAGTCTCCTCATGGGTGCTACCATGTTAGAATCAAATGACCACCTAAATATTACTCAATTAATCTCTGCAACTGCCCTGTTATTGGACACTTTTAATCATGGTCTAAATTAATCCTGGTTAACTGTGAATGGTCAATTTCTACAACGGCATTATTAACTAAAAACAATTGCGTTCGAATGATGCTGCATCCACACTTCTAGGTGTCAGTTAATGTCCAAGTCAATTTAACAAACTAAAACCTTGCACCTTCACTGCAAGTCTATCTAATATTTTATTTTTTTGCCCAGTTTATCATCTGCCTGGTGAAAACCAAAGGTCTGATTATGTGGACTGGTATGAAGAGTGACATTGTAATGCATATTTCTGAAGTATTTTCTAAAAGAAATTGTTTAATTACTTAGTAATTTGATTAAAAACTGTGGAGACTGTGAATTCTGTATTACAGAAAAACTTAATTTAATAGCGATTTCACATCTAATAACTTTAGCCTAAGTGAACAGAGCTGTTTATGACATCTGATAACGTTTTGATGAAGTTAACTTTATTTACCATCGCTTTTACTATGACTTGAATTAATACATAATTGAATTAACGTTCATTTATTATTACTAATATTATCACATTTTCAAGATCATTTGTCACTTACACATCCTTAAGTTACAACAATCTCCATAATCCCAGACCATTTATTACAATTTATAACGTAAAGCTAACTAAACATGTAACACTAAAAATAGAGATATAAACAACTGACAGTAATGCAATGTTCTAGGTTCAATACAAGTCAATCTAAATTGACGGCATTTGTGACATACATTTTATTACCACCAAAAATAGACGAGGGACGAGACAAAATCATTTAAAAAATGAAAAGCAAAAAAAGCCCTGTTGATAGGGAGGGTAGAGTCACATGGGGTAACCTCCTCATGGTCGATATAATGTGGTTCTCACTCTCTGTGGGTCACGTAGTGAGTTGCACGATGATACCGTAGAGAATAGCGTGGGCTTCAACATGCGCTATGTCTCCACGGTAACACGCTCATCAAGCCATGTAATAAGATGTGCAGATTGACGGTCTCAGACACGGAGGCAACTGAAATTCATCCTCCGCCACCCGGATTGAGGCGAGTAACTATGCCACCAAGAGGACTTAGAGCGCATTGGGAATTGGGCAATCCAAATTGGGGAGAAAATGAAAAGGAAAAGAAAAGAAAAAAAAAAAACAGTTTCAGTGAAGCACTAACAATGGAAGTGAATGGGCCAGTCGATAAACATAAAAATACTCACTGTTTCAAAAAGAGCCACAAGATACATGTTAACATGATTTTAGTTTGATCAAATTAGAGATTTACTCAAGTTACAGCATTTACCATATTGCAGGGTTTGCCACAGTTATGTCGTAATGACAACAACGTTTTCATTTTGAATATAACTTTACTCAAATGAGGTTAATCAGTTATTTTATCACACTAAAATCATGTTAACATGTATATAGTTTACGTCTTGCAGCTATACTTTTGACACTGTGTGTATTTTAATGTTTATCGACTGGCCCCATTCAATTTTTGTTTGTTTTTTTATAAAAGAGTAACAAGTCGAAATAGTTTTTTGTGGTAAATAATATATAGCCACAAATACTGTTAACTGAGCTTTGTACCAAGATCATATAAAAATCATATTTAACATTATATCTGTGTTTGTTCGACATAGGAAGTGACATAGTTGTGTCAAAAGGCATCTTGCGAGTGTGTGACGTTTCAACAGGAAATATTAAATAAATAAACAGGTGCCAGGTGTTTTTCTGACATATTGAGAATGAATGGAATACATTATTATGACACAGAAACACCTGCACTTTAACCTAAAAATCCACCTCACATCATGTCTTTACCTCTTAATACCAAACAGATAGAAACTATCGCAACAACTCACAGACGAAACTGATTAAATGAGATGTGCAAGAATGCGATCAATGTACGCAGCTCTCTTTTGAGACTCCACCATATGTGATGTAGCTTACATTAATGTGAATATCATTTGCGTTCCTGAAGACTACAAAATATCAAACCTACATCACTTCCGTCAGTCAGGTAATCAACTTAAAGTTAAATTCACACTATAAAAACATAACAAAGCACGACAGCAGCTGAGCTAACAGGCTAATGCTAATGGAGTAAAAGAATGAGGATGAGAATATAGCTTATAAACATAGATAACTCATACTAACCTTTATGCCAGATGAGGTGACAGCGAGATAAAAGTAATATAATACAGTATTGAGGAGCGTCAGTGGCGGCGGCTAACAGCCTTCATGACACTTCAGCACAACGCCTGAGATTCCGCTGTGTGAAGCCGGAGGAAACGGTCAACGCTTCTGACAGAAAAAACTGGGATAAAAGTCCTCATTTTCAAAATAAAATCCAAACTGACTTTTAATCATCAGCGTTCTGTTTAAATTGCATTGTTTTTTTAATTGTTTTCAAAAAAAATTATGTGTAATAATAATAATGATAATTTTTAATGTTACATATTATTTTCTATTTAAATTCATTTAATTTGTTCCTCTCTGACCAAATAAAATACACAGAAGAGATACTGAACCCTACATTGTATCACCAAGCGTACATGCACTTTAATGTACATACAATTGGCCCCAGCAAACACACACTCTAAAACTTAAACAAAGAAAAATAAATGAAAATATATAACTGGCTAGGAAGCACCTTTACATAAATTCGTATGAAAATACATTGCGTTCAGGGGCGTTGCTAGACATAAAGCTCAACTGGGGCACAGGCCCCCCATTACTCATATCGCTTCTTTTTTTTTTTTTTTTTTTTCTTGAACGCCTGCTGCTTGCAAGAATTGTGCAACACAATGCACTATACAAAACCTTGCTTAACCCACTATTCCTACACTGCAACAAGTACTAGGAAAGGTAAACAAGCAGAGATATTAATCTTTATGAAAATATGTATTTAAGTATCTTCAACATAGCCTACTGTACAGGAACATTCTCAAAATGTTAAAAACTTTCTTGCACATTTTCATTCTTCTATATTACACATCAGGAAAACCTCTGTCAATTAAGTCTATGAAATTGCATTATCCAAAGTCAGGCAAAACAGCCTCAGACCAAATGGCTTTGGCCAAAAATTTTCTGAATGAGCAGAGAGTTGGTCGCTAGGCAGAACTGGTAGCTAAACTGGCTGAGTTTGGTTGCTAGCTTGTGAAACTAGCTGAGATATTTCTAACTTTATAAATGCAGAAGTGTCATTTCTATAAATTAATAACTAGCTAGCTAACATAATTTCTGTAAGTTTAAACTGACGTTTGAAACTCATTATGTTTAAATATAGTCCTTTTTAGTCACTAGGTAATTAGCACACAGCAGCCATAGTTACTGTCAACTGTTCATGTAATGTCCCAAACTAGCACTAGCCAATTTTTTTTTTTATTTCATATCCAAAATATTGATTCATTGTTATCATACACAAAGACAGTAGCTACTGCAAAACACAAAAATGTGTTTATTTTCTCTGCAATTCCATAGACTTGACAGAGGTTTTCTTGAGACTTGATGTTTTTCCATCTGATGTCTGAAACCTGACTCTGACAGCTGAGGATGTAGTTTGTTTATCAAGTCTTTGCTCCCTCAAACTCATCTCTCCTTTCTCCTTCCCTGTCCTTGCTTCATCCAAAGAATTGTATGATGTCCATCTACAGGGGCCAATAGTGTTTGAGTCCAAATAAGATTTAGAAACGTACTTCATCAAGTTTTCATCGCCTACCTCAATTCTGACTTGTGTGCCGACACAGTGCGTAAGTTCTCACGTAAGTTAGGAGGTAAAGTTCTCACTAAGGGCTTGTTAGTTTGTAACTGAGTCTGTGCTTAATTTGGTTGCACCACCTGTTCTTAAGGCAAGACTTAACTAGTAGGTCGTAAACTCTCCATAAAGTAATGCGTAGTCGCATAATATGACATTTACGTGTATTGATCCAATAAACAGCCTTCATATTTGTACACAGAAGTGTAAAAAAGCTGTGAATTTGAGTTAATGTTCAAACCTTGTCTGCTTGTGTAACTGTCAGCTGTAATAAATTATATCCCCATACGATATGAAATAAAGGTAGATTTAATAAATAGTATATTTGCCCTGTATAAATAAAAATATATATGAACTATATCTAAAATAAAGAAGGGATGATAAATAAATGCTAATACAACAGGCAGGAAAAATAGACTTTTATTCATTTTAATTGTGTGTGTGTGTGTGTGTGTGTGTGTGTGTGTGTGTGTGTGTATGTGTGAGCGTGTATTTATCACTTTGTGGGGACCAAATGTCCCCATAAGGATAGTAAAACCCGAAATTTTTGACCTTGTGGGGACATTTTGTCGGTCCCCATGAGGAAAACAGCTTATAAATCATACTAAATTATGTTTTTTGAAAATGTAAAAATGCAGAATGTTTTCTGTGAGGGTTAGGTTTAGGGGTAGGGTTAGGTTTAGGGGATAGAATATAAAGTTTGTACAGTATAAAAACCATTATGTCTATGGAAAGTCCCCATAAAACATGGAAACACAACGTGTGTGTGTGTGTGTGTGTGTGTGTGCGTTGCAGTGGCTTTGGTTTTAGCAAGCGCACAGGCGTGCACCACACGGACAAGGATTTCTGCACGCATGCATCAGATTTGTGTTTTCGGATAAACTGCGTTGCTTTTACAAGTGTTGATTGGGTGGGTTACTGCATTGCATTTAGATAGATCCATTTCTTTTTTCCAGGATTATCAATCTAAATAAAGTAAACAAATAAAGTAAACTGTTAAAACTCAAACTTGAGATTTTACTGGGGCACATCAGATTTATAAAAATCTAAATTGGTCTAGTGATGCCTACGGAAGAGGATTAGGGCCAAGCAATAATAAAAAAATAAAACCATCTCGAGATTAAAGTCATTATAATGCGAGATTAAACTCGTTAAATTTCGAGAAAAAAGTCTAAATACAATCTTGAGAATAAACTCATTAAATATCGAGAATAAAGTCATTATAATGCGAGATTAAACTCGTTAAATTTCGAGAAAAAATTCGAAATACAATCTTGAGAATAAACTCATTAAATATCGAGATTAAAGTCATTATAATGCGAGATTAAACTCGTTAAATTTCGAGAAAAAAAGTCGAAATACAATCTTGAGAATAAACTCATTAAATATCGAGAATAAAGTCATTATAATGCGAGATTAAACTCGTTAAATTTCGAGAAAAAAGTCTAAATACAATCTTGAGAATAAACTCATTAAATATCGAGAATAAAGTCATTATAATGCGAGATTAAACTTAACGAGTTTTTTCTCGAAACACAACGACTTTATTCTCGAAATTTAACGAGTTTAATCTCGCATTATAATGACTTTAATCTCGAGATGGCTTTATTTTTTTTTATTATTGCTTGGCCCTAATCCTCTTAAGTAGATGCCCCTGATTGCGCTTACTCATGTTTTTTTTATCTGGGGTCTCTGAAACACAGCAAAGTCGCTCTCAAGGCAAGTCAGTCCACTCGGCTCTAAATCTATAGAACGCTCCAGGGGCAGTTATTGTCAATGTAAACAAACGGCATACAAGTGCAGCTCCTACTTGAAAGGGGAAAGACCAAAATCTCCAAAACAGTTGGTCAAGAGCACGACGTTTTAGTAAGCCAAGTAAAAAAAAGACATACAAATTAAATCTACGATTTCAAGAATAAAAATTATAATATTTTCAGAATAAAGTCAAAATTACGAGGTTAAAGTAATATTATTATAAAGTAAACATTTTGAGAATTAAGTCATAGCATTATGAGATTAAAGTTGGAATATTTTGAGAATAAAGCCAAAATGACCAGAAACATCGAGTCAATATCACAATGATAGTATCACAGTGAACGCAGAGCCAGCAGCTTCATCAGTACAAGAAATGGATGTGGATGATTTAGATAAATCAACAAAGAAATCCTTTGTTATCTTTTGGCAAATCAGCACTAAGTTATTATTGGGATCCGGACACTGCAGTGTTTATGTAGGAATTTAATTTATTCAGGAGAAAGAACCAAACAGACATTCGTGCAGTCCCACTTGGCATGGGTGATGCTTGATCTGTTTTTATTAAACAGATTTGCTTTGAAGAATTATGAGAGTAATGTGACCCTTCAATTTAAAACTTAAATAGGCCAAAATAAATTATTAAAATATGGTTAACAAAGGAGATTATAGTGAGAGTGTGCAATGAGTGATTCATTCTCTCTCTTCTTCCTCTTCTTCCTCCCTCCAATGGATGATTAAAATAGTCCTAGTCTGTTTACACAGCAGTCACAAATTGCATGCTGCATAATGGCAGTAATGCTGCAAATGCACAGTAGCTGGGTGATATGAAATGATTTTTTTTTTTTTATAAAATAAATACATAAATATATGTATATATATGTTGGTTGGGGATTGGGAGGGGTGGTGGTAGGGGTTAAATGTTGATTCTGTGTATATATATGTTTTGCTTTTCCTTGTTTGTTGAGTGAATCAATAAAAATGTTAATCACAAAAAAAATAGATGTTTTTGAAATTTTCAACCCATCAGCAGTAATTCTTCAAAAACTGATCAAATATGGGAGAAGAGCGTTGTAGACTATATCCAGATGCGATGTGTAGTCGAGCACACTTTTTTGGCATGTTTAAGAGATGATTGGATCACAGTGAAGATGTACAGTTGTGCAGGGTGTGTCAAATGCAGTCTTCAGCATCCTCCATAGCGCTCAGAATTGGCCCGTAAAATCGCAACTCTGCATGCAAATTGCGTTCTGCATACTTTTGAGGGCATGTTTGCACTGTTGGCTCATTTGCATAATTACTTTAGTGAATGGGGCACTAAATCAGTGCAGTGTGATAGTAAATACCGCATTTACCAGGCACAATTCATTCTTAGTGGGGTTTTTTTGTTGTTGTTTTTTTTACGTCTTCTACGGATCTCTAAGTCATCCACTTTGGCTTGAAGCTTTGTCACCATTTTAACCAATGTACAAAGCTCACCCTCGCAGGCCCGTGGAGCATCTTCTGTGGTAGATATTCTGTTCCCTCTCGAGAGGTCTCTCCTATTGCTTAAGTAGCTTACGCTATGGGAAAACTCCGTTTCTCGAGAAATATTGAAGTCTTTATGTAAAACGCATTGCAGCTGCACAGCAGACAGCAATGAGCGAGGCAGCTCGGTCATTGGCTGTGCTGCGGCAACTTGCTCGAACCAATGACGGGGGCGACTCTGAATGCGCGACCAATGGGCGCGCGCTTCGCACTCGCGCGCTCAGAGCCCGCCAAGATGGGCGTGGCTAGGGCTATATATTAGGCGCCCCGTCATGAGAGTTCTTTAGATTTAATCTCCTTCAGCATAGACCTTCTCTTCGCTAGATCCTCCGGATTGTAGGAGTCTTTTCGCCCGCCGTTGACAAGCCTACAGCAGGACTGCTAAGAGGACGCCGGCGCCTTCAGCCGCATTCGAAGCCTTCTGCTACGCCATCCGGCGCGCATCACTGATATCCTTTTTTACTTACAAGTGTTCGCCTCTGCGGCGCTTTTGATTTAAGTAAAAGAGCAATTTTCGAGGCGTTGTTCCAAATGCCTTTAACCTGCGCCTCGTGCAGAGGCCCTCTTCCTGATGGGGACCGTCACGTTATCTGCACTCGCTGCCTGGGACCTGACCACGCAGAAGCTGCTCTCATTCAGGGCGGATGCCCCGAATGTGACTCCCTGGGCCTCGCTGAGCGCTCGCTTTGCCGCCTCGCGCAAAGCGAGCCTGCTTCCACCGTGCTGCCGTCTCCTCCGTTCGAGCCACGCAAGAAAAGCGCCGCTCACAGAGGCTGCCAGAGCACGCGAATTCAGTGACGTCACGCCGGGCCAGTCCCGCGTGCTTCACCACTACCCAAGATCTCCCCGCCGCCAGTCCATTTCACGCAGGCGGACCAGCACCCCTCCAACAGAGCGGTGGGTCTCGTCTCGTTCGGCGCGTCAGGGGACAACGGTGAAAAGGATGACAGCCTTTCTATTGACGCTGCATCCGACGACTGGCCGGGCTCGGCCTTCGACCCCGTGCCGTCGACATTAGCGGACATGAGCACGGGCACCAGCATGGACTCTGAGATCATCCGCATCCTGTCCAAAGCCGTGGAAGACCCCGGGCTCGACTGTTCTTCTCCGGAAGAACCCGCCCGCAGCCAGCTGGACGAGTGGTTCCTGCAGGGGCGCCGGCAGGCCCCTCGACAGAGACCCTCCCTTTTCTTCCCCGAAGTTCACGACGAACTCACAAAGTCGTGGAAAGCCCCGCACTCTGCTCGCCTGAAGCCTTCTTTCTCTTCCTCGCTCTCCTCGGTGGACGGCGCGAGAGAAAGAGGCTACGAGGGAACCCTGCCCCTCGAGGAGGCTGTGGCCAACCATCTGTGCCCACCCTCCACCGCTGGATGGAAAGCCAAAGCTTCTCATCCCTCGAAGCCCTGCCGATCTACCTCAGCTCTCGTCAGCGCTTCATTCCATGGCTGTTCTACAAGTTTATCAGGCCAAACTTCTCCGCACCATGGACGAGTCGGGACCTGAACCTGAGGCTTTCAAGGACCTGCGCAGCGCCACTGACGTAGCCCTGTGAGCCACAAAGGCCACTGCCAAATCCATCGGCCGGGCCATGGCTAACCTGACTGTCCTTGAGCGCCATCTGTGGCTGACGCTAACAGAGATGAAGGACGCGGATAAGGCGCCATTTCTTGACGCGCCTATCGCTCCAAGCGGCCTGTTCGGACCGGCGGTAAAAGAGTTTGCTGAACGCTTCACTGAAGCTCGGAAGGATTCGCAGGCTATGCGTCACTTCCTGCCCAAGCGCTCCAGCTCGTCTCAGAGCTGCCAGAGACCGCCTCAGCAGCAGCAGCGAGCCAGGGCGGCGCCGCCCATCTCCCAGCCAAAGAGCAGACCTGAAACGGACGCTCGACGCCGCTCGCATTCCGCTAACCGAAGGAAGCCGCCTGAGCAACGGGGTCCTCGGCCCAAGATCGTGCTGAACCCGGAGCCTCGTAAGACTTCCTAGCAATAGGAAGAAAAAGAGAGAGTGCGTGTCTCGCAAAAGCCGGACCACTCCCTCTAAAACGTGTGAAACATTACCCAGTCCCCTTACAGGCGGCTGGAAATGTCTGTACAGCAGTCAATGGGCCAGTCACAAAACTCGCTCACCTACAGAAATCACAAAAAGAGTCATTTTCTGCCTGTGTCACTAAGGGGTCACGTGTCCACACTAAAGTGTGCATTCCCACGTATCAATACTGTCCAAACAGTGCCGAATACTTCCCCAGCTCCAGCTGGACGCACCATATATGTAGATCGTGTGCCTATTGGCATGTATGCACCACTACACGCAAGCACTGTTCCCACAGTTATAAACACTTCCCCAGTAAAAGCGGGAAATACTATAAAGGTAGCGCGCGTGCCTGCTGTCCTGCATGCACCCCTACACACAAACACTGTATGCATAGCCAAAAACCCCCGCCACGAGCCGGAGGCTTTATGAAAGTGGCGCGCATGCCTACTACGGTATATGCACCCCCACCCATAAGCACTGCCCATACAGTTTCAAACAGTTCTCTGTCTCATGCCGCAAGCATCACAGATGCGACGCGTGAGTTAAGAAACTCCCGCTAAGAGCGGGAAGCTTTATGAAAGTGGCGCGCGTGCCTATTACAATGTATGCACCCCCACCCGTAAACACTGTCGATACAGTTTCAAACATTTCTCTGTCTCATGCCGCAAGCATCACGGATGCGACGCGCGAGCCAAGAAACTCCCCGCTAAGAGCGGGAAGCTTTATGACAGTGGCGCGCGTGCCTATTACGATGTATGCACCCCCACCCGAAAACACTGTCCATACAGTTTCAAACATTTCTCCAGCTCATGCTGCAAGCATTTCGGAGATAGCGCGCGTGCCTGTAATCTCACACGCACCCCTGCACTCCGCACTCAACAAGGCTGCTCAGCGCGCGCCCGCGACAGCTGTAAGCTCAGTGTTAGCACAAGGCAATTTGCCGGTGGGGCCCATACGTCACTGCGACACGCCCCCAGCCAGCATTCAGCCATATCTGTGCGAGCAAAAGCCTGGGAAAAAATCCCCGACATGCCAAAATGGGTTTTGAACATAATAAAACACGGTTACTCGCTTCAATTTGCTCGCAGACCACCCCGCTTTTCAGCGGTGGTCGAGATGAAAGTGAGGAGAGATGTGTCACATGTTCTACGCACCGAGGTGCTCAAACTAATAGAGAAGGGCGCGATAGAAACTGTTCCTCCCTCTATGAGCGAGGCAGGTTTTTACAGCCGCTATTTTCTCGTCCCGAAAAAGGACGGTGGCCTCCGCTCCATCCTAGATCTCAGACATCTGAACAAAGCTTTAATGATTCCCTCGTTCAGAATGTTAACGACCAAACATATCCTCGCGCAAGTTCGCCCGGGATTGGTTTCTATCAGTGGATTTGAAAGACGCTTACTTTCACATTCGATAGCGCCTCATCACAGGCCTTTTCTGAGATTCGCTGAGGGACAGTCATACCAGTACACAGTACTACTATTCGGCCTATCATTGGCCCCCGTACATTCACGAAATGTATGGATGCAGCACTTTCCCCTGAGACAGCGGGAGTGCGAATACTGAATTACCTCGACGATTGGCTAATCATAGCACAATCAGAGAGTCAGTTAACGACGCACAGATCTTGGATTATCAGCCATCTAGAATGCCTGGGTCTGAGAATCAATTTTGCAAAAAGCGTGCTATCCCCCAGCCAGAATATCTCCTTTCTGGGAATAGTGCTAGACTCAGTGCAGATGACGGCGCGCCTCTCATCAGAGCGCGCGCTCTCTATTCGACGCCTTGCAACATCATTCAGACCGGGCGCGAGCGCCCCCGTCAAACGATTTCAAAGGATGCTCGGTCTCATGGCCTCGGCATCAGCTGTACTCCAGCTAGGATTGTTGCACATGTGTCCTCTCCAACGCTGGCTCAAGTGCCGTGTCCCCACTCACGCGTGGCGCTTGGGCCACTTTTTAATCAGAGCAAATCACGGCTGTATAAAAGCCCTGACGCCCTGGAAAGCCGTCGACTGGTATCAAACCGGCGTGAGTCTGGGCGTGAACACACGGAGAAAAATGATCACAACAGATGCCTCCAAAATAGGATGGGGGGCCCTTTACGAGGGCAGGCCTGTCTCCGGCTTTTGGTCAAACCCGGAAAAGCGCCTACATATAAACTGTCTGGAAATGAAAGCGGTCGCCTTGGCTCTCAGAGCCCTGCTTCCGTATCTGAAAAACGAACACGTCCTGGTCCGAACGGACAACATGACGGTAATATCGTATATAAATCGCCAGGGTGGACTCAGGTCGAGCTCCCTGCACTCTATGGCCAGGGAGCTCATCTCATGGTCACAGCACCACTTGCGCTCGCTGAGAGCAGCGCATGTGCCAGGCGTCCTGAACCAGGGAGCGGACATGCTGTCCAGAGACAAGGTTCTCCCAGGAGAATGGTCTCTCCACCCCTGACGGTTCAGTGGTTATGGCAAACCTTTGGCAAGGCGGAGGTCGACCTCTTCGCCTCCAGGGAAAATGCGCACTGCCCCCTTTTCTTCTCAAAGAGCATGGACGCGCTCGCCCAAGTCTGGCCGAGCCGCCCCTTGTATGCTTTTCCCCCGATCGCGATGCTACCTCAGGTCATCAGTCGGATCAGGGATGTGAAATGTGCAGTGCTCCTGGTAGCCCCTCTCTGGAAAAACCAGACGTGGTTTCCAGAACTGATGCAGATGATGCAATCTGCCCCATGGCCGATTCCGCTGAGGCTAGACCTCCTCAGGCACGCCAACGGGATGATTCTTCATCCCCGCCCCGATCTGTGGGCCCTCCATGCATGGCCCCTCAACGGGTTCCCGAGAACCTCCCCAGTGGAGTTTTGAGAACCATCACGGAGGCGCGAGCGCCTCTACGAGACGCTTATATGCCCAAAAGTGGAAAGTGTTCAGTGACTGGTGTGATACCAAGAGCTTGAACCCCAAATCGTGCGAGATACCAAGTGTACTCGCCTTTTTGCAAGAGCTGCTGGAGGCGGGCCGCACACCCGCCACGCTCAAAGTCTATGTGGCTGCCATAGCGGCGTCACACAATCCTGATAAAGGACGTTCATTAGGGAAAAGCGACCTAATCATTCGTTTCCTAAGAGGCTTAGGAGGCTGAACCCCCTCGCCCCCCCTCGGTGCCGATCTGGGACCTGGCCACGGTCTTGGACGCACTCAAGAGTGCCCCGTTCGAACCTCTCCGAACCTTGCACCTTAAACAGCTCTCGCTCAAAACTGCACTCTTGCTGGCGCTCGCCTCAGTCAAGAGAGTGGGCGTACCTGCACGCGCTGTCATCAAGCTGCTTGCCTGGAATTTGGACCTAACGACTGCAGAGTTGTCCTTAGGCCAAAGCACGGGTATATTCCTAAAGTGCTCTCCACACCCTTCAGAGTACAGGTGATATCTCTGGCAGCTTATCGTCCCCAGCGGACGAAAGCGACGCTAATTTACTCTGCCCGGTCAGGGCGCTCAGAGTATATTTGGAACGTTCTGCCCCGTTCAGACAGACGGAACAATTATTCGTATGCTTTGGCGGCCGCACTAAAGGTCTCGCGGTTTCAAAGCAAAGAATATCGCGCTGGATAGTGGATGCTATAGCGCTGGCTTATGAAGCCAAGGGCCTTCAATGCCCCTTAGGGGTCAGAGCTCACTCTACGAGGAGCATGGCCTCCTCGTGGGCGTGGTCGAGTGGGATACCATTGAAGATATTTGTGCGGCGGCAGGCTGGGCCTCGCCTTCGACATTTATCAGGTTTCATAACCTACAGGTCCCCTCATTGCATTCCAACATTCTATCAGCCTGACTGTAGAATGGACTGGAGTAAGTATATGCTGAGCATTATCTCCTCCCTTATAGGTCCGTCTCTGACTGACTTAGAGGATTTTTTATGCATATCAATACATAGAAAAATCAGTATATAAGTTATGTGCTTGTGTTTTTACAATGAGCGCCCCACCATGGACCTCCTTGGGGCAAAGGCACTCTGTATTTTCCCATTATATAGCTCGTCGTTGGCCGGCTTGTTGGATAATCACTTTGCTTTAAGGCTCAGGCATCCGCCTCTGGCTTTATAGAACGAAGTCAGCACGCACGGCGTTTTGCATGGTGTTCCCATAACGTAAGCTACTTACGCAATAGGAGAGACCTCTCGAGAGGGAACGACTCGGTTACTAACGTAACCTTGGTTCGCCTTCGACATTTATCAGGTTTCATAACCTACAGGTCCCCTCATTGCATTCCAACATTCTATCAGCCTGACTGTAGAATGGACTGGAGTAAGTATATGCTGAGCATTATCTCCTCCCTTATAGGTCCGTCTCTGACTGACTTAGAGGATTTTTTATGCATATCAATACATAGAAAAATCAGTATATAAGTTATGTGCTTGTGTTTTTACAATGAGCGCCCCACCATGGACCTCCTTGGGGCAAAGGCACTCTGTATTTTCCCATTATATAGCTCGTCGTTGGCCGGCTTGTTGGATAATCACTTTGCTTTAAGGCTCAGGCATCCGCCTCTGGCTTTATAGAACGAAGTCAGCACGCACGGCGTTTTGCATGGTGTTCCCATAACGTAAGCTACTTACGCAATAGGAGAGACCTCTCGAGAGGGAACGACTCGGTTACTAACGTAACCTCGGTTCCCTGAGAGGATGGAACGAGTATTGCGTAAGCTGCCGTGCTTATGCTTGGTCAGTTCGCTTCAGTCGATTGAACCTAAAGAACTCTCATGACGGGGCGCCTAATATATAGCCCTAGCCACGCCCATCTTGGCGGGCTCTGAGCGCGCGAGCGCGATGCAGTTCAGAGTCGCCCCGTCATTGGTTCGAGCAAGTTGCCGCAGCACAGCCAATGACCGAGCTGCCTCGCTCATTGCTGTATGCTGTGCAGCTGCAATGCGTTTTACATAAAGACTTCAATATTTCTCGAGAAACTGAGTTTTCCCATAGCGTAAGCTACTTATGCAATACTCGTTCCCTCCTCTCAGGGAACCGAGGTTACATTAGTAACCGAGTCGTTTTCGGCTTCCATTAAACAAGATTTGCTTGTGGAACCTCTTTGTGATAAGTTGAATAAAGTCTCATGCACTGCAGATGTAACAGGAGCCAGCTGATAGATAGCTGTGCAATGTGTATAAACCTCACGCTCCTGACCTCAAGTGGTGCACTAGTGACTGACGCCAGGGGCTGTAGCCTTTAGCCTCCTTGTTAGAGCACCTCCCATGCTGGGGACCTTGGTTCAAGTCCCGTACGGAGCGGGCAGAACAGGAGCGTCACACAGAAACAGAAGTGGATATAGCATCGAGAAGATTTTCAATAGCATCAAAACGATCATCGATGTAGCACAATCGAGCACTAAGTACTCGTATTTCGTTCAAAAGTCGGTTAATTTGTTCTGTTGAGGACGAAGACATTTCCGCTTACGCAGTTTGTTTCTTCTTTTTCTGTGATCGTAAAGTTGTGGAAAGAGGAAAATCCTTTGGATCTTGAGTCCCAAACATTTTATCTATATGCCAAGCCTTTTAAACACGAGATTCTTTGATTTAAACCGAAGAGAGTAGCAATTTATTAAACAATCTAGAGCGGAGCTAGGACTTAAGCTGCCATATTCTCAAGCGTCCATGAGCGCAATATAACTCATTATTAATTAATTATATTGCATATAATTATTTTTTATTTTTTTATAATTGTCTTAATTATTATTAGTAATTTTCCACCTGTTGGTAGATGGATACTTGCGTGATGGCTAAAGGAAGTTTTTTTGCTTTTGTGAAACTTGCTGTAGGCTAGTAAGTACAATTTAACTGTTACTAATGTTCAGATAGCTTTGTGAAACCCAGCCCAAGCATCACCCACGCCGAGCGGGACTGCAAGAATGTCTGTCTGGTTCTTTCTCCTGAATAAATAAATAAAATTCCTACATAACCGCTGCAGTGTCCATATCCAAATAATAACTTAGTGCTGATTTGCCAAAAGATGACAAAGGATTATTTTGTTGATTTAACTAAATCATCCACATCCATTTCTTGCATTGATGAAGCTGCTGGCTCCAATAGTATCCAGCTGCAGACCCGCAGCACCACCAGTTTCAGAACCCCAGTTTCAGAACCCCAGCGCCAGAACCTGAAATGAGGGGCGGAGCTTACGTTCTAAACCGAATAGCGGCACCTAACGTTTTGGAGAGTAGGCTACACCACCAGTTTCAGAACCCCAGCGCCAGAACCTGAAGTGAGGGGCGGAGCTTACGTTCTAAACCGAGTAGCGCCACCTAACGTTTTGGAGAGTAGGCTACACCACCAGTTTCAGAACCCCAGCGCCAGAACCTGAAGTGAGGGGCGGAGCTTACGTTCCAAACCGAGTAGCGCCACCTAACGTTTTGGAGAGTACTTTGCTTTTATTACAAAGCGAAACATCATACTTTATACATGTATGTTATAATGATTCTTTAAGGTACAGTACAATAAGCATTTTAAAACATTGATCTTGTGTAATATAATTGTATATAGTTATCCGTTTCATTGTATTATGAGAGTTACTTCCTGATCATGATGGTGAAAAAAATGCTTGAAACTTATGGGCATTTTATATAAAATATACTTTATTTCACAAGAACATGTGCAGCATGCATTTTTCTTTATGTAAAATAAAACATGTCAAAAAACTAAAAAGAGAGAAAATTCTGCATATTTTTAAAAGAAACAATAAAAATATATACAACAAATGACCAATTCACCCCTAGGCCCATTTTATCATGACAATCCTGTATAAATTAAACTTAAAATGTATCAAATGAGGAATTCACTCTCAGGCCCATTTTGTCCTTACATTCTTGCTAAAATAACTCCATGTCATCCCTGAACACAAAATGAAATAGAAAGGGCTCTCTGGAAGCTTCTGACTGTTCCAGGAGATTGTTATGGCCTTTTCCTTGTGGTCTTCATTCATTCGAAATGTCTCTACAAGAGATGAAAGCACCACACAATAATCTCAACGTAAAAAACCCTCAACTATAAGGTAACATTAACTCACAAACAATGCATATAACAGAGGAACGTGGAACAAACACTTTAACACCTTCACAAGATATCTTCAAAACGCCACCGCAAGGCTCATTTACAACACGCAAAAATGTATCGAACCATCCGTAGAACTTTTTTTTAATACAGTAAAGTATGACAACATATTCAAGCTTCATTAAGATGAAAAGTTATGCACAAATTAAATATTTAGCAGATAAACGCTGAACTTAATATATGCGATACTTTTTCACAACATGATGTCAAAAACGTTACACAACTCACCATGCTCTCCGCCATGCTTGTCTCATTGTCAATAACTCCGCCCCTCACTTCAGGTTCTGGCGCTGGGGTTCTGAAACTGTAGGTGCTGCGGGTCTGCAGCTGGATATGTCTCGCTGGCTCTGCATTCTATCATTGTGATAGTGTCTCGCTGTTTTTGGTCATTTTTGCTTTAGTTTCAAAATATTCCAACTTTATTTTTGAATATTACTAATCTTGCAATGCTACGACTTACTACAACAGTGGTATCACATACGGCTTTTTTTCTCAAATCACGTTAAAAACAATATTTTTAGACTGGTCCAGTCAATGCACATGTGCACATTCAAATTGACTGACAGGCAATGTCTGTAACTGCATCCAAATTCAAAGGCAGCTGCCTTGTTGCCTCGCTGACCCATTAGTCAATGACAGCGTTTGCTTACAAATGTAAATCTGTAAACTGGTTTCAGACAGGCTTCATTCTTTAGAGGCAACACTACAACAAACAATACCAGCATTCATTCAGTCCAACCAAACCACAACAGACTATTTCCTGGAACAAAATCAAGAGTTTTGGAAATAACCAAGTGAATTGGATATCAGCTGCTGCTTGGGCCACCATTTTCTTTCTTCAGCTCAACCGCTGTGGATCCGCATGCACAGGATTGTGGGATTTCTTAGGCAGCGAAGGATACATCTATGCTGCCTTTAAAAATCTATTAAATGAAGGCATCTCAGTTGACAGTGGTGCGAACATTGGATTCAGACGTTCCTCCATCCCTTCCTAGCTCCATATACAGCCTCCGGAGGTGGCATTTTCCTGGATTTCTATGCAGCCTGTATCTGAAAGGTTTGGATCTTTTAAAGGCAAGTTGGGACTTCTAGGCCAATCCAAATTTTACCCAGGCCTACCTAGAAAATTTGAGATTATTCTTTGGCACGAAAAATATTTACTTAAAAAATGTCATAAATTCCGAATGTGTTAATGAACTGTTTGAATATGCCACTTTTCTGTTAAGGAACATTTGGTAAAAAAAATACATTTGGGAGAAAACTTGGCCCATCCATTTTTCTTGAGCCCAACAAAAACTAGTTTCCTGGCCACGCCCCCTGGCACCTAAGACATACAAAGTAACATACACAATATGAGCTCTCCAAAGCCATTTTAATGAGTTTTCAGATAATTAAAGTGCATCTACATAAACGATCTCAAGTAATGACAGTAATCAGCCAAATTAATTAGTCCAAAGTACCATTAATAACATTTTTATAACTTTTCAGATCAAGTACATATTAATAAATATCACTGACATGTCACTATCATCCAGTGCATTCTAACATTATCTAGCAGTTAAAACAATTCAACAATGAAAAATCCCCTCTTTTTTTCTGAATAATTATGCCATACACATGGTTAATTAATAATAAACTCTTCCATTATAAATCCCTTTAAAGATCAGAAGTTAACAATTGTTCAGAATACAGTAACAAATGAGGTCAATATTTATTGAAATTCTGACCCTAAATCATTGGTGCTCACAAATATCGCTTTCAAAAAGGAAGTGTTCCTTGTTCATAAGCGCGTCATTTGAATCTTTACCTTTAAGGCTTTTCAAGTGCAACTAAATCTAATTTTAATAGCATTAAAAACCTGAGCATATCACATAATTCAAGTAATCTTAGAGTAGCTGTTAGATGATGCTGACTTGCTGATGAAATCTTTGTAGTGATTAGCAATTTCTTCACAGTACTAATACTGTTGAGAACTGTTCTGCAAGTAGCTTATTCTTTGATTGAGACAGGGTTAAGTATGTGACTAATCAGAAAATTAATCTACCTGCAAAATCAAATCATCTTTCTACAAAAGCAGTAGTGTAAAGTTGATAATCTGTTATCTCTATATTGCTATATCAGATGGGATTCCAGGGAAATTCCCACCAGTCTACAACTGATCAAGTCATCCTCCATTTGCAAACGCAAACAAATAACCTTAAAGTCTTATGGAATAAAATTCTGCACAATAGTGGTTCAGCAGGACTGGAGTTGAATAGCATTAACTATAAACAATTTGTATTCAGTGTTCGTTGCTTTTTAAAATGTCGTGAAGAAGTGCTGGAGAAAGACTCCCGGGTGATGTTTCTGGAACTGTTTGGTGAGTCGCCTCTTCTGTTTGACAGATAGGCTGTCACTGTGAGTGATATGCTGCAATAACTGCTTTAAACTGTCAAGAGTGGCCTTATCTCTGTTCTCCTCATACTGCTGGAGAGACACCTGCTGGCAGAATGTGAACACTGCAAGAAAGAGAGACAATATATGCTGTAGTATGATTCTATTACATTTAATATCTCAGATCAACAGTTATCTGTGCATCATCAATAAAAAGATGCATTAAAAACAGTGTTTAAAGTGCAAGTGAACATACGTGCTATATTATCTAGATCCCTGCCTTGCTGCAAAGTTTGAAGAGTTTTTCTCACGCCCTCAATCAACGACGAAGGTGTCTAGATGTACGAAGGAAACATGAATGTATTAAAGAAAAATGGTCTGATATTATAAATTGCATTTTATTATGCATGTGACAATTTAAAAGTAATCTGGAGAACTGAGCTTTATGAATCATCAAAGGTGTTACCTTGAAGAGTTGTGTGCAATTATCCATGAGGAACAGCAGCAGTTGCTCACCCTGGACACGAGTCATCTCTTTACTCTGTATCACAGACTTTACAAACGTCCTGCTCACCAGAGACCGGTTCTCGATCTGTTTCAACATAAATGGAAGGATTATGGAAGACACGTCAAAGAAAGATAAAAAAACAACAACACACAAGTCATTATTTTGAGATATTATCTCATTCTTTTAAGTACCTCATTGATTTGAGTTAGTATCTCATTATTTCTAGTATCTCATTGTTTTGAGTTAGTATATCTTTGTTTTGTGTATATCATTATTTTGAGGTTCTATCTCATAATTTTAAATATCTCAATGTTTTGAGGTAGTATCTCATTTTGAGTATCTCATTGTTTTGATTTAGTATCTCATTGTTTTGAGTTAGTAGCTCACTGTTTTCAGTACCTCATTATTTTGAGGTAGTATCTCATTGTGATGAGGAGGAGCTTGTGGCCGGGCCATGATGGAGCACGGCGCAGCCACGCCCTCCTCCTCATCACACTCATTGTTTTGAGTCAGTATATCTTTGTTTTGTGTATATCATTATTTTGAGGTAGCATCTCATTGTTTTGAGTCAGTATCTATTTGTTTTGAGGCAGTATCTCTATTTTTTGAGTATCTCATTGTTTTGAGTTAGTTTCTTATTGTTTTGAGTACCACATTGTTTTGAGTTAGTATCTCTTTGTTTTGAGTATCTCATTATTTTGAGTTAGACTCACATAGTTTTAAGTATCTCATTGTTTTAAGTATCTCATTATTTCGAGCATCTCAATGTTTTTAGGTAGTATATCATTGTTTTGATTTAGTATCTCATTCTTTTAAGTACCTTATTGTATCGAGTTAGTATCTCTTTGTTTTCAGTATCTCATTGTTTTGAGTTAGTATCTCATTGTTTTGAAGTGCTGGTTCGAGTAAGAGCAGTGGAGTCATTACATTGATAAGTAAGCATTTACAATTTAAATGTCTCAACCAGTTCAAAGACAATTTAGGAAGTAATTATTGTTTTGGCTGAAATACAGGGGCAAAATCTTATTTTGGCGAATATTTATGCACCCAACACAGGGAAAGAAACAAGCAGCTGGGATCCTTCGTGATATGGTTTTGGGAGGAAACTTCAATCTTTTAATGGATCCAGTCCTTGATCATAGTGATGCAAAAGTGTGTAGACCGTTTAGAGAACGTTGACACTAAAGAGAATGTGTAAAATTTGGAGACTCCTGAATCCATCTCGAGAGCATACACCTTTTTTTCATCAGTTCATAAGATTTACTCATGAATCGATTTTATATATATATATATATATATATATATATATATATATATATATATATATATATATATATATATATATATATATCCAAGTCACTTATTCCATCTGCCACTGACTGTTAAATTTGAAATATTTAGTTTTAGATCAGGATTTGGTGTGATTAGAGAGGTTGCCATAGATAGAGAAAAGAAAATCATATAGATGGTGCTTTAATACATCCCTTCAGCAGGACCCAGCATTTCAACAAATGTTAAAGACAGAAGTCAAGGTTTATGTATAAAGCTAGTTGTGGTAACTAAAGGCTTACCAACAGGTAAGGCATCGGGGCCAAATTGTTTTGCCGCAAAATTTTTTAGATCTCGTCACAGAACTGGCTCCAGTTATGTTAGAAGTTTACACACAGTCATTAAAAAAGGGGAACTACTGCCAAACATGGCACAAGCCCTGATTAGTCTCATTCATAAAAAAGATAAAGACCCAAATGAGTGTAAAAGTTATCGTCCAATTTCCCTGATTCAGTTAGATGTGAAAATTGAAAATCTAAGATTCTGGCTAATCGATTGAGTAATTACATCTCTTATACATATAGATCAAGTGGGGTTTATTAGTGGTCGTAGTTCTTCTGATAATATTAGATGTTTTATAAATATTATGTGGCTAGTAGTGAAAGATTAGACCCTGATCGCTGCAATCCCACTTGACGCAGAGAATATATATTTTTAAGATTTTGTTCATTTTTGGACTATCTTTTTAAGATTTTGGAAATTTACAGGTTTGGAAACACTATTATTGGGTGGATTAAGTTACTTTATAAACAGCCGTTAACTGCAGTGCAAACTAATGGATTCATTTCATTTTTTTTCTCTTGGTAGGGGATCCCGGCAAGGCTGTCCTATCTCCCCTTTATTGTTTTGTCTTGCCCTGGAAAAATTAGCAGCTGCAATAAGAAAATAGGATGATTTTCCTGGCATTGTAGCAGGAGGTGTGGTGCATAAACTTCTACTCTATGCAGATGGTATATTATAATTTGTCTCTGACCCTAGTAGATCTTTGCCTAGCCTCCATAAAATTAATTCGGTCTCCAAATGCGTTTGCTCTGACGGTATATTGCCCTGTTATGACTTTCCAACCTGCTGCCTTTCAATGGTCCAAGCAAGGAATTGGGTATTTAGGTATTTTATTTCCCGCAAATTTGAGAGATTTAGCTAGAGTTAATTTTGACCCATTAATGAAAAGGTTCTCGTGTGATGTGAATAGGTGGACTTCACTATATTTGTCTAGTGTAGGGATGGTCAATGTTATATAAATTAATTGTATTCCCAAATTCAATTATCTACAATAGTCTCTTCCTCTTCAATTATCTACAATAGTCTCTTCCTCTAGAAGTTCCTCTTTCTTATTTTAAACAATTTGATAGAATATCTATGCAAGTCTTTTATTTGGAATGGAAAATGACCGTTACATAGACCAATTGACAAAGGAGGTTTAGGCCTCCCCAACATTTTGTTGATAACTATGCTTTCAGTCTCAGACACCTGTCCCATTGGTCTCTTCCACCTGTGAAAGCCCCTGCCTGGTACTACAATGAACAAGCGGTCCTTGCCCCAATCTCACCATTGAAAAGTCTTTCTATCAAACTGCCTAGAGAAGTAAAAATGCATACTATTATTTCACACTTATATTCAGTAAGGACAAAGGATTCCTGTACGTTCAAATTTGATACTTACCAAAAAATCTTTGTGACGGGCCTTAATAGCTCTTAAGAGGTTATGGGAAAGAGATTTGAACTTGGTATTAGAGGATGGGGAGTGAGAAAGAATTTGGTTTAAAAGACACACCTACCTGCTGGTGATGTCAGTTGGAGGATGGAGACATAGCCCATGATTTATGGTTGTGCGCTAAGATTCTAGAATTCTGGGTAAGAGTCCAGAATTTTATCTGTGAGGTTTTAGATACTTAAATTTTACTCTGCCCCAGACTATGTATATTGGGTGATGAGCCGGTTATTAAAGTAAGTGACAAATATGCATAAAGCTGGGTCCAAACTAGTGTAATAATTGGCAGACAAAGAATTCTTAGAGGATGGAAGTCAATTGGCACTCCCTCATTTCAAAAATGGTTCACCGAATTGGACAGGGTGGCAGTATTTGAAAAGATGTCATATAATTGGCTTGGCAGATTGGACATGTATGGTAAGAAATGGGACAGGTATTTGTCATTTCTGGAAGGCTCTCTGTGAGGACCATGTGGAGAGAGACAAAATGTGGAAGTAATTGTGGTTTCTGTTCTTTATGGATTTATTTTCTCTTTGTTTGTTGATTTTTGTATTTTTGATTATAATATCTTGTAGTTTGTTTGTTTGTTTATATGTGTGCATTGTGTAATGAAGGCTTTGACCACAGGGATGTTTGTTGACGGACAGGGTGGGTTTGGGGAGGGGGATATAATGGGGGTTAAATTTGATTATTTAAACATATTTTGTTTATTCTGTTATATATATATATATATATATATATATATACACACACACACACACACACACACACACACACACATACAAGAATCAATACAAATTGTTAATAGGAAGAGAAAAAAAATAAACATGATATGTTTCTGTCATACTGTTTTTGTAATTAAATGAGACTTATTTTAAAGTGGTTCTATGTTGTTTTGACAGTAGTTTCTCACTTCCGGAATAACATGTACCAGTCTCGGTACATCCCAAAAGTAAAGCATGTTACACTGCTGTCACTGCATGACATATCACATCAACTACCATACAACAGATCAAACTTCTGATCACCAGTGCTGATTTGTGTACCTGCTTGTGCAGTCTGAAGGCTTCATTATCTGCAGCGGCTGCCATAAACCCCAACAGTCTGCGTAACTCGTCTCTGCACGGGGACTCCAGCAGCTGCAGACAGAGCTGAGATGCTTTCAGAGCATCCTGACTACCACAGTCTGATAAAAGACACACACACATTCTAATGAACACATTCAAGTAATCAACAAACATCTTTTAAAAGAAATTAATCGAAACTCGTCACCACAGAGGAAAGTCAGTCATACGGGTTTGGATTTGGAACATGGAGTAAATGACAGAATGTCCATTTTTGTGTGAACTATCCCTTAGTATCTCAATCTCATTGTGTTTTACATTTACCCAGAAGATGTAGGATTTCAGCCTGGATATCAGTGTAGCTTCCAGACAGCAGTGGTGGTCTTTCCGGGCTGCTGTAGTACTTGGCAATTGTGTCAAACAGCAGTCTCTTGTGCGCCTTTAACTTTTCTTCCCCCACTGCTTCTTTCTGCTGGATGAGCTGCTCGCTGGCCACCACAATTAGCTGATCTGGAAACAGCTCAAGACAATCCACTGCCGCTATCAGCCAAGAATCCAACCTGGAAAGAGATATTATGCACAATTATGGCTGGGCGATATATTACGAGGCAATGCTATATAGTGTCTATGGAGATTTTGCTATATTGTGTATATCGATATATGCTAATATTAATGTGCACATATTTATCATTAGGCAGGGCTTCATGTGAGACTGTGATATTTGAGAGAACATTTAAAGTTTTGAATGAAATTCAGCTATTTCAATCACAATAATCTTGTGTTCTGGGCTTCATAAGTGGTATATATGCTTCTCATGAGAAATGTGCATCTGTGTTTCACGTGAGTGTCATGCACACTATCTCATGACCTTGGCTTCCTGATATTTGTGCTCCTAAGACATGAGAGCGCAGAGCAGGATCAATCGTGCTACTCAACCTGGCTTCTCTCGCTATCACGGCACAGACCACGCGAAAGATTGTGTAATGGCAAACATTCTTGGCAATAGTAGTTCATGGACATAATGTTAATGACACGCAGTGACAGAGGAGACACACGCTTACTCTATTCCTGTTAAGTGATGAAATGACGAAACTAAATATCAAAGGACTTGCTTAATGAGAAATAAGGGCTTGTGGGTATAATCAAATAGCATTAAAATAGTGTGTGAAAGTGAAGAAACTAGGAAAGAAATATTTTACTAATGCATACTATAATATATAAAAATATATATTTGACTTCATATCATATAAAATATACAAGTTCCAAAAACAGCAGTGTAAATTAAAGATTTTACCAAAACTGATGTTGGCCAAAATGAGAGAGGAATTTTATTTAGACGCATTATTTAGAAATATACTGATATTTTATAAAAAATATAAAAAAATATATTCAAAGTTTTTAAAGCCTTTGAAGGAAATCATACATACCTATTTTATTACATGATTTATGTATTTGAAGTTAAATATGTAACATGTATTTCTTAAGGTGTATAAAGCTCCCATGCACCTAAAGAAATATGACAATTTATCTGACAATTAATCGTGAAAGCCCTAAGAGAGACAATTAATCGTCATAATCACAATTATTTGTTTGACAATCGATCATCAGCCAAATTTCATAATCGTGACAGCCCTATTTTAAGTATTTAATTTACAGACTTGATTGTCCAAAAAATAGGCTTTACAATATGGCCACTTCATATATAACAATTTTACTATATCATGATATATAGATATTGTTATGGTGACATAAAATTACTCATTTTGTCTGCCATGCCAGCTTATGTGGCTATTTTCATGGCAGAAAACAAGTTAAAACACATTAAAAAGGTGATTAGAGGTCGACTGACAGTGGATTTTGCAGATACAGATAACGAAGATGTTGGAAAAGGCTGATAACAGATTAATCGGCCAATAGTTCTTGTTTTTTTTTGTTTTTTTATAAATTTAATTTCCTAACTATTCTGCGCACAGACATTGAGGCTACAATATTCTTAGAAAAAATAATTAAATGCCAAAAGCAGTTTATGTGCAACCAAAATCCCAATTAACCAGACAAATTCCGATTTAATGCTTAACGCAGTACTTTCAACTATAAACAAGTCCTAAATACACCGGGTACTCTTATGTTGAAATGACAGACACTTGGCCCCTTTACATTGCTCTATAAGTATTTACCAAATTAAGCTTGTATAGCCTATATAATCACCAGATGAAGTTATTTTTAGGTAAATATATTTCACCAGATACGTTTTATTGATGAGGAATAACAAAAGAAAAATCGGCAACTATCGGCATAGATTTTTTTGCTGATAACGATAATTCCAAAATCAACCATCGGCACCGATTAATCTGTAAAACCGATATATTGATCTACCTCTAATAGTGATTACTTGCACATTTATGATATTCGTTATGGAATGATTTTCCGGACATTATTCAAAAGGAATTGCAAATTGTATTTGCAATTGCGTTTTCAATTTGTGGACGCATAAAATGTGACATAATCCAAACGCAATTGCAAATCACGCATTACCGTTTGCATTTTCGTTTAAGCGAACGCACAGTGACTGCCAGATTTCAAATGGAAAAGCAAAGTCCGTTTGCAACTGTGTTTCCCATATCTTACGAGTTTTGGCCCTGTCATATCTAAATAGCAATTTCAATTACCACGTCTGCTTTTTCACTTTCTCAGCGTCGCGTATGTAGCCAGCCAAAACTCAAATGGAATTCTAATTCCCTTAGTATTTCCATTGATGCCTTACACGAAACCTGTCAATCAGGGTCAAGGGTGGGATTATGCTATGGGACGTGTTTGTCTTGGGAAGAGACGCCACTCACAGTCGACGGTCAAGATCAAATAAACCGGCGTCTGTTCAGGGCATCACCTCTTTATTTATTTTGTATTTATTTTAATGTTTATTTGACAGGGACAAATGCATAGAACATTGCTTTATAAAGAATAGGCCTACAAAGTAGATGCCACGCATACATGTTTCTAGCCATGACTAATTTGCAACCCCTGTCCCTGGTTAGGCTTATAAATTTAAAACAAAAAATTACAGAGTATTGAGTTTAAGATTTATAATTAATAAAATACATACAACAAATACCTCCCATATATGAAGTAAGATATGGGCTTAAGTAGATGTGGAAGTCACTATAAAACAAAGTCTAGACACATTTAACAATACAAGAACACAAAAGGGTGCATATGTCTGTGCGTGCTCACATATGCAACATTATGTTTGTATGCATTGTGTTATGTCCTGTACAGTCAGTGTTCACAAAGTTGTTTCAGTTTCAGCCATTGCTTTAAATGTGTATTAAAAACCTTGAAGTCTGTCAATGTTTTAATTTCAGATGCATTCCACAAATGTATGCCTCTTACTGAAAATGATGTCTGACCAAATGTTGTTCTACGTTTTATGGCTATAGTTTCCACTTATTGTGCCTCTAGTTCTTATTCCGCTCTTTTGTTTATGTACTAGTTGACAGAATATTTCTGGTGCAACGTTGATCACACACTTAAAAATTAGTTTTAAAAAGAAAAATTTACAAAACTGTCAAAACTCAAGATATTATGCTTCCTTAGAATGATGCAGTGATGCCATCTTACAGATTTCTGGTCCATTACTTTTAATGCTTGTTTATATAATGACTCTTGACCGTCGACTGAGAGTGACGTCACTTCCCAAGACAAACACGCCCCATAGCATAATCCCACCCTTGACCCTGATTGACAGGTTTCCGTGTAAGGCATCAATGGAAATACTAAGGAAATTAGTATTCCATTTGAGTTTTGGCTGGCTACATACGTGACGCTGAGAAAGTGAAAAAGCAGACGTGGTAATTGAAATTGCTATTTAAATATGACAGGGCCAAAACTCGTAAGATATGGGAAACACAGTTGCAAACGGACTTTGCTTTTCCATTTGAAATCTGGCAGTCACTGTGCGTTCGCTTAAACGAAAATGCAAACGGTAATGCGCGATTTGCAATTGCGTTTGGATTGTCACATTTTATGCGTCCACAAATTGAAAACGCAATTGCAAATACAATTTGCAATTACTTTTGAATAATGTCCGGAAAATCATTTCATAATTCGTGGTAAAACCATAGTAAGAATACAGGAAAACCAAAACCAATGTAATAAAAATAATCTTAGTGCAGCTTACCAACTGCACTATTATAAAACAAATAAGAAACATGAATCTGAATGTGGCAGTATTGAGTATTGTGTCACTGACTCAGGCAGGTTGAGACTCTCGGACACTTCTCGATCAACACAGGTGTTGGAGATGACCAGGCCGCCATGGTTACGCAGTGATGAGCGCAGGGGCTCAGGTTTGGCATGTGAGGACAGAATACAGTCCAGCATGGGGATCTCCACGACCTGCAACAACTGGAGTAACGCCTGCTGCCTCCAAACGTCCTGAACAACTGAGAAGAAACATAGGAAGAAGGGGAAAAAAAAAGACTTTCTGCAGAACTTGCTCCTTTTATTTTGAACATAATGTCAACATCACCAGCATTATCACCTTTTTTTGTCAGAAAACTGTTGGAAAATGCAGCACGATTTAGATCAGAGGGCAGAGATGGGTGAAGGTTTATATTCTTCAGTAGTCTCTCCACTCTTCTGTCTGATGATCCAAGAACCAACGGGTTGGAGATGGTCTGCATTTCTCCAAACCTGAACACGCACAAACACACAAATATGAGCAGTGAGCACTGAGAAGAAAGGTTTTCTTTGGCTCTTTGTTTGCCTCAAAGATACATAATTACTTTAAAGTGCTCTTCTTTCCAGTATGTTTCTCACGAGTCTGGTTTTCGATGTCACTGTATCTTTTCTGGGTCGATCCAGGGACATCACAGCCATCCAGGAAGCGATAAAGGCTGCAGCTTGAATCCTCAAAGGTCATCTCATTCTCTCGTCTGAAGAGCTTCATACCGATGGGTTCGAACACTCTGGACTCCATCAAGGCCTGGCAGAGTCTGGCAGCTTTGAGACGGGATACTTCGCTGGAGCAGAAGTAGATGTTCTGCATGAGGTGGCTCAGAACAACATCCACAGCATCAGAGCCGGTGAAACAATCTTGATGTATGCGCAGGTGCTGTCTGCGTGGTCTGAGCTCCACCTGCGTCTGCAGAGCCTCAATGATGTTCTTCCACAGCTGGGTCGCTCTGAATGGACCAGAGAAACCTGAAAGATATCAGGATTTAAATGCAGTCTTCAAACAATAACAAAAAGTACCATGGTTTTTAGATGTACAGTAGTAGCATTGTAACACTATATTCTTTGGACATCGGCAGTTTCCTACTTTTATTGTCTAGTACCACTGTTTAGAAAATTTGTGTCTAAATCAATACAAACAGAATGCATGTAAAAGTATGCATGTAATTGTTATGACAAACAATTACATAGATTTGTGCAGTGTTCAGGATTGAATTAGCACAAATACACAGCTCACGTTTATAGAAATTATGTAGCTTAATACCTCAGAATCTCACTGAAAAGCATAATCGAACATTACAACACAATAAACATAATGAATACATAAAAAACGGGTTCACTAGCTTAACTGAGGAAGTTGATAAAGATCTTGAGAAAATATTTCGGTTGATTTGGTTATCAAATTGGTGAAACTATATGCAACTTGAAAACGTAATTGTATATAAATATAAATTAATCGTTTAAAGCCTGTGTTTGTACCTGACAGTTGTTTATTTTCTCTGAAAGCTGTTTGACTGTTCAGTCTTCTGAACCGCGGAGTCAAATCCACCGCCATCGCGGCACCGGAAATTACGTCATACTAAGCCTGTGACGTACATCGGAGAGTCGCGACAGAGCGCTGATCTGAGAACAGCTGGAATTCTGTGAGTCTGGATTCAAACACAGCGTGTTTGTTTGAAATAATCTGATCCCAGAACTAATCAGCATCGCACTTAGAATCATTGCTAAAGTGGCTAATATAATAAAGGTCAAGTGTCATAAACAATGATAAGGAAGATTATTCATTAGCCTACAGGTTTGAAACGATTGATCGGCACACTTCTTTTTGAATAGTCGGTAGTGCGCAACTAATAACTAATATAATTAAATGCATAATACATAAAGTCGGTATAGAAGGCAACACATTATAACAGGTATATACAAATAAGACACAAAATGGAAGATTCAAGGCTTTACAGAAATTTACTTTTTGTGGCTTTGCTGCTTTTTACTGTTAATGTATCAAAATAATGGCCTAAGTCTATTTTGAAACGTGTAAAATGTGTGTTTGTGTGTGTGTGTGTGTGTGTGTGTGTGTGTGTGTTGTGATGCCCATTTACAATTATTAATGAATTTTTTCCATAAATAAGCAATAAATGAATGATATATCATAATTTATTTTCAGCACTGTCAAAATGAAATAAAACATCCCTTTTCCTCAATGCCAGTTTCCACCCTATCCAAATCACACTAGAAAAGTTTTGTATAGACACAGTCAAAGAAAAAGTGTAAAATGCTTTTATTTTCAATGTTACAAAAAGCACATTCTAAATCAACGTGTTTCCAGAATCTTACAATCACCTGTTTTAAAGGATAAATCTTGTGAATAATCTTAAATGAAACCTCACGAATTTTATTGGTGACACAACATTGTCTTGTCATTTTAAAAGTCTCTTCTCAATCAACATTTTGAAATTGATCATTTTTTTCTGTATTGGTTACACCTAATTCAATTTTGCTCTTGAAACAATATACTTTTTTAATAATTCAATAAGTTCTGATAGTACAGCATCAACCATAGTCACAAAATCTTTAACAGGTACTGGAAAATAAAATGTTACTTAGATTTCTGTATAAACAGCTATTAAACTGCATAAAAAGATGTATTTCTGTGTTTAATGTTTTTGTGTTTAAGATTAAACATCTGTGAGTGAAGAAATTGTGCTTGTGTGTAATCATCCATAATAGCAGTACCTGTTTATGGAAATAAGATAATTTTATAGGGAGTTTGCTGATATCAAAATTACAATTAACAAGAAATTAAATTCCACCAATTATTTCAAATAAATTATTTGGAATGTAAAATCATAATTTATCCTTTGAATGAATATAGTTTTGGGCCCATTTAATTTGAGGATAATGTTGGATAGTTCAAAATCAAGTACATTTAACCCACCTTGATTAAAAGGATTTCAGATAGTTTTTATTTATTATTTTAAGTTTTTTTTAGCAAGTCAGTCCACTCGGCTGCAATCTTTGGAACGATCCGGTGTACATATTTCAACATATTTCAAATCAGCTGTAAAATCTGACAACACTGATATCAACAATTGTTTGGTTTATTTATTTTTTATTATTATTATTATATATATTTTTTGTATACCTCAGATTAGGCTGAAAACGCAATTTTCCTGGCATGTAGGCCCTGCCCAAATGGCACACTCCGGACTTGTGGACTTCCTCAGAGTCCACACTTCGGTGACGTCATGTAGTGCAGACTTATAGGGCCCCTCGCGCAAGGGCGCATTGAGAAGTATTTTTGGGACAGACTCGATCGTGAAGCGTGGTTATTGTTGGACAGGAGCTGCAGGTTCGGTTCGGGGAAATATGCTGCCTATTGTTGTTGTTTTTACTATTGTGTTTGCGAGATGGCTTGCCATGCAGAGAAATCACATTTATACGCTCCGACATGTTATGCACGGAGGAAAGGGTAAGCAAGTAAATGTTATTGACTTTGTAGATAAACATATAACTTGTCAAAAGTCGTTAATGCATTAAGTCATTTTTATTTGATTTACTGTTTTCGTTCTCGAGTTGACTGACAGGCAAAGCCTGCATCTAAAAGGTGATTGGCTCTTTTACCTTTAAGGCGGGACTTCTTTTCTACACCTGTTGACCGTTCCGATTTCCCTTTCATTTTAACAAAAGTGGCTCGTCTCAGCTAAATAATCTCTGGTATGTATCATGTAAGCACTGAGGGTATTCTTTGAAGTACATTACAGTACCATTTAAACACGATGGTTTGTGAATATCAGAATCAGAATCAGCTTTATTGCCAAGTATGCTTACACACACTGTAAAAAATTTAACGTAAAATCAACAGTAACTTACTGGCAACAAATATCCAGCAAGCTTCAGTATTTTATTCCACGGTAATATTACTGTAAATCTGACTACAGTAGTTCACAGCATACTGTATAATAACTTACAGTATATTTATACTGTAAAATTAATTACAGTTCTTGTTTTTGCACTGTATTTTAAAACACTGTAAAGTTACTATGCAGTATAATTGATTACGGTAGTTTTATATTCACATATTATAGTTTTTATATTCACATATATACATATTATGACTAAATACAATCTGTTACACGCTTAAAAAAGAATGAAATATAAAGACTTGTATGCACAAATATTTCACAGTTATATTACTAATTATAAGATGTCACATCAATTATGACAACACTCAGAAGTCCATTTAAAAACTTTTATTAAAATTTAATTCATTAAACTGTAAAAACATTCTCCAGTCCAGACTTCAAGGGCCAATGCAGATCCCAGATTTTTGCTGCCTATAGAGAACAAAACAAAAATTTAGTTGCACTACAGCTTGGCAGACATCAATGTGATAAACAGCTTTCATTTAATTTACAGTATATGGAACCACAATACATTGAACCAGGAGATAAGCCAAAACTTAATACCTTTAAATGAGAATGAAACTATGTGAGTGTGAGTACATTTTTGGGTGTACTATCCCTTTAAACTAAATTCTAAGATCCTGATCTCCTCGATCCATGTTAAAAGCTAAAACCGCTCTAATTTGATGTATTTGAATGTGTTCTTCAATAGCTGAAAATTACTTACCTCTGTATTAACCGTAAGAGCGATACTCATCAGCGCGCTGCAATGTCGAACAACTACATACATGCTGAAAGAGATGAAAACATATTCAACACTGCATAAACCTACGGAGATCTTCGTTTCACAATGAATCCTCTTTCTTAATGACCCTGATCTTTTTAACACATAATTGCATTAAAGATGACTGAATACATGTACAGTAGGTGTAAATGCGTGTATGCTATCAGGCCAATCGGTATCTGTGCTAGTATGCTAAATAATAAGTTACAGATATTAATGGTCATTTTAAAGTGGTTCAAAAAGGATTTATCATAACATGATTTTGTAGGAATTGTAATTACACACTAAAGAGAGTAGGCCTACCAATTAAAACTAATTTGAGATCGCTTGGGGTCCTGACAGAGACCCGATTTCGAGGGAGAACCTGATTTGTCACAAATAAGAAATGAGAAGCACCCAAGGTGACAAAAACGGAGATTATAATGAACATTGTCGTGAAAATCTACAAATATACAACTAAATTAACCTCAGTCCGTTGGCAGTGGCTGTTTCCAGACATTAATAAACTAATATACGGTAGTGTACTTGAAGTGAATGAAAACGAGTGAGCAAAATCGAACCCTGTGAACGTCTGGTCTGAAGGATGTCGAGACGCAGGAATTCATTCGGCGCGACTTTCACCGACTGTGTAATTCACTTTAAGTGTACATCGGTTGTACTCACGTTATAAATGTATAATATGATTGAAAACACTGTGGTTGTCCCTTCAAGTCGTGGATAACATAGGTCGATTTCGAACATAGCCTTGTAGGGGCAACGTAACGTTAACGGGCGCATATGAGGCCTTGATTGTGACAGGCCACACGCACGCACACGGTGTAAGTTAACGTTACACACAAATGTTCAGAAAAATAACATTTCGATTTACTTTGTTCTAAACTTGAAATTATTAACTAACATTAACAGCAAACCTTGTGATAACTAGTATTTGGCTAACTGGCAAGAATATTTGCGTTACAAAGCTAGTTATCTTTATATCAAAATCACCACCGATTATTTAATGGTAAAACGAATATCTTCACATTTGGGGTGAAACGTTTAGAAATACACATCTTTAAAATATTGAATACAAATAGAATTTTACATCTCACCTGGCTGACGGTTTAGATGATTGGTTGCCAGGTATACCCATTGCGATTTCGCTCTTTGTGTAATCAAGTGTGCAATTAGAAAGCAAAATACTAATAATAAAAAAAATCATGGGAATTGATTTTATCTATTTTGCATAACCTATGTTATTGATCATTGGATGGGAATCACATCTCCCACCCAAAAAAGTGTAGGCTAAACCTATTAGATTAGTTGGGTCTGTGACAAAATCTGGCAACCATAAAGACACGCAATTAAAAAACACCCACATAAATGTTTAACTTTTTTTTAACTATATACTAAATGCCTTCATATATGGGTTCCCTTATGAAACAATGTATTGTAAAATTCCTAAGCTGAAATTACCTCAATAAACCAAAAAACGTCCTCTGTCGGGGCTTGTCTGAAATAATACTGTCATCAATTTAACAGTAATATAAGGATTACTGTTATTATTGTCCAACTCTGTTTTTTTTCAAAGAATAGCATAAATTGACAGCAACTTTCCTGTAAATAGTTTCTACAGTAGACAAAGCTGGAAATACAGCAATAATACTGTAAAAGCTATGAAATTGACAGCAACATACTGTAAACTGTTTCTACAGTAAACTTTCACTGAAAATACAGCAATATTACTGTGAAAACAACAGAAATCATTTACAGTGCATACAAAGAATTTGTCTAGGTGACAGGAGCTTCCAGTCAACAACAATACAAACAATACCAAAAACAGCAGCAAGACATAGGTAATTAAAAACAAAAAAGAACACAAAATAAATTATTATACATATACGTACATACACTCACCTTCATACATACCCACATACACACACGTAGTGCAAATCTAATACAATCTGTTATATAAAGAACAAAATCTGTATATTATGTACAGAGCAATGTAAGTAATGGCAGAAGTGGATAAATTGGATTATAAAAATTAAAATTAAACTGTGTATTACACATAATTATTGCTCAATGGGGCAATTTAATTGTTCATTAGATGAATGGCCTGAGGGAAAAAACTGTTCTTGTGTCTGACGGTTCTGGTGTTCAGAGCTCTGAAGCTCCGGCCAGAAGGCAACAGTTCAAAAAGGTAGTGGGCTGGGTGAGTGGGGTCCAGAGTGATTTTACCAGCCTTTTTCCTCACTCTGGAAGTGTATAGTTCTTGAAGAGGGGGCAGGGGGCAACCAATAATCCTCTCAGCAGACTGAACTGTCCTTTGTAGTCTTCTGATGTCTGATTTCGTAGCTGCACCAAACCAGACAGTTATTGAAGCGCAGAGGACAGACTCAACGACTGCTGTGTAGAACTGTTTCAGCAGCACCTGTGGCAGGTTGAACTTCCTCAGCTGGCGAAGGAAGTACAACCTCTGATGGGCCTTTTTCACAATGGAGTCGATGTGTATCTCCCACTTCAGGTCCTGTGAGATGGTAGTGCCCAGGAACCTCAATGACTCCACTGCTGCCACAGTGCTGTTCAGAATGGTGAGGGGGGACAATGTTGGGGTGTTCCTCCTACCTCCTAAATATGGTAGCAGTAGCTACATTGTGTGAGGGGAATTTGCTCAACAGGTCAATCGAATTGATAGATAGCTAAATATATTGAAGTATAACAATTTTCATTGTATTTTTTTTTAATTTTTTTTATAAAATATAATTTTTGTATGGAATTAGATCAAGCATTTAAATATGTATGCAAATATAATGTGTATTAATTTTATGTGAAGAAATAATGAGGACTATTGTGAAACTGACACGTAAACATCAGTCATAAACATCACGGGTGTGCTTTCGGCTTTCGTCATTCACATGATTCTTTTAAAGTTTAGCATTTCATCAGAAATCGCCTTAAATATTAAAGTGTCTCTTTTGTTTTGAGTAGTATTAAGACGCACTCCGCCGTGACGTCACAGAGGGACACTCCACGCGACAAGTGGAGACAAGATGGCGCTCGCAGTTGTGCCCCAGAAGTAATCAGCACTTGACGAAAAACAGGTTAGTAAAAGATCGCCGATTCATAACACCTCCACTCTCATCGCTTTCGGATCAGCGGCAGAAATGTATCGGAATCGGCGTATTTCTCTCACACAGTACGTCATACACACTCCAGTGTTGTGTGATTTTAGCATTAGCACACTAGCATCCCGTGTGCTGCTTAACTTTCATCTAAATCAGGCTGATCAAAAACACTAAGCTAGTTGATCTGATCTGAGGTGTGCTGAGCTGCTAACCAGGTTAGCTCGATGAAAGTATGAAGATGAACGAGGCAGTGAGCAGCTAGCATCTTTCACCATTAGCGCGCCTAAACACCATCAAAGTGACAGATAGTTGAACTAGTTAAAGAAGATCAGAACGGTTGTCTAAACTCGTTTAATCTCAACCTAAGACCTGATTTACTGTAAAACCAGAAGGATAAGACAAGCAGTGTTGCGCAGTAACAACTTTCACAAGCCAATACTAGAGTGCAGCTACACGCGTTTCAACCTTGAACATGCCTACTGTCAACTAACTAGATGTATTCCCAGGACGACTAGTTTGTTTTGGTTGAACACACGTGGGCCCCAGTGGAACGGGTATGTTATGTTGGTCGTAACCGAGATAAACAGGCGTCTGTGGAGCTAAATAAGGGACACACTTGCTTAAACCGGATTGTTTACATGCTCAGCTAGTGAGTTCATGATATTTACCGCATTTATTCCTTTAGAAGTGGAGCGTGTTTGTCTTTGTGGCATTTTGAAATGGCTCTGATCACTGACTAAAAATGAACAATGTTAATACCCTGTTTATTTGAACATGTTTCATGGTAATGTCAAGCGTTTTAGGGCATGTTTGATTTATGTGGTATTCTTTTAATACCTTGTAATACCATGGTACATAAATATAGTTATCATTTAATACCATGGTATATTCAAAAACTGATCTGACACAAACTTGAAGTTCCATGATACATTTGGTGTTTTTGGGACATAAGACAATGGAAGTATAAGGGTATTCTTTGAAGTGCCTTGTGAACATGTAGAAAAGGAATATTCAATACTGGTTGAACTCAATGGACAGCATTTGTGGCATAATGTTGATTATTCTTTATAAAAAGCAAACATTTCTGGGTGACAGTGAGGCACTTACAATGGAAGTGATTGGGGCCAATCAATAAATGTAAAAATACTCACTTTGTCAAAACCATAACCACAAGACGTAAAGCATTTTTGTGTTAGGGTGATTTTAATGTGATCAAATTGCTGATTAACCTTTTGTGTGTTAAGTTTAAGCCAATTTTACAACTTGGTTGCCGTAACAATGCCGTAAACCCTAAAACGACCATAAAAACTGTAACCTCCACTTTTTTTTTTTTTTAAAGAAAGAAAGGATGTGTCGAAATATTTCTTTTGTGGTAATCAACATTATGCTACAAATGCTGTCGATTGAGCTTAACTTGAATTTAATCTGGAATATTCCTTTTAAGGACAAACAATAAGGACATATATTTTGTTTGGTTATACTGTACCTTTATTCACTGGGGGTGGGAATCACAAGGGAACTGGCAGAAGATATAATATCTATATGTCACAATAGAAATGTGATTTAAAATTGTGTTGTGATATTTTACTTACTGTTTCTTATTGTTCTCCATAGAACTTATTAGAACTGTTACTAAATAACTGTAAACTATAAAAAAATTAAATAAAAGAAATCACATGTACATAAGTATTCACAGTCTTTGCTCAATATTTTGTTGAAGCACCTTTGGCACCAATTACAGCCTCAAGTCTTTTTGTGTATGATGCTACAAGCTTGGCACACCTATTTTTTGGGCAGTTTCTCCCATTCTTCTTTGCAGGACCTCTCAAGCGTCAGTGCACAGCCGTTTTCAGAACTCTCCAGAGATGTTCAATCGGGTTCAAGTCTGGGCTCTGGCTGGGCCACTCAAGAACATTCACAGAGTTGTCCCATAGCCACTCCTTTGTTATCTTGGCTGTGTGCTTAGGGTCATTGTCCTGTTTGAGATGAACCTTCACCCCAGTCTGAGGTCCACAGCGCTCTGGAGCAGGTTTTCATCAAGTATGGCTCTGGTACATTGCTGCATTCACCTTTCCCTCAATCCTGACTAGTCTCCCAGTTCCTGCCGCTGAAAAACATCCCCACAACATGATGCTTCCACCACCATGCTTCACTGTAGGGATGGTATTGGCCAGATGATGAGTGGTGCCTGGTTTCCTCCAGACATGACGCTTGTCATTCACCCATCAGACCAGAGAATTTAGTTTCTCATGGTCTGAGAGTCCTTCAGGTGCCTTTTACTCCAGGCGGGCTGTCATGTGCCTTTTACTGATGAGTGGCTTCCGTCTGGCCACTCTACCATACAGGCCTGGTTGGTGGAGTGCTGCAGAGATGGTTGTTCTTCTGGAAGGTTCTCCTCTCTCCACAGAGAAACGCTAGAGCTCTGTCATTGTGACAATAAGGTTCTTGGTCACCTCCCTGACTAAGGCCCTTCTCCCCCGATCGCTCAGTTTGGCCGGCCGGCCAGCTCTAGGAAGAGTCCTGGTGGTTCCAAACTTCCATTTATGGATGATGGAGGCCACTGTGCTCATTGGGACCTTCAATGCTGCAGATATGTTTCTGTACCCTTCCCCAGATCTGTGCCTCGATACAGTCCTGTCTCGGAGGTCTACAGACAATTCCTTGGACTTCATGGCTTGGTTTGTGCTCTGACATGCACCGTTAACTGTGGGACCTTATATAGACAGGTGTGTGCCTTTGCAAATCATGTCCAATCAACTGAATTTACCACAGGTGTACTCCAATCAAGTTGTAGAAACATATCAAGGATGATCAGTGGAAACAGGAAGAACCTGAGCTCAATTTTGAGTGTCATGGCAAAGGCTGTGAATACTTATGTACATGTGATTTAAAAAAAATATTTTTTTTTTAATAAATTTGCAAAGATTTCAACAAACTTCTTTCACATTATCATTATGGGGTATTGTTTGAAGAATTATTAGGAAAATAATGAATTTAATCCATTTTGGAATAAGGCTGTAAAATAACAAAATGTGGAAAAAGTGAAGTGCTGCGAGTACTTTTCGGATGCACTGTACATATAATGATCAGCCACAACATTAAAACCACCTGCCTAGTATTGTGTAGGTCCCCCCCCTCGTGCTGCCTAACAGCACTAACATGCATCTCAGAATAGCATTTTTCTCACCACAATTGTACAGTGCTGCATTTCCCAAAAGCATCATAAGCATAAGTGGATCGTAGAAACCATTGATGCAAATGGTCTCCACGATCAACATAAAGGGCACCTATTATGCCCCTTTTCCCAAGATGTCATTTAAATCTTTGGTGTCCCCAGAATGTGTGAAGTTTCAGCTCAAAATACCCTACAAATAATTTATTATACCATGTTGAAAATGCCAAACTTTGCCCACTGACAAACAAATGATCAGTCTATAATTTTAATGGTAGGTTAATTTGAACAGTGAGGGACAGAATAACAACAAAACAATCCAGAAAAACACATGTCAAAAATGTTATAAATTGAATTGCATTTTAATGAGGGAAATAAGTATTCGCCCCCTCTGCAAAATCTTTGTGTGGGAATAAAAACGAGCTGTTTTTGTGTGTGTGTGTGTCTTTAAATGCAAATGCAAGCAAGTGCTCCCCACCCTGTATCCAGAATTAGGCAGAGTTTTGACATCTTTGCTTTGGATAACTAGACATCATAAGCAATATGACTGACAGCGAAAATAGTGGTGTTCAGACGTATATGTTGAGGGAGAGTCTCCGTCAGAAGTAGCAACTTTGAGAATGAACCAGGAAGTTTCCGAATGGTTATTTGATAAATGTATTTATTAGTTTTAGAGTTATTTCAGCAGTTTTGGAATGATGGATGAGCAACACACACATATATACTGTTACAACGTTCGCTATGCGCTAAAACGAAACAATACACACAAACAAACATGTCCGTCAACAGTCATCAGCAGGGCCCAGAATCTGCGAACGACTTGTTCTGAGACAATTGCGATCTTGGAGATCTCAAGATGTGTTTAAAGATTGAGTATTAAACTATATTTATCTTGACAGTGACCTAAACATTTTGAGAAGTCTGACGTAGGTGTAGATTAACAGGTCCTTAAACAAGACCTCATATTAATCTTCGCAAATTCACTTGTGAAATGGCTGTGAACTGTGTGCCAATGATTGACTTTGTATTCTAAAGCCACTTTTTGTATTGTCTTATTAATGATTAACTCTTCTGCTACAAGAATGTAATGCATTTTAATTATCTGAAAATTTATATATATATATATATATATATATATATATATATAAATTATATATAAAGTTCCTAATATATATCTATATATATATATATATATATATATATATATTAGGGCTGTCAATCGATTACATTTTTTAATCGAATTAATTACATGGTGTCCCGATTAATTAATCACGATTTATCGCATATACAAATATTTGCTGAGATTAAAGCACATCATATAAATATAATTCAATATATAATGATGCAATAATGATACATAGTTATCTTTTAAAATATATATATATATATATATATATATATATATATATATATATATATATATACAATTTATAAAAATTTTGACATTCGTTTTTCTGGATTTTTTGTTGTTGTTATTCTGTCTCTCGCTGTTCAAATTAACCTACCATTAAAATTACAGACTGATAATTTCTTTATCAGTGGGCAAACGTACAAAATCAGCAGGGGATCAAATACTTTTTTCCCTCACTGTGTGTGTGTGTGTATGTGTATATATATATATATATATATATATATATTTATATTTATAACGGATTAGTCTCATTTTGTGACTAGAAATGATGCCATGAATGCCCACCACAAGTAATAAAATGATGTATAAACTCATATCTGCAGATTACCCATCATGCCTTGGGAGGTGCTAGATTCACCGCTGGCTGCCATCACCATGGTGATGTGAAGAGGGCCGTGACTCAGTGTGATGGACAGGTGTAAGCACGTGGGTCGTTTAAGGCTCGCGCAGGACCACTCCATCCTGAACCCGCAGAAATGGCACTGCGTGGACTGCAACACCACCGAGTCAGTGTGGGCCTGTCTCAGCTGCTCGCACGTAGCCTGTGGACGCTACATCGAGGAGCATGCACTTCAGCACTTTAAGGTTTGTTTTATTAACTATGTCGTTTGATTAAATGTAGATATCCCATAAAAAATAAACATTTTGGCTTTTTCGATTATTTTTTTTGTGTCCATTAACCGTGCATGTTTAGTACCACAGTATGCCGTACCGTAATACTTCACATGTCTAGCTAATTATCAGTCATTTATCTGTAATTATATAGGAATATTTATTTTATGTTGTTTTCATGTTAAAGTTGGTTTTTATTTCCTGTTTTGTTTGTAGGAGCAGCACCACTCCCTGGCCCTGGAGGTGAATGATTTGTATGTGTACTGCTACCTGTGTGATGACTACGTACTGAACGATAATGCGACGGGTGACTTGAAGCTGCTGCGTAGCACACTAAGTGCGATTAAGAGCCAGTGCTATGAAGTCACCACACGCAGTGGGCGCACACTGCGCTCTTCCTCTGCCACCGGAGAGCAGCCGTCGCTCAGCGCGCAGGAGTTGCAGTTGCGTCACGAGGACCGCATGTTCACAGCACTGTGGCATCGCCGACGCGCCCTGATCGGCCGCGTGTTCCGCTTGTGGTTCGCTCAAACGGAACGGGGGAAGAAGCGACTGGAGGAGGAGCAACAACGGGAGGAAGAGGAGGAGCGGAAGAGGGAGGTGAGGGAGAGGAGGCGGCAACTCAAACGGCAACTCAGGGAGGAGCAGGAAAGCGCTCCTCCAAGAAAGAGCCATCGTATTCGGCGGCAGAGTCTAAAAGCTGCTGTTGTGGCTACGACGCCATCGTCGGCCAATAGCGTAAAATCTATAAAGCGTAGGTCTGCTCCTGCTCACATCTCCACTCCGACTCAACGAACAAATGTCAGAACGCTTCAAAGGAGGCCCCGTACACCTGTTAAGGCCAAACGGCCCCGTGCCCCATTTCCGAAAGTGGGCGATTCTCCAATCAAACGGCGTCCCACTGTCACGCCGGGAGTTACGGGGTTGCGCAACCTCGGAAATACATGCTACATGAACTCTATACTGCAGGTTCTGAGTCACTTGCATGTATTCCGGGAGTGTTTTTTGAGACTGGATCTGAACCAAGCACTGGAGTTGCTAGCTTCCGCGGTCAGCCGCAAGTTGGGACTCTCCGCTCAGCACGTGATCCAACCGAAAGGCTCCAACCTGGGGTCTGGGCTCAGTGGTGGTGCGTCCCGCTCACGCAACATGGAGCTAATCCAACCCAAGGAGCCCAGCTCCAAACACATCTCGCTTTGTCACGAGTTACACACGCTATTCCAGGTGATGTGGTCGGGTAAGTGGGCCCTGGTGTCTCCGTTTGCAATGCTGCACTCCGTGTGGCAGCTTATCCCAGCGTTTCGCGGATATGCACAGCAGGATGCGCAGGAATTTCTTTGTGAACTCTTAGATAAAGTACAGCATGAGCTGGAACGGACTAGGACACTAACGCCTGCCACTGTCCCGGCCAATCAGAGACGGTTGATTAAACAGGTGCTCAGCGTGGTCAACACCATCTTTCACGGCCAGCTGCTTAGCCAGGTGATTAGTACACATACACACAGTCACATTGCCCAATTAATATGTACACATGCTCTACTACACTATGATGCAATCGTAGACACTTGCTTTGCCAGCTCATCGCAATTCCACCATTCACTTAACACATGCTTCACGTTCTTGTATTTCATGTGGCAGTAATAAACCTACTAACGTAAGTACTCAAGGGGGTGATACAGTTAACTTGAAATGCTTGTGTCATTAAATTAGTTGCGTTATTATTGTGGTAGCTAGCTAGAAGTTTCTCTTCAAAATGTTGCTCAACCATGACATAGTTTGTGCTAATGCGCACTATAGCGCCCCACTTGCAACACAGTGTGTTTATATGCACGTTCTTTCTAGGGGTGTAATGGTTATCTGTAAAAAACCAAACCGTATAGTTTGCCAGCAATGGTTCGGTAAGCATTGGCACCATGGTTCAAGTTTATTGACGCATCTGGAGCACAAGGTTTGCAAAGAAAATAAACCATCAAATAGACACGTACATCATAGGCGGAAATCGCAGGGGGGTCAGGATCCCCCCTATCTGAGGGTTGTCCCCCCCTAAAATATCATTTAAATATGTGTATTGTAAATAATATAATGGTATATTCTTAAAATAATTGTTTAAGAAAAAAATAATACAAATGCAAACGGGGCAACAACAAAAAACCCCTTGGTGTCCCCTTCAAAAATTGCTCTTGAGAATTGTTATGTTTATTGTCCCCCCCAACATTTTGATGAAATGTTCGCCCCTGCGTACAGTGACAACCTCCGCTAATGCAACTGAATGGATCTGTAGATGGATACGCACCTCTTTTGGTTCACGAGGGTCATCTTGATGACATCAATGTTATTCACGCATTGTGTGTAGTTGAAAATGGCAAGTGGAGAAAACGAGCCGTTGATAGAGAAGCCCCCTGCGTTATTCAGGTCTCCTGTCTGGAAAATGTTTCTTTTCGCAGTCAAATGGTCAAAGATGGTAAAAAAAACGCTTACAAAACAGGCACTGGTTACAGACATCGCTCGACGCAAGTTCCGTATACTGGTAATTATGCCAAAATCACCGGGGAAAGATGCGCAGATGAGCCTAAAGTGCTGATTCGGACAGGCATAAAACAATAATTAAAGCGATCGGGGTATTCATTGCATGTTTCCCTACTCCACTGATGAAGATGTATGATTAAAACACTTGAGCCACGTCACATCCCTCATATCCATTTTAATTTCAAGTTTCCTTCGATAGTGATGTACAGCTTCCTAATATTGAATATATGTGCAGTAGAGTTTGAAATGCTTTTATGTCGATGCATGTAGCGTAATAGTGCAGGTATTTAGTTACAATGTTGATTTAGTTATTAGAGAAAAGGTTCTTTTTAGTTAAAGACTCTAACGAAAATGAACCATGTTTTTACTATAGTAATATTGTAGTAACCATGACTGCTGTCTCCATGGTTTTCTGAGCAGAAATCATGGTTTTGATACAATTAACTATGGTGTATATAATAACCATGATTATCATTATACTATATATTGTAAACATGATAGTAACCATGTTGATATTGTGGTTACTGTGTTTTTACTACAAATACAACAGTTAAACTACGGTTACTGTAAAACAATGATCTTTATTCAGGGCAAACCTGTTGAAGTGTTTGTTACCAAATAGAGTATTCTTACATTGGATTTGGCAGTAGTATTTTTCTTTTTCTGAACATGGCAAAAACCGAACAGTTCCAAAACCGTTACCCTAAAACGGTGATACAATTTGAATCGTTATACCCCTAGTTATTACACCGATTATACTTAATAAGCAGACAACACATGTTGTCATGTAAATGCAATAATGCGGCGTTCCTTTATCGGTCATAAACGGCTTAAGAATAAACCAAACAACACTGATCTATTTTTCTTTTTTCCCATTACGGCGATTTCACGTGGCATGTAAACACCTTAAACACTGTTCTTACTGGCTTATCCAGTGTGCGCACACACATGCTTTTCACAGTTTGACGTCAAAAGCAGTGAATAATGCTTTTGGAGTGGTGGTGGCGTAGTGGGCTAAAGCACTGAGCTAGTAATCAGAAGGGCGCTGGTTCGATCCCCACAGTCACCACCATTGTGTCCTTGAGCAAGACACTTAACTCCAGGTTGCTCCAGGGGGATTGTCCCTGTAATAAGTGCACTGTAAGTTGCTTTTGATAAAAGCGTCTGCCAAATGCATAAATGTAACTGTAAATAACGATATTATTTCAAATGTCTTGTAAACACGATTTCTTGCTTTGTCAGATTATTTAATTAAGTTTATTTTAGAGAGTAATCAGTGTATTGCCGTGCATGTAAACATGCTCAGTTTTGAGAATGCAATGTGTATTTGCGTTTAGGGCTGAAACGATTAGTCAAGGTTATCGACAATGAAGACAATTCGTTTTTTTGTTGTTTTTTTTTTAACGTAACATGAGATCAAATGAAACTCAAATGATGATGCGTGAGAGCAGCGCTGCAGCGCTGAATTTCACCGTTCACAGTCCAGATGCTCTCTAAACCTTCCAAACAGCTTCAGGTGATGTAGATCGCAAAGTATGAGGGAATTATACAAAAATACCAAATAAGTAAATCCAGAAGCACTGTCATCATGAAATAAAGCAGAGCCGGATCTGGCTTTAGTAAAACCTGCATGTCAGAGCATCTAAAAAGCAAACAACCTGGCATTATATCGTTAAAGCATCCTTTATTAAAGTTCAAATAATAAGGATGTGGGCCATAAACAAACTCTGAAAATGGCATTTCGCTGTGCGGTCAGCGCCGCTTCTATGAGTCATGTGAAGGGGTGAGATTGAAGCTGCACTCAGCTGATACACCCTCTGGGGACGCTCGTCCCTCATGTGTGTTTGCTGCAGCTAGATTATAACGTGATGATTGCGACGTATTGAATCATAATATACTGCAGCCAATGTGTCACGGTGTGTGTCTTATTGCTTATTGTGAAGTAAATCGGCGATACGCAGCTGTATTAATAAGATAGTGTTTGTTTTTGTGAGTTAAAGATGGATTGAAGTGAACAGAAAGGTGAGAGAGTGTAGTATTTGCCCCATTATACACTGCAACAAAATAAGTCTTTTTTTTTTTTTTTTGGCTTGTTTTCCAAAAATAATATCTAAAATTATTTTTAAACAATGTACATTTACTTTAGGAGCTATAATGCTGAAGAAAAAATTGTTATCGGAGAATGTTGAATACAATATTTAAATATCTAAAAATAGCCTTAAAACAAGATACATTTACATGAGAATCATATATAAGATATTTAGACTCTCTTTTAGAGAATATATCTTGTGTATGAGTAAAAAAAAAATACATTTATGTTTAAGATACATTCTCTTAAAGTAAGTCTAAATATCTTATATTTTGCTTGTATATTTTATGAATGTTTTGCAGTAGATTTCTTTTCTGAATAATACTTTTTATAAAGTAATTTTCCCCCTTTAATTCAGTGAATGTCATTTAGAGGTATTTTTAAAAGATACGTTTTTCCTCTTTATTGTTAGCAAATGTATTTAATACAACCTTTTAAGTCGAGGTACAAGCTGAATAATCGGTTAAGAACTAATGATTAATCGTTGCAATAATTGACGAATACTCGAATAATCGTTCTAATAATCGTTAGATTAGTTGATTATCAAAATAATCGTTAGTTGCAGTCCTAGTTGTGTTACATTATGAATTCCAGTCTTGGAGATTTCGCAATGTAATTATTAGGGCCCTATGAAATTCTTTACATTTGTTCTAAATTCCATTTATTTTTACCCTAATTCTGTGGTTTTCATTTGAATTTTTCTGGTATCTAGTATTGTCATGAAAATGGTAAAATAAATTATTAAAACTTTAATAAGTTAATTGAAAGTAATCTAATTAATAAAAAAAAAAACACATTATTGTTTTATTATTTAATTAATAAAAAAACACATTATTGTTTTATTATTAATAATGTTAATGTTATTGATTAATAATAATTATTATTATTGTTAAAAATACAAATGTGTATTGTTATTTAGTATAAAATAAAATACTGTTTTACTGCTACAGTGACTGTTTGTAGTCAATCAATGTAATAATACCAATGATTATGCCTATTGTTTTTAATTAAACAGCAATTTATTTAATACAGTAGAAATATATTTTCTTTCATAATGCCTTCATTAAGTTTATCCTGTTAAATCAAGCTTTTGTTTTGGTGAAAAACTGAATGAAGGCTTTTTTTATGTTCCTGTGTGTATTTTAATGGAGGTTTTGAATTTTCAAATTGTCGGTCACATCATCCAAAATTGGTCAAATTCTGTGAAGTTCTGTGTTTTTCTGTTAATTACATTTTCATTCTGGGTTCAATACAAGTTGATCTTAATTGACAGCATTTGTGGCATTTGACTCGCTCCTCCATTTCTTTAAAAAAAAGTAAAAATGGTGGTAACATCTTACAATGAAAGTGAATGGGGCCAATTTTTGGAGGGTTTAAAGGCAGAACTTTGAAGCTTATAATTTTATAAAAGCACTTACATTAATTCTTCTGTTAAAACTCATGTTTATTTGAGCTGTAAAGATATTTAAATTGTCATTTTTACAGTCATTTTAGGGTTTGTTAACATTACATCATCATGGCAATGAAGTTGTAAAATTGGCTTTAACTTTACACAGAAAAGGTTAGTAAGTGATTTTTATCACTAAAGTCATGTTAATGTGCATATTGTTTACGTCTTTTGACTTTTGAAACAGTGAATATTTTAATGTTTACGGACTGGCCCCATTGACTTCCATTGTAAGTGCCTGATTGGATCCCAGATATTTTCTTTTTTTTTAAGAATATAAAATGTGTTTTTGTGGTTATTATCATTATGCCTCAAATGCTGTCGATTGAGCTTAACTTGTATTAAACTCAGAATATTCCGTTTAATTACGCCTAAAATAAATGATAGGGCCTTAAATGATGCATGAAATGGAGCTCCCATTGCTAGAAGCATTTGCATTCACATACATGTGTAGACATTATTGACTTGTCCCAGATATCAAACATGCACAATTGTGCTGAAAATCCTTGTCTCTCTTCCTGTAGGTGAGGTGTTTGGCATGTGATCATCGCTCAAACACAATAGAGCCCTTTTGGGATCTTTCGTTAGAGTTCCCAGAGCGTTACCACAGCAACAGTAAGGATGCCGCACCGGTTCCGTGTGGTTTGACAGAGATGTTGGCCAAGTTTACAGAGACGGAGGCTTTGGAGGGAGCCATATATGCCTGTGACCACTGTAACAGTGAGTTGAACACACATTACGGCTGTAGGGAAATTTAGGCTTGTGGATTACCCAATAACTTTAAAGAACATTGTAGCATTTAAGTTTAAAGCTTGAAAGCAACGTTGAGCCTTTTTTACTTTCTTAATACACATTTCTGGTATTTCTTTTGTCAAATCAATTTCTAATAGATAAAATCAAGTCTGGCCCTACATTTATGTCTCATTGAAAATGGTTTACAAATGCCATTTCAAGGTTAATTCTTCTAAACAAACGAAAGATTCATGCACTTCTTATTTGATTGTCTCTTTAAGGCAAACGACGGCGATTCTGTTCAAAGCAGGTGGTCTTAACGGAAGCTCAGAAACAGTTGATGGTTCACAAACTGCCTCATGTTCTCAGACTGCATCTTAAACGCTTCAGGTATTCTCATGAGAAGGAACTTCCTGTACGTGGGAGTTTGTTGACAGTCAGATCTTGATGTACGTGTGTGTGTTTAGGTGGTCTGGGCGAAACCACAGGGAGAAGATTGGCGTTCACGTTCAGTTCGAGCAGGAGCTCAACATGGAGCCATACTGCTGCAAAGACTCCAGTAACTCACTCCACCCTCAACACTTCCTCTACCAGCTCTCTGCTGTCGTCATGCATCATGGAAAGGGATTCGGCTCGGGCCACTACACTGCCTATTGTTATAATACAGAAGGAGGTATTAATCTTCTTCCTCCTCCAGTTCTGTCACCCTGTGCTGTGTGCAGTAAATATGCTATTATTACAACAGTGTATGTAGAAGTGGGCAGTATAAATAAAATGGATCTCACGGTACGAGTGATTTTATGTCATGGTAGCTGTGAATACCATGATACAATTACCATGCTGGAAATTCAACAACATGAATGTTCATGAAAGTTAAGCTTAAACCTGTAGTGACCCAGTACTGGACCATCTAGGGGGCACTGAGCACAGATTTTTTTGTTGTTTTATGGTATTACTCAACAAGCACTTGCTTGATCTGCACAAATGATGTGTCGTTTTGAAGTTTAGAATCTTATCTTTACAATGATATAGCTGATCTGACCAATTCTTAAATACTGCTTTTAAATTTGATGATAAATTAGAACTGTTCCATTTTTTCTTTTTAAATCGCAAATTTGCAATCAAAACAATCATATAAAAGAAAACTGTAAAAAAGATCCAAAAGATCTCACAGCCATGTTTTGTATATCTTTGGAAAGGTCTTGATTATTAGAATATAAAGAGCAAATTTGTTTCATTCTGAGACCAAACTACAGTGAGTATTAATGTGTGAAATCCACATTCATTTATCAAAAACATTATAAGCTGCCTTTCCGTCACATGTTGGTTTGTTACTTCATGAAAATACACATCATAAAGAAAATGAGATATCACAACTTACAGCTGGCGATCCTGAATCAAACAAGCCCTCACTCGACATCATACGATATGTAAATCCAGATCTATAATTCAAAGAGTGTCCTGAGAGCTACCCTGGTTAGTGTTGATGGAGATCACTATAACAACGGTGTTCTCTGGGAGCGTCTTACTGAAATCATAGATGTGTCAGATCATTCTCACTGGATCTCAAGAGAGTGTCACATTTCATATTTGGGTAATCCGTGTGTCAGGTGTTCAGTGTAGTTTGAGGTTTTTTTTGCATTAATAGTTTTCAGTTATTCTGTTTTAATGTTCAATAAAACACATTTTTTGGACACTTTGATAAACAAGTCCACCTTGAGAAGCATGTTTCCATATGCGATAACTTTGGTAAACCCCATTAGTGACTTTATCACACTAAAATCATATAAACACGCATTGTTTACATCTTGTGGCTATACTTATGAAACAGTATGTATTTTAACATTTATAGACTGGCCCCATTCACTTCCATTGTAAGTACCTCACTGTAACAATGACTTGATGGGCACAAAGCATAAAATTACTCACAACTTTGCACAATATGTGAAAAGATACCAAAAAGTGATGACTATCCCCAAAGTACTGTTTATATGGAGCAAACTCCATCCACAGAAATTACAGTACGACTAGAATCATTAATGGAAATTTGTCCGCCTAAAAAAGTAGTCCCACCTCAAAAAGGATGATTTTAGAGAACTTGACAGCTCAAATAACACACGTTTGTGATCAGAAGTATGAACAGATCTTTAACATAAATGCAAGCTTTGTTTTCCCCTTTAAATCCTTCAGAGTGTCTTGCCCCATAGACTTCCATCATAAGCATGTGACTGTACAGTTGTATAGAACTTACAACATTCATATAAACGCTCCCGTTGAATAATGAATCAGCGTATTCTCTCCCTTTGTGTCTTTCTCTTCAGGGTTTTGGGTGCACTGTAACGACTCTAAACTGAGTGTGTGCGCTGTGGAGGAAGTGTGTAAAGCCCAGGCCTACATTCTCTTCTACACACAGCAAAGCTCTCAGGACAAAATCAAAGCCAGTGACCTCTGACCCTTGCTGAGCAGCCCTCCAGCCACAGAGACTGTGTTTTTATGTACATTCTGTTGATGTAGGTTTTAAAACCGTTAGCGTGCGTCTTCTCTAGTGTACAGCAGTTGTGAAGTGTGTTTTTGTTGCGCACACTCAAGCCTTACAGTGATATGACTGACAGACTTTGGTAGGAGGACGTGATTGTAGCGTGTGTATGTGCAGGATACATGAAGAGAGTGATATTTGTCCAAACCAGAAGCATTATTGCATCTCTCTCTTAAGTGTGTCCTTTTAAAAACTGAATGTTGTCCACAAACCAAAGTTGATTGAGTTGTATATGTGTGAACAGTCCTGAAATGTCCATAGCGTCCATATGAAAGAAAGTTTAAGAAACCGATCTGTAAGAAAATGAGGTTTTCTCTCTTCATATCACTGTACATGTGTTTCCATATCTCTATACCTCTTTTGAAAGTGTCCAGCAGCCATGTCAAACCAGTTTAAGATTGACTTCCAACACAATTCAAACAATTCAGGAATTTTTGTCACCTTTTCAGAATGTAGTTTTATACCTGGTATTTGGGTGAACATTTTCTTTTTCTATTTTACAGAAAAATGAAGAAAAAACAAACAAATAATAATAATCACCAGCGAAAGACACATTGTTGTATGTTCTCCCCATGTCAGTGTGTGTAGTTGGGTGTGTGATGTTGTGCGACTCACACACACATCATATGGAGTCTCCATCTCTCGTTTGTTGTTCTAAACCATTTTCCGCTTTCGAGCAGGTATAGATGTAAAACTATGCAAATTGTTACCTCAGTTCATAGAGAAATTTACCTCAATAAAAGGAGAATATTTTTGCATTTTTCTAAACGGCTTGTGGGCTGATTTTTTTTTTTTTTTTTTACAGATGATTTTAAAACTTGAAATTGCCGAAAGGGATTTGTAAAATGTTAACAGTCTGCTAAGTCAAGGGGCTTGGGTATCTCAGTGAGTATTGACACTGACTACCACTGCTGGAGTCGTGAGTATGAATCCAGGGTGTGCTGAGTGACTCCAGCCAGGTCTCCTAAGCAACCAAATTGGCCCGGTTGCTAGGGAAGGTAGAGTCACATGGGGTAATGTCGTGGTCACGATTAGTGTTTGTCGCTCTCAGTGGGGCATGTGGTGAGTTGTGCGTGGATTGCGGAGAATAGCATGAGTCTCCACATGCTGTGAGTCTCCGCGATGTCATGCACGATGATTTGTGATAAAATGTGCAGATTGACGGTCTCAGAATCAGAGGCAACTGAGACGTCCTCCACCACCCGGATTGAGGGGAGTCACCGCAACACCACAAGGACCTGGTAAGTAGTGGGAATTGGGCATTCCAAATTGGTCGTCTCAGATGTGTGTGACTTTCTTTCATCTGCTGAACACAAAGATTTTTAGAAAGAATATCTCCACTCTCAATGCAAGTGAATGGTAACCAGAACTCTTAAGCACATAAAGGTAGCATAAGTGGTTAAATCCGTCTTCAGAAGTGATATGATAGGTGTGGGTGATCAATATTTAAATCCATTTTATTATAAATTCCCCTCTCTGACCAATAGGTGGCGATGTGCAATAAGAATTTTAAAGTGGAGGTTCATAGTAAAAAAAGACTTAACTATTGATCTGTTTCTCACCCAAACCTATCATATCATTTCAGAAGACTTGGATTAAACAACTGGAGTCGTATGTATTACTTTTCTGCTGACTTTATGTGATTTTTCTAGCTTCACAGTTCTGATCACCGTTCACTTGCATTGTATGGACCTACAGAGCAGAAATATTCTTATAAAAATCTTGATTTGTGTTCTGCAGAAGAAAGAAAGTCTTCATTTGAAAAAAAGCTTTTTCATTTTTGGGTGTACTATCCCTTTAATTTAAAACATTTGGGCCTCAGTCTTGTGCAAAAGTTTGTTAAACCATTTAAAAATAAACGGTCCCAACTATTATTTGATTATCTATCCAATGTTCTGCTTGTGTTTCATAAATGAGGATTAATCAATGATGGCTGGCCCGGCCATAATTCCACCTCAGATAATGCTGTTGCTCAGTTCAGGCAAATTTGAAACATTTATTTTGGGCAGGAGTTTCCTATTTACAGTGTCACAGTAACAATCACTAAAAACAAAACTGAAAATATTTTTGGTTTTAAGTTTGCACAATGAGGAATCTTTCAGAACAATTTCAATCCATAATCAAAAGAAATAAGAAAACATATTTAGCATATCATCACCTTCCTAAAATAATGTCCTAAATCATTTTTTCAGAAAACACAAACAACTGAACCAAATATCCTATTTCAGGAAGGTGACGATATGGAAAATGAAGCTAATTATGGGGCGAATAAGAGTTTTCACATATATTATCATGACGCACATTTATCATTACTGCAATTCGGAAAAAAATATATTGAAATTTTAAAATGTTTATACATCATATTAGTGTTCCCTCAATACTGCCTTTCATTGTTGTTGATTTTAATATAAAAAAACACTTTTTTAATGTAATATGGTATAAATAAAAGGAAATAATTGTACAATGCAAAACAATCTTAATGGTCCTGAATGTTGGCTTCATTTTCTAAACGCAAAATATATATTACTTTTTTATATATATATATATATATATATTGATTTTGGTTCAATTTGACTAGGTCATTTTCTTGACAGGTTTTTGTGAGAATCCCCCAGCTAAACTAGCAAACTCAGGCCACAAATCACCAGTGTTGCATGTAATCTGATTACAAAGTAATTAGTTCCTGTAATCAAATCCCTTTTTTGACAAAGTTAGTGTAACGTATTACAATTTAAGTGATTGCAATCCGATAAGTTACTGTAAGTTTTCCATACATTACTCCGGTTACACATTTCTAAAATATTAACAACAAAATGCACACACATTTCAAACACAAATTATGTTCATATTTATACATCTGTTTATTTCTGTGACAGCAAGAATGAAAGAGGAAATACAGTATAGACCTTGTTTTGAATTTGAGCAGAAAAACAAACTTGAATGCAACATTTATTTTAGAAAGTAACTTAAAATTAGTTTTAAGGGGGGTTGGTAGGAATTTATAATAATTTAAATATCTGGTATTCTATACCTGTTCCATGGCATAAAAATATATACACAAAATCTGCATTTATTCATCTATAATAAAAATGTAATTTTAGAATAATTTCAAATATATATATTTCTTAAAGGAATATCCCATGTACAATACAAGTTAAGTTTAATCGAGAGCATTTGTGGCATAATGTTGATTATCACAAAACATAATTTTGACTTCTCGCTTGTTTACTTGAATAGAAAAGCAAAAATCGTGGTTGCAATAATGCACTTACTATGGAAGTAAATGGGGCTAGTTCATAAACGTTAAAATAAACACCGTTTCAAAAGTATAGTCACAAGACATTAACAATATATTTGATTACACTTAATTTTAACTATTATTTTTCTTCTTTTTTCAAATTTTTGATGAGGGGGAGAGTAAAATGTTTTTTTGAGGTAATAAATCTTATGCCACAAACGAGTTCAGTTCCAAAGTTTGCGCAAGCAGTTAAACTAACAACCTCAAGCCACAAACCACTAGTTAAAACTGCAATGCATCAGCTCTCAGAGATAATGCAAAGTTTTGTACTGTAAAACTGCAATGATGACAGAATTAACCTGTGAGGAATTACGAACAAACAAAAAAAAAAAGCCATTTAAAATATTTTAGAATTTATTTTATTATTTTTATAAAAAAAAAAAAAACAGGGAGTTCAAAATGTAATACAGTTGCTAAATGAAACAGCCATTTTGATATTTTACAATCATCAAAAAGATCTGTAAAAGCTGTGCGCATTATCGATTACTTCCTGATGAAATGAGATTTTTGTAAAGCCAAGCAGCCGTACTCTTTACATGTTCTCATTCACTACACAGAGTACAAATGAGTAAAAAGTCTTTATCTCGCTTGCTTTGAAATCAGACGATTAATTGGGGCACTGGCTCATACCCGTGCATAGTAGTTTCATGCCTTTTCAACTTTATGCCGAAATTATACTGCACGGTCGCAGCAGAATTTCCCTAACAGCAGTTCAGTAAACACCAACTGCTTTTAAACTAGTTTATACTTGTAAGAATGCCTTTATGTTTGTGTATGTGTTTGCGTGAGTGCCGAGTGTGTGTACGCATCTGCACGTCTCAGTAGTCATCTCCGCGGCTCACGACCTCCTTGCACGTAGGTCTGAGCAGGATGGTGTGTTCATACTGCGCTGTGTACGAGCCCTTAGCGTCACACAGAGGGGGGTAGGGGTCGATGATGCCCAGGTCACACAGGTTTTTCAGAGCCATCAGGTACTTGCTCTCACCCAAACGGTCGAGCCAGCGGCGACAGAACGCAAGCGTCCCGAAGTTCTCGTTCACTGTGTTGAGCAGATGTTTTGCCCTGGGCAGCCTGGAGTACATTAATAAAGGTTACAAAGAGTTGTCTTTCATTTAGAAATCCTTTTTTTTTTTTATTGGTGGGGGGGAATAAATAGTTAACCCAAAAATGAAAACTGTCATAATTTACTCCAAATTTGTCATTCCAAACCTTTGACTTTATTTTTTATTCTTTAAAACACAAAGGGAGAAATGTATTAGAATGTTCATGCTGTTCTATTCCATACAGTGAAAGTGGATGGTGACTGAGGCTGTCATGGTAAAAAAAAATCTAAAAAAATGACCAGAAATGTTGCTTACGACTTGTGTGTGATATACCAAATCTGCTAAAGCCATCCGATAGCTTTGTTGAAGGAAAACTTCAAAAGTTGTAATTTACGGAAACTCCTGCCTTTTGTCGATGCTCTCAAATCTCATTCACGTATGTGTTCAAATCAAACATGGCACATCAATGGTGACCGGTGACCGGTGACCAAACTACTGCCATTTGAAATCACTGGCATCTTGACACGCCATATCTGAATTTAAGTCAACGTCGATGAGATTTTAAAGCTATAATGGAGAGGAATATTTTAAGCAAATAACGACTACATTTTTTCATTCTTCTCCTCACACAAAAGTATCGTATAGCTTTGAAAAACTTGGAATATTGAACACAAGTTGTTCGGACTGATTTATTGTTTATGGTGCTTTTTTATGATTTTAAAGCTTGAAAGCCCCAGTCCCTATTCACTGTAATTTCATGGAAAAGAGCATCTTGGACATTCTGTTAAGCATTTCATTTTGTGTGATTGAGACACATTTAGGGTGATTAAATGATTACAGAATTTTCATTTTTAGGTGAACTATCCCATTAAAAGTGATGAGGATCTTCAGCAGAGAGCTAAACAGATCAATGCACTGGTTTAAGTTTGTGAATGGTGTCTGTACGACTCCATTGGCTTAGTGACATGCTCTCTCACCTGATTGGCACGTGCCCAACGTCAAAGTTCTTCATGTAATGCGAGCAGTCCATGTCATCGTGCACCACACCCTTACCAGTGCTACCAAAAGTCTCAATGGCGTATACTTCTCCCTCCTGAACAAGAAGGACAGTCAAAGACATTTGCTCCATAAGACGTACAGTATGTTGCTCCTGTCAATGACCATTTGAGGGCATTTATAGCATTATTCTAAAGGGGTCACACAGACGACATGATGCATTCTAAAATTAGAAACAACAGTTTTAATTGCAGGCACACACACTCCCGCGCCACTCTGCGTCTATCGGCGGCGCCCAGCTACAACTCTGGAGGCGGCTCAAATTTCTTCATTCTTGAACAAGGGAAAAACTTTGCTAACTTTTGTGTGTACTGTCTGCAACCTGAATCGCACTGAAGTGCGACACTGGGTTTGATTCCTGTCCCGTGTCCTCGCCAAGACGTGGCACTTCTCGTCCAGTGTGTGACCACCTTAAGGTAACATCCGATTATACTTAGGATGCAGATATTTTGAAGTTGCTCTTTAGGTTCAATTATGAGAAATGTAACTATGCTATTTAATGCTGTAGTTACAAAATGTTTGTATGCTGCAGTAACTGACATTTTCTTTCTTTCTTTCTTTCTTACATCCATCCATCCATCCCCATCTTATATCCATCCACCCATTTTTCTTTCTTTCTTTCTTCTATCCATCCATTTATTTTTCATCCAGCCATCCATTATCTTGCTTTTGTTATATACAGTGGGTACGGAAAGTATTCAGACCCCCTTAAATTTTTCACTCTTTGTTATATTGCAGCCATTTGCTAAAATCATTTAAGTTCATTTTTTTCCTCATTATTGTACACACAGCACCCCATATTGACAGAAAAACACAGAATTGTTGACATTTTTGCACATTTATTAAAAAAGAAAAACTGAAATATCACATGGTCCTAAGTATTCAGACCCTTTGTTCAGTATTTAGTAGAAGCACCCTTTTGATGTAATACAGCCATGAGTCTTTTTGGGAAAGATGCAACAAGTTTTTCACATCTGGATTTGGGTATCCTCTGCCATTCCTCCTTGCAGATCCTCTCCAGATCTGTCAGGTTGGATGGTAAACGTTGGTGGACAGCCATTTTCAGGTCTCTCCAGAGATGCTCAATTGGGTTTAAGTCAGGGCTCTGGCTGGGCCATTCAAGAACAGTCACGGAGTTGTTGTGAAGCCAATCCTTCGTTATTTTAGCAGTGTGCTTAGGGTCATTGTCTTGTTGGAAGGTGAACCTTCGGCCCAGTCTGAGGTCCAGAGCACTCTGGAGAAGGTTTTCGTCCAGGATATCCCTGTACTTGGCCGCATTCATCTTTCCCTCGATTGCAACCAGTCAACCTGTCCCTGCAGCTGAAAAACACCCCCACAGCATGATGCTGCCACCACCATGCTTCACTGTTGAGACTGTATTGGACAGGTGATGAGCAGTGCCTGGTTTTCTCCACACATACCGCTTAGAATTAAGGCCAAAAAGTTCTATCTTGGTCTCATCAGACCAGAGAATCTTATTTATCACCATCTTGGAGTCCTTCAGGTGTTTTTTTAGCAAACTCCATGCGGGCTTTCATGTGTCTTGTACTGAGGAGAGGCTTCCGTCGGGCCACTCTGCCATAAAGCCCCGACTGGTGGATGGCTGCAGTGATGGTTGACTTACTACAACTTTCTCCCATCTCCCGACTGCATCTCTGGAGCTCAGCCACAGTGATCTTTGGGTTCTACTTTACCTCTCTCACCAAGGCTCTTCTCCCCCGATAGCTCAGTTTGGCCGGACGGCCAGCTCTAGGAAGGGTTCTGGTCGTCCCAAACGTCTTCCATTTAAGGATTATGGAGGCCACTGTGCTCTTATGAACATTAAGGGCAGCAGAAATTTTTTTGTAACCTTGGCCAGATCTGTGCCTTGCCACAATTCTGTCTCTGAGCTCTTCAAGCAGTTTCTTTGACCTCATGATTCTCATTTGCTCTGACATGCACTGTGAGCTGTAAGGTCTTATATAGGCAGGTGTGTGGCTTTCCTAATCAAGTCCAATCAGTATAATCAAACACAGCTGGACTCAATTGAAGGTGTAGAACCATCTCAAGGATGATCAGAAGAAATGGACAGCACCTGAGTTAAATATATGAGTGTCACAGCAAAGGGTCTGAATATTTAGGACCATGTGATATTTCAGTTTTTCTTTTTTAATAAATGTGCAAAAATGTCAACAATTCTGTGTTTTTCTGTCAATATGGGGTGCTGTGTGTACAATAATGAGGAAAATAATGAACTTAAATGATTTTAGCAAATGGCTGCAATATAACAAAGAGTGAAAAATTTAAGGGGTTCTGAATACTTTCTGTACCCACTGTATATCTATCCCTTTCTTTTTCTTTCATCATACTATCCATCCATCCATCACTTTCTTTGTCATCAATCTTTCTCTTTTTCTTCTATAATTTTATCCATCCATCAATCCATCCATTTCTTTCTTTCATCTATCTATCCATCCATCCATTTCTTTCTTTTATTTATCCCTCCATTCCTTTCTTTCATCTATTCATTTATTTGTCTTTCTTTCATATATCCATCAATTTCTTTTTCTTTCTTATATCCATCCATCATCCCTTTCTTTCTCTTTTTTCTTTCATCATTCTATCTATCATCCCTTTCTTTCTCTTTTCATTCTATCCATCTTTCTTTCTTTCATATATCCATCCATTCATTTCTTTCTTCTATCATCCATCCCTTTCTTTCTGTCTTTCTCCTTTTTTCTATCCATCATCCCTTTTTCTTTCATCATTCTATCATCCATCTTTATCTTTCTTTCTTATATCCATCCATCCATTTCTCTCTTTCTTTCTTATATCTATCCATCCGTTTCTTTCTTTCATCCATCCATCATCCCTTTTGTTCTCTTTCATTCATCCATCCATCCCATTTTTCTTTCACAAATACATACACAAGCTCCATTGTCTGTTGTAGTCTTGCTCTTGTAAATGGCAATGAGATGACAATAACAAATACAAACACCTCCATCCTAGTGGCTTCTCCTCCCTTCACAATGGGCACCGTTTTCCCAGCATGTATCCGATACTGACCGATAGAGTGTCCATTTAGATTGCGAATAGGTTTGACTACGAGGAAGACACAACAGGAAATAACAAAGTGAGCCAAGCGCTCGCATCTGCGTACTTGTATAAAGTATGTTTCTGGCCTGTAACATTAGGTTAATACCTTGGTATGTTTTTCCATCTATTTCAACCTCGTACGACTCCATCACTTCCTGTATCGATTCTCCAACATCACAAAGACGTACATCTATACCAGCACACTGTTGAGAGAGAACATTTTACATAAGCATATGCACATAACACTGTCTGTTGCCACTTTGACATGTGAATCAGTAGCTCACCTTGATGCCTGTGTTGGTGGCATCTCTTACAGCTTCAAGCAAGCCATCATACTTTGGATTGAAGGTGACAGTGAAGGCACAGTCTATTATCCTGCCTAAATACACACACACACACAGTGCATATTGTAAACGCTGGTCAGTTTATGTGGCCGAACAGCTTGCGTATGGCTTTTGTGTCGTACCGTTGATGTGTGTGCCGAAATCGATCTTGCACACATCGTCATATTGAAGGACAGTGGGGTCTCCGGCGTTTGGTGTGTAGTGAGCAGCACAGTTATTCAGCGAGCAGCCGGTAGGGAACGCCAGCCCTGTGTTCAAACCGTTCTCTTTGACTAACTTCCTACTGCAGTCCTCCAAACGCTCACTGACAAAGAGGGAAAAAAGGCATTAAATTCAGTCTAATGAATGTTCATTTTCTTTTTTGTGCTATATATGTATAATCTGTCCAGCTGAGGCTTCTGTACTCTTGAATAAAGACACTGATGTAATTATAGACTCACCAGATGTCAATCATGGTCATGCCAGGTTTGATCCAGTTCTGCACATATTTGCGCACCTGCCGATGAGCTTCGGCCGCCTGCCGGAAATCATTCCACATCTCCTCATTAGCTTTATCCAGCACGCGCTTCTCCTCCCTGGTCGTTCTCCATGCAGCGCTACGCCTAAGATGCACACACAAACTCAGGAGTGAATATAGATTTATGCAGTAAGAGCATTTATTTACCAGAGCAGTACAGTTAGGTTATAGTCAGACCACTCAAAACATTTCATCACACAACTTTAGGTTTTTAAATAAAACAACATATAAAAATGTAATATGTAATAAATAAATAGAATAAAAAATAAATAAACAAGACAAAATAGTTGTTGTTGTTGCTTCCTGTATTTTACTTTTAAAAACATTGCTAATAGAATTTCCTTAACATAAAAATAAAATATATTCATAAAACTTTGAACTAAAAAAAAAAAAACCTGTAATGATACATGTTAGTTAAAAAACATGTGTTGCTTCCTGTACAGAAATAGTTGTACAAACAATGCTAATAGCATTTCCATTATTATTATTATATATATATATATATATACACACACACACACACACACACACACACACACACACACACACACACACACACACACACACACGAGTAAAAAATAAATAGAAAAAAAAACAGATAAAAATTTGTTGTTTTGCAAACTGTAATGATACATGTTAGTTTAGAAATATTGCAACAGCATTTACTTTATAAAAATGTAAAATATATTAATAAGAATTAAAAATAAATAAACAAAACACATGTGTTGCTTCCTGCAGAGCAGGGGTGGGGAACCTTTTTCCTATTGAGGGCCATTCAGATTTGTACAAACATTTCACGGGCCATAACATTTCGTGCAATATTGGATTGTGGGTTGAAGTTAACATACACATTCTGTTACGTGCTTGCGCACCAAGAAAAATAAAGATTAAAAGGTCTTTCGATTATACAATATTTTGCTTAAATAATTTTGAATTATTAATACAAATATTTTGTATACATTTTTATTTTTTGACAGTTAATAGAATCAAGGCTATTTTGATTCCAGCCAGGGTAAAATTGTTTCTGGGTAAAGAGGCCTGACGTTCCCCACCCCTCTTGTACAGACATGTTGGTTTTACAAACATTTCAAATAGTATTTACTTTATAAAAAATGTAATCTATATATAAATAATAAGAATTATAAATACATTTAAAAATAAATAAAAATGTGCTGCTCCCAGTAACGAGATGGCACCCTTAAACATTTTAAGAATAGCATTTCCTTTATTTAAATAGTTTTTTTTATTATTATTGAATTGAATAAATAAAAAAAAATAAAAACATTTTTAAATTCAAATGTTTGGGATTGGGACGTTAGTTGTACAAACATTTAATATTAAAGATAATGACAAAATGAAAAGAAAACAAATGAAAAAGGTTTGTGTTGCTCCCCGTCACTAGACATATTAATTTGACAAACACTGCTAAAAGCATTTCTTTAATAAAACTAAACAAGAATAAAAAAAAATGTAAATACATTTTGAGACATTTTAGTTTGTAAAAACATTGGTTATCGCAAAATAATTGTAAATATTTGTGTTGCTCCCTGTAAGATGACATGTTTTTTTATGAATTTGCTTTGCATTAAAAAAAAAGTACATTAATATGAACATTTTAAATAAATAAAAAAAATGATGAAATATTTGTTTTGCTCCCTGTAGGCAAGACATGTTTGCTTAAACAATGCTAATAGTATTTCCTTAAAGCTGCAGTGTGTAATTTCTTCTCCACTAGTGGCACCAAACGGTATTGCAATCTGTTTGTTGAGTGGCCTGACACAGCAACATTGGCTCAACAAATGGCATGAGTTTAGGGTGGGACTACCTGCGTTTACCGAACAACAGAAGACAGGGGTGAGTTTTTGTAATTTACTGTGGTGCTACTAGTGGTGCAGAAATTACTTTTCTTTCCAAACAGCACAGATACATCTCTGAGATATCGTTTAAGATTGCCATAAAACTCTACAAAGACTGTCTCAGAAACACACTAATAAAAATGTTCTACGTTTATGAGCCGGACTCGCATACGCCGTGTTCAGCACTATTTCTGGAGTGAGTACTTTAGGTCCAAGGGAACATGACTGACCTCTATGTCAGTAGTCTCAGAGATATAATATTACACACAGCACAGTGTAATACGAGGTACAGCGGCCTAAAGAAAGTACAAGGTGACCTGAGGGAGTTAAACAGAGCATTCACATTGAGAAGGGATGAAGCGGACTTACCCATCCTGTGATAGGGGGTACTCACACTCCTGGCCCACAGGAAACACACCGTTAGGGTACAGATCACAGATGGGCAAGGAGGGCGGGTCAGTCTGAGTTTTGGCTAGAGGAGAGAAGGTAAGATATAAGAATGCGAGGATAAGATCTAAGGATCGTTCACCCAAAAATGCATAAAACGTATTAAGCAAGGTTTGAGCTACTTGACATTAAATGCTGTTGGTTGTAGCATGTCTATGAACTCAACAGTGAGCAAAGTTTGAATATACGAGAGTCGTTTTGGAGTTTTTACTGCATGATTGTGTAATATATTGAAAATATACATCATATTCAACATTATATTGTTGATTTTATAAAACTAAATCAATATTGTGAATATCGCAATGATTTTAACATGTTTTATTGCCCATTATATTTCCTAAAAACATCCCAGTTACCTACTTTCATGCCTAAAACTGTGTTTTAGTGAATCGGTGAATCAGTTCAAAACACTGATTCAGTGATTCATTAGCATCATCACTCAAAAACGTTCATTTACAATAATGGTTCTGGTTACACAATTTTAAGCCATTTCAAAGCAAATACATAAATATTGAGATATCAAATGTTGCAAAAAAAAAAAAAAATATTGAGGTATACCCATGATTGAGTGGACTAGTCCTTTAAGTTGGTAAAGAAGTATTTTAACAACACTATATTTTTATTTTATTAAATATAATGGTAAACGTTTGTGGGGAAAAAAGTAACTGATAACGTCATCTTTTATGTTTATGCCTTGAACGTTGTATGTTATGACTGATAAATATCTGCTAGATAATGAGAGCATACAGTGACACATTAAACCTGTTCAAAATCCTCCACTGAAATGTAGTCTGCACTGCAGGATTTTCCCAGAGGCACAGTGATCTGACATTACGCCAATGCGCTTCATTGGCAGCCAAACGTGCTTCCAGCCCTCATCGACACACGTGTATTTCACTGAAGCCAATCGTACCATGGGTCCTGTCCCATTAATCTGTGAGCCAAACGCACAAAGGTGCTGCACTGATGTGGTCCCGCTCTAACAGCTGATTGAATTCTACTCATTTCTCTTTAGTGGTCATTACCTAACATCTTGTCCAATCAGCAAAGAGCAAGGGCACTTTGGGATCCAATGAGGTCTTATGTGACATCTGGTTCCACACAGAACATAATGTATAAGGAAAAGAGAAAGCTAACGTACATCCTTTCTTCTTTTTGGCCTTCTTTTTCTTCTTTTTTCCAGAGGTGTTATCGCCTTCATCCCCGTCTGTGATGGGAACAGAGTCGACACAATAAGTTATTGGTCGGGAAAGTGACTGTAGCAGAGTATGGCTGTGTTGGGATAAGAGTGCAATAGTCAACCACTTTTTCAGCTGTTTTTGGTATTTTCCCCATACATTTTTTCATAGGGATTTCATTAAATCCACCATTAAAAGAGTTATAAGCCATGAACTAAACCAACCACCTCTGAGGTGAATCGCAACATTACAAACTTTAATTTGAAGTTAAAAAAAAAGTTGCTGCATAACTCTTTTGGTGCACTTTGTTGGCTGTGATTCTCCTATTGGTGAATTTCCCCCCTAAGGTTTATGGGTAGTGTAGTTCATAACCAGGAATTCTGCTATTTAACAATATAAAAAAAAATTGATTCAAAATAACATGGACTGATGACTTTAACAGAAGTATGTATCATCGATTATCAACCTCAGGGCTCACAGTAGATCGGTTTTTAAAGGTTTATACGTTAGCATTAATAATCACTTCCCCTATGGAAAAGTGTGAAGAAGAAGTAAAAACTAATTCCGGTTGATATTATTTCCCGTTCATTCGTCACACTAGAGAAATAGACGCATTGCAACAGAATGCTGCATGGTGTCTCAAGATGTGTTTTTAAAAGTTCTATATTTTTTAAGTCAACTTATACTTGTCACGGCATCAAACATTGAGACACAACGCAAGAGTCTAAAACATGGTTTGTTGTGGACGGCCCGCTTACCCCACCAAATGAGCAGTATTTTGAACATTGAATAATGCACATTTTGCCAAATGGGTGAATTACAAAGGTACTGAGCCCCTCTGAGAACTGGGCAGGAAATTATTTTCTGAAATAGTTAATACACTACACTTTAATCATATAGTAACCATGGCTTTATTTAAGTTTATTCAAGGTCAAACTATGGTATTTAAATTAAAACCATAGTAACCACAAAATTATGATTTTTATTACAATTGATTTCATTTTCCTGTGTTTTTACTATGGTTTCACTAAGAGTATCATGGTTAAAATATGGCTACGGTAGTAAAACCATGGTAACATTATAGTGAGGAACGCGAGGGAACGTAAACAATTTCAGAAAAAAATCCCGCCCTTTCCTCTAGAGGGCTCCTTAAAATACATGACAAGAACATGTTCAGTTTATATAAGGGTGTCCATATTCTGGTTTTCCAAAAAGAGGACACATTGTGGTGGGGTGGAATAATAGGGTTCAAAACAGTGTTACTGAATGCTAACTTTAATACAGTGAAAAATACACTCTATTTGCATAACATAAATATAAATGTCCAACAATCTTTTGAATGTCCATGTACTAAAATAAAATAGTTGATGCCATGAGTGGACATGGAAAATGAAGCAATGTGATAACAATTTTACCTGGTCGCAAAAAGTTGTCCGTTAATTTACCTGATGAACTTTCACCTTTTGCTGACCCTTTAAGCTTCGCAGACTTTATCAACAACTGACACATAAATGCCAGCTTTACATGTCATACAGTCTGCTTCCAACGGATCTCGACCTGAACGAAAGCATGGGATTTGTTTGTAAATTTGCACTTTCGTTTGGGTTTCGCGTGTTCACAGAGAGATTGCCAGGCAGGAATTTGGCAAATAGTTGCTGCAAGCCTCTTATAATTGACCAATTGTTGTGCGAGAAGGCGGGACTTACAAAGAGGGGTTAAAGCAATGCAAATATGCGCGCGCACACAATAAAGTATTAGACCAGATGCACATCATAATGCAACTAGGTCCGAAAAAGAGGACGTATGATGACCCTGTGTTTATATCAAGCCCCAAAATCATGAACTTATATTTTTACATCACGAATAATTTGAGGATTACGATTATTGTCTTAATCGTATTATAATCATATTTTCACCCCAAATTGACATTAGATTAATGTAAAGAAATCAAATTCTGCAATGCGAAAAGAAAACCAATGAAACATTATTTACATTTTAAAGTATTAATACATAATTGTAGCATTTGTTGTATTGCATTTATAATCTGCTTAGTTATATATATATATATATACTGTCAAGCTGTCAAGTAAGAAGTACAGACACATTAGAGTAATATTTTGCTTAATTTTATTCATGCCAAATATTATTTATTTTATTTATTTTTTCAGTGTGAAATGTGTCCTTTTCGAAAGATTCACCCAAATGTAAGGTCATCTGGATATTCTATGCATAAAGAACATTTGCATACTATGCACAGTTTACATACATACTACAGAAATAGCAAGTGTAGTACGGTAGTCAGCTATTCCGAACACAGCCTGTGTGAGTGAGACAACTGATTCATTCTGGGAAACATTGAGGTTAGTTAATTTATGTGCTAAATAAATGAGTACAGGAAGTGTAACATTGTGGAAGTGTGTGTTTAGAAGCAGAATACCTTCTTCACCATCGTCTTCTCTGTCCTTGTCCTCCAGGTTCTGCTGTTCTGTCGTTTTCCTCACTTCCACCTCTCCATCCTCCCCCTGCTCGACCTGTCCTACTGCAAAGTCACACACACAGGTGCAGCGGCCCATAAGCAAAGTGCTAAGTGTGCCAGATGCGTCACAAGCTGCAATCTTCATCAACACTGCGTATGTTTGTGAGCGGAAGTGAGTAACGGCTGTCAGTTTGGAAGCTGTCCACAACTGCATCTCCTATACTGGTCCATATGAAAGCAAACTTGGCACAGGACAAGCCACAGAAGCATCTGCATTATCATACAGTATAACATTGGTAGGACGACACATACGGTAAGATCTGATGCAAGTACTTGTAAGATATCATAAGACATGCAAGCATGCATAGCAGACTGCATCTAAAGTGTAGAATAACTTCACAAAATCAGTGTTTCTCAAAATTGTACTTGTTTACTTAGACACAACATTAAATTACATAACCAAACTTTTGCCAGCTGTCTGCAAACAAAGTTTTTATGGCCGTCTCTCAAAACGTAAGCTAGTGAGCCACCAACTTAGCATTTATGGGCATCAAAGTCTCAAATCCTAGCAAGCTGCCAACCGAGATGGCAATTTTGGGCATTTTAGTGTAAAAACTTACTAAACTGTCTACAGCATTGTATCCTGCTGGGAATATAATATAATATAATATAAAATAAATATAAATATATATATATATATATATATATATATATATAATTCAAACCAGCCTAATGTGGTTTGGTGATCTTAACTGGTTTGGCTTGTCTGTCAGCCTGACCAGTTTACAAGTACACCAGCTTGACCAGTGGAAACCATTTTGGGGGATAAGGTAGGAAACCACTTTAGGCTGGTTTAAGCTGTTCTTTTCCAACAGGGTAGTCTCAAACTGCCTACAGCATTTTGGGGAATCATAATCTCATAGTGAACTGCCTATCTACACATCATTTTCAGGCATTACAGGTGCATTTGTAATTATGCTGTCCAGGTAGGCAGCTCACAATGTTTTAAGACACAAATAAAAAATAAATAATGAATAAACAAAATATATATATATATATTAAAATAAAAATAATTAAAATTAGTTTTAAAATAAATTCATTTTAAAAAATTTTTAGTATAAATTGTAATAAATTATATAAACTATAAAAAATTAATATTAAATATATAATACATTTTAAAAAACAAATGATGAAAATGAATTAAAACATGAAAATGAATTATACAAATCAAAAAATTATAAATCTAAAAAATAAATAATATACATGGTACATACATATTACAATGAAAATGAAAAATAAAAAACAAATCAGAACCAGAATCATAATGAGCTTTATTGATACACATAATACAAATAAATATAAAATAAATAAAAAAATAAAAATAACAAATTATACAAATGAATTAAAAAATGAAAATAAAATAAATTCATAAAAATAAATGACAAATGATACAAATAAATATTAAATCTAAAAAAAAAATAAAAAAAATATACAAAATATAAAAGTAACATAAAATGATACAAATGAATAAAAAACGAATAATACATAAAATACATTAAAATAAAATAAAATTACAAATGATAAACATTAATTAAAACAGAAAATAAAAAGGAGTCTTTTCTTAAGGTTCTCAATACATTCAAGTACATTATAATGAAATCCCATAGATTGAAAAACTTTTTAGAGGACCACTAAAGAGATTCAGTGATGCTAGTCCTAAACACAGCAGCATGTAGGGCAGATCCTGCTGTCTTGAGTTCATAATCTGAGACTTTAAACAGTTCACAGCTGAGTATTTAAAGCAGCAGTGTAAGTTACAAAGGGGCCGCTGCACTCTCATTACAATATGACACTTACCGGTAACCGCTGACTTGCTTTTCTTCTTTTTCTTCTTCTTCTTCTTGGCGGGGTCCGTTTCTTCTCGTTCTGCAGCGTGCCCGTTCACGATCAGCGTGTCCATGCCCAACTGTACCGGCAGCTGCTCAGTGCCGTTCGCCTCCATGATTGCGGACACGAGTGGCGAGAGACCGATGCGTGTGTAGGACGAGCGGAGAAAAGCTGCCGAATCAGCTGAGTATGTGAAGAGCGTCATCAGCGGAATGCGAACTACTACGGCGAAGGCCCTGCTCATGAATATTAATAAGGTAATTCCACTGACGTCTTTTGTGAGCCTACCCAGATCGTTCATTTACGTAACTTAATTAATATGTATAAGCTACACCTCCACTGGCGCGTCTACATTTAGACAAATCACATCGGCATAATAGTGTTACGTCACTGACATAAATATTAATGAGCCAAGCCTTCGCCTTCATAGCGTTTGTAAATTCGGGAGCGGAATGTTGGTAAGCCATTCAATGAAAATGTGCGCAGAAAAAGTGCTAGTTTATTTAATTTATTCCACGTGGAATCCAACGCATTTATTATATATCCATATTCTAAAGTAGCTATATAGTGTACCTAAAACTCGTAAGTAATCGTATTGTACATTGACACAATTTCAATTTAGTAGTTATATATAATATGTGTTTACACTGAAGAAATACGCCTTTTGTAAATTGTCAACTTTATGCTAAGCTAAAATGCTATTTCTAGCCATTTTACATGCACATGTTACCAGACACAATCATATTATTATAAGTAAATTCACGTTGGATTATAATTTATTTTTATCTAGTAAGATTTTTGATATTAGGGCAAACATTTTATTCTTGATCATAATTTTGGTGTTTTTTTCCAGTAAAAATATGTAAAAATCCTTCAAATAAATAATTTTGATTGATCTTGTTTTAGAAACAACACTGTATAAGATATTTAGGTTTTTCAGAGAATGTATTTTTAACTGACAAGAGTTTTTATAGTCAAAACAAGTGAAACGATCTACCAGTGCTGAAGAAGTAATCCAAAGTATTTACAATACAGTATGTTACTGACCTTGAGTAATCTAATAAAATACGTTACAAATTACTTTTTACAGCATGTATTCTGTAATCTGTAGTGGGATACATTTCAAAGTAACCCTCCCAACCTTGTATACAGGTGAAACTCGAAAAATTTGAATATGGTGCAAAAGTTCATTAATTTCAGTAATTCAACTTAAAAGGTGAAACTAATATATTATATAGACTCATTACAAGCAAAGTAAGATATTTCAAGCCTTTATTTGATATAATTTTTATGATTATGGCTTACAGCTTATGAAAACCCCAAATTCAGAATCTCAGAAAATTAGAATATTACATGAAATCCATAAAAAAAAAAAAAAGGACTTTAAATACAGAAATGTCGGCCCTCTGAAAAGTATAATCATGCATATGTACTCAGTACTTGGTTTGGGCCCCTTTTGCATTAATTACTGCCTCAATGCGGCGTGGCATGGATGCTATCAGCCTGTGGCACTGCTGAGGTGTTATGGAAGACCAAGATGCTTCAATAGCGGCCTTCAGCTCTTCTGCATTGTTTGGTCTCATGTCTCTCATCTTTCTCTTAGCAATGCCCCATAGATTCTCTATGGGGTTCAGGTCAAGCGAGTTTGCTGGCCAATCAAGCACAGTAATACCATGGTCATTGAACCAGGTTTTGGTACTTTTGGCAGTGTGGGCAGGTGCCAAGTCCTGCTGAAAAATGAAGTCAGCATCTCCATAAAGCTTGTCTGCTGAAGGAAGCATGAAGTGCTCTAAAATGTCCCGGTAGACGGCTGCGTTGACTCTGGACTTAATAAAGCACAGTGGACCAACACCAGCCGATGACATGGCTCCCCAAACCAACACAGACTGTGGAAACTTCACACTGGACTTCAAGCATCTTGGATTGTGTGCCTCTCCATTCTTCCTCCAGACTCTGGGACCTTGGTTTCCAAATGAGATGCAAAATTTGCTCTCATCAGAAAAGAGGACTTTGGACCACTGAGCAACAGACCAGTTCTTTTTCTCTTTAGCCCAGGTAAGACGTTTGAGATTTGAAGCCCATGTCCAGGACCCGTCTGTGTGTGGTGGCTCTTGATGCAGTAACTCCAGCCTCAGTCCACTCCTTGTGAAGCTCCCCCACACATTTGAATGGCCTTTTCCTGACAATCCTCTCCAGGCTACGGTCATCCCTGCTACTTGTGCACCTTTTTCTTCCACACTTTTCCCTTCCACTTAACTTTCTATTAATGTGCTTTGATACAGCACTTTGAGAACATCCAACTTCTTTTGCAATTACCTTTTGAGGCTTTCCCTCCTTGTGGAGGGTGTCAATGATGGTTTTCTGCACAACTGTCAGGTCAGCAGTCTTCCCCATGATTGTGAATTCAACTGAACCAGACTGAGAGACCATTTAAAGGCTCAGGAACCCTTTGCAGGTGTTTAGCTGATTAGAGTGTGACACTTTGAGCCTACAATACTGAACCTTTTCACAATATTCTAATTTTCTGAGATTCTGAATTTGGGGTTTTCATAAGCTGTAAGCCATAATCATCAAAATTATATCAAATAAAGGCTTGAAATATCTTACTTTGCTTGTAATGAGTCTATATAATATATATATATATATATATATATATATATATATATATATCTTTATGTAATCTCAGACTGACACGATGTTCAGTGGGGGGTCAGTCTGGGATTACATATTAAATAGATAGAAGAACTGTAATATTGACAATATTCAGTGGGGGTCTCTGTGGGGTCATGACATCTGTTGCAGGGCTCCCTGTTCTTCTATTCTAATATTTCTATTTGCAAAAGTAATGTTTGAGAGTCTAACATTTATTTTTGCTATTGATACACTAAAGCTGAAGATATAAATAACCATCTTAAGACAAATGCTTTAGTGAAACATCTTATGCGCCTAAAACATTTGCACAGTACTGTATATATTTATACACTGATCAGCCCAAACATTAAAACCACCTGCCTAATATTGTGTAGGTCCCCCTTGTGCTGCCAAAACAGCACCAACTCACATCTCAGAATAATATTCTTCTCACCACAATTGTACAGAGCAGTTATCTGAGTTACTGTAGACTTTGTCCATTTGAACCAGTCTGGCCATTCTCTGTTGACCTCTCACATCAACAAGTCATTTCTGTCCAGAGAACTGCCGCTCAATGGAAGTTTTTTGTTTTTGGTACCATTAGGAGTAAATTCTAGAGACTGTTGTATGAAAATCCCAGAAGATCAGCAGTTACAGAAATACTCAAATCATCCCATCTGGCACCAACAATAATGCCACAGTCCAAATCACTGAGATCACACCCCCCCATTAACTAAAGCTCCTGACCCATATCTGCATGATTTTATGCACTGCTGCCAATGATTGGCTGATTAGATAATCACATGGATGAGTGTTGGTGAGAGACGGGCTGGTTTGAGTATTTCTGTAACTGCTGATCTCCTGGGATGGGAGAAACTTGCAGAAGGACAACCATCACTGCAACACTCCACCGATCTGGGCTTCATGACAGAGTGGCCAGACAGAAGCTTCTCTTACATTTACATTTATGCATTTGGCAGACGCTTTTATCCAAAGCGACTTACAGTGCACTTATTACAGGGACAATGCCCCCGGAGCAACCTGGAGTTAAGTGCCTTGCTCAAGGGTCCAACAGTGGCATCTTGGTGGTGCTGTGGCTTGAACCCCTGACCTTCTGGTCAGTAACCCTGAGCCTCAACCACTGAGCCACCACTGCCCCACATTCGCTTCAGTGCAAGACACATAAAAAGCACCTAAAGGAGTCTCAGAATGTGAGAAACAAGATTCTCTGGTCTGATGAAATGAAGATTGAACTGTTTGTCCTCAATTCCAAGCATCATGTCTGGAGGAAAACCGGCACCACTCATTACCTGTGCAATACCATCACAGCGGTGAAGCATGATGACGGTAGCCCTGATGACGGGTGTTTTTCAGCGGCAGGGACTGGGGGACTGGTCAGGGTTGAAGGAAAGCTGAATGCAGCAAAATTCAAAGATATCCTTAATGAAAACCTAGTCCAGAGTGCTCAGGACCTCAAGTTCACTTTCCGAAAGGACAATGACCCCAAGCACACAGCTAAGACAATACAAGAGTGTCTTAGGAACAACTCTTTACATTTCCTTGAGTGGCCCAGGAAGAGCCCAGACTTGAACCCAATCTAACATCTCTGGAGTGACCTGAAAGGCTGTCCTCCGACGGTCCCCATCAAACCACACAGTTTGAGAATCCCCAAATCCAGGTGTGCAAAACTTGTCGCATCATACCCAAAAAGACTTGAGGCTGTAATTGCTGCCAAAGGTGCTTCAATATCATACTGGGTTAAGGGTCTGAATACTTATGTCACTTGTCATATTTCAGTTTTTTCTTTGTAATAAAATGTTAAAGTTATCAAAAATCTTTTTTTTTTTTTTTGCTTTGTAGATTGATGTGAAAAAAAAAAATACAATAATTTAAAGCATTTTAGCATAAAGCTGCAACATAACAAAATGTTAAATAAATTGAGGGGTCTGAATACTTACTGAATGCACTGTATATATGTATATATATATAAAATAAATTTCTTCTTTTGAATTTGGGGTGAAATATGACATGATCTTAACAAGCTTCATGAGTATCACACGTTTGTCCAGTAGATGGTAATAACTCACTATATGAAGGCACATGGTCACACATTAAATGAAAGTTTTCTATTGTCATGGTTCAGTCATTTCATAATTTAGGCATTTATGAAAGTCTTCTTTTTCTGAAAGAACTTTTGTATACCTGCTCCTAATGTGCCTCACAAAAGACAAACACACATATGCATGTACATATATTTTATTTCACAAACTAAATGCAAGCTTAACACTTTTGGAGAGAGGAAAAACTTGAACCTTTAGAAAAGTCAAAACTGGTGTTGAGTGAGGACAAACATACACAGACAGTTTCTGCCATGGTCAAGACGATTGTTGGACAGTCTCAAAGTCATGCATATCCATGAAGGAAAATGAATGCAGAGCGGTAGACGTAAAACATTGCCACACAAACATTCAGTCATATAATTAAAGTTAAAAATGATCAATTACCTTTTCTGTCCCATACAACATGTCACTGTTACTGTAAAGTGCACCCGTCCTTCCAGAGGAAAATGTTTGAGGCAAGTTCAACTGCAGCTCGTTACCTTTCCCAAAGAGTTTTTTGTTTTTTTGTCAACTGGGATCAGTGAAAGTTGAAGGCAGCCTTGAGTCTTTAAACTGACTTTAGACCAGTACTGGTTACTTTAATAAAGTCCCAATAACTAGTAAAATTTTTTATGAAGTATATGAACCTTTATAATTCCCTTGGGGAAAAATAAATACACTGTAAATAAAGAGAAAATCATACTGCATTGTCAATTTCAAGGCATTTAATAGCTTGGAACTGCTGTAACAAGTCTACAAATGTTTATGTCATTCATTTCCTAAAAGCAATAACCTTGTGGTGCAAGTCCAGCTGCTACTGTACAGAACCTCTGTTTGATGATTAAATGAAATCAGGGCAGCTATTTCTTTCCCTGAAGAATGACAGAACAGACACAAATATACAAATCGAAGGTTTTTCAAGAGGAAAAAAACTTTTTTCAAGTATGTTGCTCTCTTTTTAGACTGTTTAAAAGAATTGGGTGAATCCCAAGGAAAAACATCTGGGGCCTATTTCATCCCAAAATTAAATTATTTTTAGGACCATTAACATTGTTGCGTTTTGACATTATTTACATGACAATTAAGTGCCTTTCTCATTACCTTAATGGGACGAAAATGCACTCACTACTGTATTAAGTGAAAATAAAATTGTATTCTTACTGGAATGGAAAAAGTCATTCTCATTACTGTAATGGAATAAACCTACTATTCTAATTACTGTAATAAGAAAAAATATAAAGTAATGCAAAAACCAATTACTGTATTAAAAAAAATTCTTCTCATTACTGTAATATAAAAAAAAAATTGTATTCTCATTACCGCATTGTAGAAAAAAAACCCATTACCGCAATGTGAAAAAAACCCCATTACCGCAATGTGGGGAAAAAAACCCATTACCGCAATGTGGGGAAAAAAACACATTACCGCAATGTGGGGGAAAAAACCACATTACCGCAATGTGGGGGAAAAAAAACCCATTACCGCAATGTGGGAAAAAAACCCATTACCGCAATGTGGGGAAAAAAAAACACATTACCGCAATGTGGAAAAACCACATTACCGCAATGTGGGGAAAAAAAACCCCATTACCGCAATGTGGGGAAAAAACCCATTACCGCAATGTGGGGAAAAAAAAACACATTACCGCAATGTGAGGGGAAAAAAAAACCACATTACCGCAATGTGGGTGGAAAAAAAACCCATTACCGCAATGTGAAAAAAAACATTACCGCAATGTGAAAAAAAACCATTACCGCAATGTGGGGAAAAAAAAACACATTACCGCAATGTGGGGAGAAAAAAAAACACATTACCGCAATGTGGGGAACACATTACCACAATGTGGGGAAAAAAACACATTACCGCAATGTGGGTGGAAAAAAACCACATTACCGCAATGTGGGTGGAAAAAAAACACATTACCGCAAAGTGAAAAAATATATTCACATTACTGCAATTAAATAAATAAAAAATATATTATTCTCAGTACATCATGTGAAATAATAAGAATCTCATTACTTAGAGGAAAAATTATTATTCTCATTACTTTACAAATGAAATACTATCAGACTACAAAATACTATTTGCATTCCTTCTAATTTTAGTGCAGTACTGAATATCATCATGTTGAATATTCTTATAAAACAAACTTTTTTTCACATTACAGTATTGAAATTGAGGCTTCCTTTTCTTTATGCAAAACATAATTCCTCTTGATTTTGGGTTGAATTGTAATCGGAACATGTCTTTGAGAGGCATCTTGAGCGATTAAGCCAAACTGACTAATTGAATACTCTAAGAATTGGTTTGTTTAGGTTATTCTGAGTAAGGACCTTCAGGAAATTTGATCTAAACAGGACCAAGAAAGCAAGTAAGTAGATTTGTGCATGAGTGTTAGTGTGTGAGTAAATGTGTACGTTTTTGTCTGTTATTTTGTGTATTAACGAGTCTGTACAAGAGCCCTGTCATGAGGATAATGGACATGGGACATCACATGAGACACATAGCCCTCCCCCTGAGAGAGAGAGAGAGACACACACACACACACACACACACACACACACACACACACACACACACACACACACACACACACACACACACACACACACACACACACACACACACACAAGCAAAACAAACACGCACACACATCAGCTACATCCAATGATGTCTGTCACCTGAAATCAAGCTCAATAAATAAAACTAAAAGATGAGAATAAATATCCCGGATGTCGCAAAATGCCGTTTCAGTCCTCCTCACTTTCTCTCGTCTGCTGTGATGTCACTTCCTCTTCCTCCTCTGAGTCCCCATAAGTACATTCCTGCATGTGTGTGAATGTATGCGAGCGTGCCGCAACCTGGGCGGCCAAGGCGGAGCTAAAACTGAGCGCCTCTGTGCCATGCAGTTCAGTCAGTCTGTCAGTCACAGAGAGGGTGGGCACTCTGGGTGTGAGTGGGTGTGTCCCATCCTGCCCATCATCTATAAGCCCATCTGATTGAAAGAGCTGCGTTTCCACAACAGTCTCCGCCACACTGACATCTATAGTTGCTCCAGGTACTTCTGGATCTCCGGTGCAAAATTCAGTCACTGAATATTTTACTTCCTCGACCCTGCTAATATTTTCAGTCTGCTTTCCTCTATCATTCTCATCTTCTTCTTCCGCCATCAGTCGTTCTTGTGATGGTTGGATGATATGGTTGCCTGCGGTAGTCATTGGTTCAGCTGAAACACTCAACTCTAAAGAGTTTGTATCTGGTTCTGATGCTTCCTTAGCAAATGGACCCAGAGCAGCTAGCAGGACAAAAAACATGCGTGGAGGTTAGCACATAAATTTAACACAGAAACCTTACTAAAATGATTTATTTTGTTATATGTTTTGGTCAAGAGCATTCTCTAGATGATACACACCAAATTTGTGCATCTTAGACAAATGGCCTATAAAGAATTAATTGTGTACCCTGATCACTGAACAGCAGACGCTTGCGTTTGTCTCTCTCTCCATCCGACGTTCGAATTCCAAGGACGGATTTCAGCTCGAGTAAAACGCGTCTCGACTCTTCTCGTTCATGCCGCTGACGCTCTTGTTCCCACGGCGACAGCAAATCTGAGGTCCCTCTCCACTCAGTCTCTGAGTCAGAATCCGACACATACCCCTCCAGTTCCTGGCCAAGAAAAACACCTTTTATTCATCCAAAAAAAGCCACAGAATTAATTGTTTATGGATAAATCTTTGAAAATAATTCAGGCTTTATACTAGTAGATATGCTTAGTTAGTTTTGCTTTGTGCTTCACACAGAATTTGTTCAATAGTCAAAGAATTGTTGCTGATGACCATGGCCGGTACTTGGATGTGATCTTTGCTGGGACAATTGTATGTTTAGTGGGGGCAGCATTGATCATTTTTCAAGTCCGGGGGGGCGGAGTGCCCCTTGATAGTTTCACTGTTGGTCAGGGTAGGGGCAGAGTTTCGTGGAGACTCGAGGCAAATCTTTGGGGCAACAATCTTTGTACCCCAGTCAGACAGTGAAACGTCCAAGGAGGGCCACTCCCGGTTAGACAAAGAGAGAACCGACAACCCATCGTAAAGATAAAAATGTACCCTCAGAGATTGCATCCTAGTACCAGCCCTGCTTCAAGTCAACAAGAAATGGCATTCACAACCCATTTTACTTTCACAATGTGATGGATTTCAGACACAACCAGACTGTACCTGTTCCTCAGGGATGGGGTCTCTGTCCTGTATGTGTGCAATGGGGGCAGGAGGAGGGGGCTCTGGAGCAGCCGTTTCTTTCGGCTGGTCTGAACTCTCTGATGAACACACACAAATAACCATATTTAATTAGTATGTTTGTGTTAAGCAGACTCCATCAGTTTTTACACCCCTGGCACATACAAATCAATGGGCCAAGGTCTCATTGTTTGTCGAAACGGTGATGCAGATAGTAGCACATTGGCTCCTGACACAATTAAGGGCTCTGTGGACTTGGATCTGGCCTGGGGGATGTCCTGATCCCATCTGATTCCAAATGGCAAACATATTATCAGCCTGGTCAATATAATGGCCTATCACTAAGATTTTACCTGATTATTTGATGTAGTATTATATGCACCATATTCTTATCTGTGGCAATCTATAGCAATGTTGCCTAAGGTTATATACTATTAAAAATGGCCAAAATAGCCACGCTTCCACTGTCAGGCCAAATGAAGGCATGCTAGTGTGTGCCAAGGCCAGTTGCATTCCCCTGTCACTTCCAGGGCTTAATTGTGCCTCTTCTGGTCTTATTCAGGGCCAATGACCTTTGGCACACCGATTACCCTTGGGCCAAAGAAGGCCAACTGGGTATTGAGGCGCAGTCAAAGTCAAAGGCGGAGCTAAGCGAGACACTCGTGCTGCGTTTCATTCAAGTCGGATGTGGGATATTCCTACTTGAATTATCCAAACTCCAATCATAAATGAATTCCATTGCCAGATGCTTGGAAAATGATGTTTAAACAACCAAACTTGCAACACTCCCGTTAGCATAACAGGAGTTTGAATGTTTCCTAGCAACCAAACTGATAAACAATGCTGCTACCCTAGGTGTAGATTTAAACTATAGGTGTACGGTCATCAAAAGAGAGATTCATTTACTGCGTTATATACAGCAGTCTCAGCAAACATTTGTTAAACAAGCTTTAATATCTTTTAATGAAGAAACTTTGACTCATTGACTGATATCATTTAATAAAACTGACTATTCATCACTAACTTTGTACATCTCTGGGTGACGTCACACACCTATCATCTCAGTGAAAAATAATTGCGAACACATTACAAATCAGTTAAGATGCACAATGGACAAAGCGTGGACACTATTGGAGTAAAAAGTCAGTGAGTTGTCAACGTTAAATGATCTTAAATAGATAACTAGATAACATGCGTGTTTGGTTTAGCTTGTGAAATGGGTTCACACGTCGCACAAGTTTGCACCTGGGTGGTGTATTAAAGGCGGGTTTCAGGGCAATGCTGCAGGGCTTTTGGCCTGATGGTGGGAATGCACATCGATTTTGGACTCACGGCTCATGGTTCGAGGCTATTGACCCTGACTGACCAGTTTATGTCCCCGGCTCGCACTGGCCCTATAGTGGAAAAGCAGCTATTGAATGCTCTGAAAATATCTGCAGTTGTTTGCCACCCAGTGGGTGTTAGCATGCAAAAATACATCAAACATCTGTAGAGATGACCTTTGAACCTGCTGCATTACAACCACCAGCGCAGAAGAACGTCATGAAATGACGTATGGCGCTGGGTATCACGTGTTTAATGACTTCACAGACTTGTGCATTATGGCCTAATTCTGTAAAGAACATCACCCACTACATCTCTGTCTCTTTCTTCTTTTACCCTGCCCTCCGACTTCCCTAATGCTCCCTAAAATAACTGCAGGGAAGGAAAATGGTTGAATAAGGAACTCTAAAAATAAGCACGCTGTTACTACAGAAACATGCAAGGGCTGATGCACATATTGTACAGCGTGGGTGTCATTTAGAGAACTCATACACACTCAAACATAAGGTAGTTCTACTGCCCCATTTAAACTATATTGAACTAAACAGTTTTTAATTAGGATTTTCAATTTAACATTATACACATAAAAAAATGACATTTAATTTTGCCCGACCTATATATAAATTCTGTAAAATGTGATTTTCCAATCATTCTCAATCCAACAATTTCTGAATTTCAGGGTTTTCTAAGCAAATATTGATCTTGGAAATTAATTTGATGATTTAATCAGCATTTCATGTCATGTATTTGATTAGCAGCCCTATTTATAACTAAACTTAACCTTTAATTTTTTTCCCAAATCTTCCCAATTTGGAATGGCCAATTCCCATTGCGCTGCAAGTCCTCGTGGTGATGTAGTGACTCGCCTCATTCTGGGTGGCGGAGGACGAATCTCAGTTGCCTCCACGTCTGAGACCTTCAATCGGTGCATCTTATCACGTTACCACGGAGACATAGCGCTTGTGGAGGCACGCACAACTCACCACACGCCCCACCGAGAACGAGAACAACATTATGGTGACCACGAGGAGGTTAACCCAACGTGACTCTACCCACCCACTCAGCACACCCTGGATTTGAACTCGCGACTCCAGGTGTGGTAGTCAGCGGCTTTACTTTATGAGCTACCTAGGCCCCCAACAAAACTCTCATTAAAGATTTTCAGTAAAGACGGCAATGGAAGAATGTTCAGAATAACCTGCAAATTGGACCATTTATTATTCAAATCAGTTTAAACAATCAAACTTGAAAACCAACGAGAGGTGCAGCACAAAAGCATTAATCCCAACTGTTGTGTTTGACCGAGAGGATGACCACTGACCTGGGTAGCTGGAGACCCTGCGCAGCATGCGCTCCACCTGCGCGAGCGTTTCATCCCAGCAGCAGGTGCTGGCCTGCATGTGTGGCTGCAGCACCTGCAGCCGCTCCTTCAGCTCCTGATAGCCTGTGCACGTCATCTCCTCTGTCTCCTTAGCAACCATTAACTTCTCCAAATCATCCTCCAGAATAATGACCCTATGAGAAATAAACCACTGTGATGCAATAAAATGCCAAATCTTCAGTGTCATCAGGTTAGACTAGAGCAAAGACGATTATAACCGGTGTGTTAAACGGAGTCCACATCTGTTTACATTTTGTGTGTGTTTTTTTTAGAAAGTACAAATATTTGGTAACATTTTCCCACAAGGTTGTATTCACTGATATTAGTTAACGTGAATTAACAATGAACATTACAATTACAGCATTTCAATTTGAAACCTTGATTTATATGTACTATGGAAAGAAAATGTATGTGTACCCTTTGGAATTAGCTGGTTTTCAGCATTCATTGGTTGTAAGATCTCATCAGTCCCAAGTATAGACACACAATGTTCTTAAGCTAACAACACAAAAAATTATAATCTTTCATGTCTTTATTGAACACATCCCATTACACATTCACAGTGCTGTGGAAAAGTAAGTGAACCCTTGGATTTAAAAACAGCTCGATCCTCATTTGGCAGCAATAACCTCAACCAAGCATTTCTGGTAGCTGTAGATAAGACCGCCACAACGCTCAGAAGGAATTTTTGACCATTCTTCCTTGCAGAACTGCTTCTACTCAGCCGTATTCTTAGGATGTCTGGTGTGAACGTCTCTTTTGAGGTCATTCCACAGTATTTCTATTGGTTTAAGGTCTAGGCTCTGACTGGGCCACTCATAAAGGTGATTTTCTTTTTCTTTTTTTTTAAGCCATTCTGTAGTGGATTTACTTCCAACTCATCCAACTTCTACTGAGATTCAGCTGGTGCACAGCCACACTGACATTATCCTGTAGGATATCTTGATAAACTTGGGAATTCATTTTTCCCTCAAAGATGGTAAGCTGTCCAGGCCCTGAAGCAGCCCCAAATCATGATGCATCTTCCACTGTTCTTCACCGCTGAGATGATGTTTTCTTTTTGTTACACTTTTTACGGCATACGTAGTGCTGTGTGTTCTTCCCAAACAACTCAACCTTAGTTTCCTCAGTCCACAAAACATTTTCCCAGTATCGTTGTGGAGTGTCAAGGTGGTCTTTGGAAAACTTGAGGTGTGCAGCAATATATTTGTTGGAAAGCAGCAGCTTCCTTTGTAGTGTTCTGCCATAGATACCATGCCTGTTTAATGTTATAGACTCATGAACAGAGAGGTTAACCGGTTCAAATTATTCCTTTAAATCTTTAGCGGTCACTCTAGGGTTCTTTTTTACCCCACAGAGCATTCTGCGGTGTGCCCTTAGAGTCATCTTGGCTGGACAGCCACTTCTAGGGAGAGTAGCCACAATACTAAATTGTCTGTTTATAGAAAATTTGTCTAACTGTGGACAGGTGAAAATCTAAGCTCTTTGAGATAACTTTATAACCCTTTCCATTTTTATGCAAAGCAACAATTCTTGATCGTATGTCTACGGAGATATTTTTAGCGAGGCATGGTCCACGTCAGCAGATGCTTCTTGTGAATAGCAAACTCAAAATGTATGAGTGCTTTTTATAAGTCAAAGTAGCTCTAACCCACACCTCCAATCTCATTTAATTAATTGGATGCCAGGTTTGCCAACTACTGACTCTACACATACTTTTTCCAACCTACACTGTAAATGTTTGAATGATGTATTCAATATGTACAAGAACAAAACAATAATTTGTGTTATTAGTTTAAACAGATAGATGAAGATCAAACCAGATTTTAAGACAAATTTATACATAAATGCAGGTAATCCCAAAGGGTTTACATACTTATTCCTGCCACTGTACGTCTACAAATACAAAAACATTTTTAACATGAAATGTAACGTTAACATTAGTTAATGCATTGAGCTAACATTGACAATGAACAATAGGAAATATAGAAATAAACATAAAAATTAAAATACAGTAAAAATATATTGTTCATTGTTAGTTCATGATACCTAGGCTCACGTATAATCTTAATAAAAGTGTTACATCCTGGAGCAAAACTGATTGAAGAATTAAGTATTAATTATGTACAATGTGGCTCCTCATAAAACAGCTGCTCCATAATGTTTAATTAATGCAATACTAAATTCCAACTCAATCAATGGAAGATGTCAAAATATATATTTTTTTATTTTGTACTAATTTTTACTTGCATCAAATTAAAATAGTTTACTGTAAATGTTGTTACAAGTTAATATTTTAATATTTTACCCCCCCAAAAAATAAAAAATTAAAACAAAAGTGCATTATTTATTGACTGAATTTGTTGGTGGCTGATTTAATGGTGATATAAGATGCAGTATATTTCACTGAATCATTTCAAATGAGATAAACAAAAAACCTGACATTAACATTTAGTTTGCACAGTAGCTACTAAATATTATATTTCTAAATATTTCAAACTGTAAATGTGCATTGCCAAGATTGTTGAAAGATTTTGAAAGCTACTCAAGGGGGAAGTACTACTTTTAATTGGCCAAGCAGGCATTCAGTCGGCAATAAAATCAGGCAAATATCAGCTGACTGATTTGACGGGCCTTTATAACAGTCTATTCCTTATTGTCATGGTGAAAGCAATCTTAAAAACAGACTTTAAGCATTCTTTATGATTTTATTAACACTAGTGGCAAACCGATATATATTGATCGGTTTTATTGGAATTGGCTGATAACCGTACAACTTTATCGAAGTATTCGTTCACAAATAAATTCACATTAATTTTAGAGTGAAATTTTAAGTAAATAAAATAAATACCAATTTACTTGTATACGGCTCATTTTAAATTAATAATCTGCATTTTACACAATACATGGCATTATACTGGCTTTTAGCCACACTTCTCTCTTGATATCAGCATTGACCATTGAAAAAACACAAATTAAGTGGTACCTACTCATTCAGGAGTGTTTTCAGATGAAGTTGTAAACTTCGGATAGATGTGTGCACAGAATTGAGCTCTCTACACTTCTGTTGAGCACGTCCGTTTCGTCCTGAGCCCAATGACTGGTGCTGCGTCTCAAAGTAGCGGTGGAAATCGTAGCTGCGCTGAAGATCCCCAAGGCAGCCGGCCAGAGTGCAATGCAGAGAGTCAGTAATCAAAGGGACGCTGTTATACGTGAGGGGGCTGAGCCTGGAATTAAGCTCCTCCCTCCCTGGAGACAGTAGCAGAGCTAATCGCCGGAAAAACTCAGAGCTCTGTCCCACCCACAACTGGAACAACATCTGCAAACCAATGAAAGCATGATTTTTGGAATTGAAGAGACTAGTGTGTTTTTATATCAACAGTAGGACTGGGCATTATATCGAACATTTACAATATCTTTGCAATGATTTTGTAGGCGATATTAAATAAGCATAATTATGAACAATCTTAATGTGTGCCTCTGTGGGCCATTCATTCAGAACACATCAGTCTTTTTCTATGCAAGCGTGTGCTAGACGGACGTCTTTTAGCGTTGTGTCACATCTCACTGTCTTTTCCGTGTCTTGTGCAGTAACGATGTCCGTTTTCACACAGTCAAATTCAATTTAAAAGGAAATTCAACCCTTAAAACGCGCATCGAGACACTCGCGTTCTGTTTTATTCATTGCACTGCTTCTTTTTTAGCCCAAGAATGCAAGTCATCATCAGTGCTTGGCATATATTAAAAACTGTAATGCTCCAACAGTCTAGACACAATGATCCTGTATAGGGATAGTGGAGGCTACAGCTCTTGGAAAGAAGCTGTTCCTCAGTCTGTTTGTACAGGACTGTATTATCCTGTATTGCCTGTCTGATGGTAAAGAGTCCAACAGGGTGTGTCCATGGTGAGTTACATTGCTGGCAATCCTTCTAGCTTTCCTTTGCAGCCGATGTAGACTTCACGGGATGACCCGTTTGGTGTTAAGATTAAGATTTAACTTTATTGTCATTGTGCAGCCAATGAAATGCAGTTGTTTTCGCATATCCCAACTAAGCTGGGGTCAGAGCGCAGGGTTTCAACCATGAAACAGCGACCCTGGAGCAGATAGGATCAAGGGCCCAACAGTGGTATCTTGATGGTGCTGGGGCTTGAACCCCCGACCTTTCGTTCAGTAACCCAGAGCCTTAACCACTGACCCCTGTAGCCACACTGTAGCACAGTAGGAGAGTCTCTATGGTGCTATGGCAAAAATTCCTGAGTAATTGTTGATGTAGTTGTGCCTTTTTTAATTTCCGTAAGAAGAATAGTCTCTGTTGGCCTTCTTCACCAGATAAGATGTGTGCTGTGGCCAAGTCAGATCACATTAAATCTAGACTCCCAGGAACTTGAAGTGCTCTACTCTTAATCCTCACCATGTATGTAGAGGGCAGCATGTTCTGTTTTCTTGAACCTTTTGAAGTCCATAATAATCTCTTTTATTTTTGTGGTGTTGAGGGTTAAGTTGTTTACCTGACAGCATCGGGCAAGATGGCACACCTCCTCCCTGTACATGAATATGTCACCAAGATGTGCATTTTGACAGAATTCTGAAATGTATTTGACCATTCAGGTGCGCATTAGCATGAGCATTTTCGGAACACACACGCATGTTCAGAATCAGCACACACAAATACACTGCCTGTCAATCTAACAGGGTGCAGCTGTTACTAGATCGCTAGTGAATTATAAAATGATGTGCTCTGGATTATTTTCAACAGCTGAATAAGTACCGGTATATTAACTTTCTAATAAGTGACACAGGCCTAGGCTATCACAAATATAGCGGTTATTTTTTCATTGTTGATGTTTTAATCAGTCTGCTTGTCTGGTCGGGCAAGTAAAATTCTGTTTTACTTACATCTTTAAAAATCCACTAGTCCCGGACAAGCGCTAAAGTCAAGCCCTGATTAAATATTGTATTCAATATTCTCCGATAACAATTCTATCTTCTGCAGAATACTGTAGCTCCTATTGTAATTGTACATGTTTTAAGGAGTTTTAGATATTATTTTTAGCCAAAAAAAGACTAATCAAAAAGGTTTTTTGTACCACCTTTGTTCACTTCGATACATCTTTAACTCCCAAAAAACAAACTTTCTCTTCTTAACAGAGATGCGAATCGGCAATTTTCTTCATGTGATACAAACATTGAAAGTTACACATATATTATGATCTATGTCGCTAGCCATCACGTTATAATCTAGCTGCAGCAATCACGCGTGAGTGACGAGCGTCTCTGTGTGGATCAGCCAGGAGAAGATTCTATCTCTTCCCCAGTCACTTCACTCAACTCATAGATGCAGTGCTGACCGCACAGAGAAATGCCAGTTTCAGAGTTTATTTTCATCACCCGCTTCCTTAGTATTTGTACTTTAACAAAGCTGCTTTAAAGATATAATGAAGTGTTTCATTGCGAAATGGAAAACGGCACAATAATCGTTTTATCTCGATTATCTTGCTTTCATAATCGTTGGAAGCCAAAATCTTAAGAAAACACAATTCCAGCCCTAGTGAGTAAAGACCTTGAGAGCTGGTAGGCTGTAATCATTGGTCAGTTCTTGTGCCTGCTCCTCAGAAAGATGCTCCACCCCCAGACCGAGACCCAGCTCTCTGATTGGCACGGTGGATACGTAGTTGGTGACATTGTCAATCTCTGAGTTCAATGGAAACGTAGGGCAGACATAGTTAAGGAAATTAACTCAAACTTTTATCAAAGTGAATTAAATGAAAAAGTCAAAAATCAATGTCAAAGCAAATAATAATTTCAATGTTGTTGTGTGAGGATATGATTTGAGCATGACGCATGTGGCGAGACGTGAAGCTCTGAACGCGCAGCGAAGACTCTGATAGGCCGCCTTCCGTAGCCCAATCAGCTGCTGGTTGCGAAGCTGCCCCGCCCTGTTAAAGCGACAGGCGCCACTCACCCTGTCGAATAAACTTGACAAGTGTAACATGATCCAACTGTGCAGACGTCTGAGAACCATTAGGGCAAACAAATCTCACACAAAACACTCATAATACTACAACACTGTTACACACAACAATACACATTAGAGGTCGACTGAAATTGGATATTGCCGATATGAAACTAAGGTGGTGGAAAAAGCAAATAACCGATTTATTGAACAAGTTTTCACCAAAATAAAATTCTTCTTCTTTATAATTAATAAGGATTAATTATTCAATATTGTAATCGGTGTTAATTTCGGCAGACTACCGACAGTTCCAAAAGTAGCTATTGGTAACAATCGGCAAAACCGTTATATCGGTTGAACTTTAACTCGCATATTACTGCTATACTGTTAAATACAACACACACACACACACACACACACACAATTCTACAATACTGTTCCTATTGCAATTAACTATTTGACAACACAGCATATATAAAACTAACAGAGAAATTACATAACTACAATAACAATGATAACATTTGGAAAAATATGATTTCTTTAAAAAAAAAAGGAGTGAATTTTTTTTTTTATACGTTTTAAAATATTACTAATATATTAATTGTCTATCAAATCAAAGTCAGGTGGTGTAACAGCATGCAAGAAGCGATTCTGTTGTCATGTAACAAAAAAGAATAATTCAACTGATAACTACTAACTGCCATAACACATAAAAACGCAAAGTTTTTATTTAATACAATTACTAATTTGATCAACCCTGTGTCTACTGGTGCTAGTTGTCTGATAGTTTGTAACACGTTTTAATCTTTTTTTTGTTAATAAGGTCATCAATTATTCTTCTGCTACCATGTGTTAAAAATAAAGTTGTTAAAGTTAGACTTTGTTGGATTTTTTTCTCTCCTATTTCAGAGCAGGATGTTTATAAAATTGTACATCAGTTGAAACAATAAAGTTACCATTCAGATGTTGATCTTTTAAGACTTTTTAAGGAAGTTATTGGGACTTTAGGCCCTAATTTGTTGATTATTATAAATAGCTCGCTCATGTCAGGATGTGTCCCAGAGGAGTTAAAGATTTTGATAGTTCAACTGCTTTTAAAGAAGCCCTCATTAGATCCTTCGGTTGCGAATAACTATCGACCAATCTCAAAATGACTTTTTATTATTAAAGGATAACAATATTTTGGAGAAATTTCAGTCAGGTTCAGTCAGAGAAAACAACAGTACAGAAACTACCCTTCTTTGGGTTACTGGAGGATGCTGGAGAGAACTCCAATTTAGTATTGCTTGATTTAACTGTGGCATTTGTTACAGTTGATCATTCAGTTTTAATACATTGAAGAGATGGGTGGGAATATCTGGGGTGGCTTTAGAGTTGTTTGTTACCTACAAATAGGACATTTGTAGTGTCTGTTAGAGATGAGATGTCCTCCTTTTCAAAAGTGAATTATGGTGTTCCGCAAAGATCACTGTTAGGGCCAATATTGTTTTCACTATATGTGTTACAGCTTGGTGCTGTGATTCGAAAAATACAACATTTATTTTCATTGCTAAGCAGGTTACCTGCAATTATATTTGTTGCTGAATCCCAATGATCTGACTAGTTTAAATGTTCAAGCTTGTATAGCATATATAAACAACTGGATTTCATGTAATTTCCTTCAGTTAAATACTGATAAACAGAGATTGTTATACTCTGTTATGGTTTTATAAAAAGTCAGATTGAGTCATCGCTTAAACAAGTAGTCCCAAATAATCAGCAGTTGGTGAAAACATTGGTAGTCTACTTTGATACTGATTTAAATGTTTAATATCATATCTGGAAGTTTGTTCAGTAATGTTTTTATCAGTTAAGAAACATTTCCAAGGTGAGACATGTCTTGAGTTTCAAGAATACAGAGAAGCATATACATGCTTTTATTTAGTCATGCCTTGATGCCTTTTTTAACTAATGTCCTTTTTTCAACACTAAATAAACGTACTTAAGCACAGCTACAATTGAACAAGGTATTTTAATCATGTCACTCCAGTTTTATCTTCTTTGCATTGGTTACCAATTCATTTTAAGTTCAATTAATGCAAAACAAAATGTGATAAGAGCGTTTGTAGTGAAGGCCACACGATTATGGAACAGCCAACCCTTGAATATTAGATCTGCTGAATCTGTTTTTAATGTCTCATTTAAAAACGAATTTGTATAGACTGGCTTTTATTACTATATGAATGTGCTGTTTTACTGTGTGTGTCTGTTTTATTACTATGTGAATATGTTGGGTTTTACTCTATGTGTTAATCGCTAAAAGGTGCTATATAAATAAAATGATTCTTATGATTCTTTATTCTAAAATGTTATGAAACCAAAATGGACACAAAAATGACATTTCTACAAACCTGACACCTACATTTTATCAAATATTTCTCAGTTATCACCACAGACCACCTTATTTGTCAATGACCCATATACAGACATTACATGAGGTAGTGTACATGTTTGTGTTGGGCCACTTACAGTGTGAATCCTCGCGAGATGACCTCAGTCTCCTGTATGAGTCGCAGTGATTTGCGGGAAAGGCTGGTCAGAGCTCGACTGTTGTTCACCAAACCCTCCAGCTGAATGGCCAGAGACTGAACGTGACGCTGTAGACCTGCCTTATGCCACAGACACAGACCACGATATACACACAATGCACACACTAACACAACACACAGCCGCAGGGCCAGCTCATGGTCAGGGTCTGAGCATTGGACGGCGAGCAGGATGGCTAACAGCCCGACCAATGCTGACACGTCCCTGTAAATACAGACAGACACAAAACCACACATTCCAAGTGTTTATTAAAAGGAATGTTCACCCAAAAAACAATCAAATCAATGGACTACTGTTATGGTGGAACAATATGAGGGTGAGTAAATAATGACAGGATTATCATTCTTGTGTGATACATTCCTTTAAATGGGCACTGATGTATGTGTACCATATCGATGGTGATGAGAGGTAGCGTGGCGCGGGCACAGCAGTGCTGGCACTGGGGCAGACAGTATCAGCTGAGCCCAGAGAGAGCACGCTCGGATCCAACAGCTCAATCAACTCAACATCTTCCTGCAACAGCACGTCCTGAGATAACAGACAGCGCAGGGAATACTGGCGGAATACAGCGTCCTGCAGGAAAAACAAACACACATAAACACAATCAATAACCTAATGATCTAATCCACCGATTCATCTGCACTGTGCTGTAATACTGGATTTCTGTGCTGTCTAATCCACTGACAGATCTTTGCTTAGTATCTGAATCTCAGCTGTCTCAGTACATATTCTAGTACACCACATAAATGGACCCTACAGGTTTTGGGACGCTGAAGTAAACAATTACAGGGTACATTTTGATAGCAGTGAAAGAGAGACCACAGCAAAAACAATTTTCGTTTACCCATTTGCTCCAATATCAAAAGAAAAATGGCATTATTAAGTATCCACAAATGTCCAAATGAAGAAGAAAATTGAGAGCAGTGGATTAAAACATTCAGAAGAGAGAAGATGGCAAATTTACCATCACTATCTCAGAAGCTGTATTAGAAACCTCATCACATCTGTGGTAACTTGTTTTTATAATACAATGTGTAATGTTATAAATGTACAATAATTCATACAAAATTGCAAATATAAAAAGTCTGCTAAAACACGTCATTACACACACAGACCTACATACACACACACACACACACACATATATATATCTACATACATACACACACACACACTATAAATATCAATTATAGATATAAAGTGATGTGATTAGTATGAATTATTGAAGTAGACACAATGGAATTGCCACTTTAAAAATGAAGGAATCAATTAGAATTTTTTTCATTTGAAAATAAAAATGTTAATAAATAAAAATAAACAACAGACAAACACACAAAAAATATATTATACAATTATTTAAAAATGCTTAAAAATGTAGTTAAAATTAACAATAAAATACTATTTATTAATATTGATTTTACGCTGCATTTGAAAAACAAGTGTTTGTCATAATCCATTTGCCAATTTATTTACAAAATGACAAATAAAATTCATATTTAAAATATTTTTAACAATGTTTTACATGTTTAATAATGTAGTTAGATATAACAAAAACATTATTTAATTTTATTTATTTATATATGCTTTTAAATTGCATCAAAAATATTTGTCAATGCTTTTGTTTAAGCGTTCATTTTTTGGTCAATTTGTAAAGAGATTCTTTAATATCGTTTTTCAAAATAATGTTTACATGTTTAAAAATGTAACTGAAAAACAATTAAATACTGTTTATGTTTATAAATACATACATTTATTTTAATTGCATTTTAAAAACATTTTAAAATTCCTTTTTGTTATCAATTTGGCAGTTCAGTTACAAAATGACCAAAAAAATTAAATGTTTAAAATCATTTCTTTAAAAATAATGTTTACATGTTTAAAAATGTAGTTTTGTAGTTAAATAACAGTTATTGTTATATATATATATATATATATATACATACATACATACACACACACAAACACATGTATAATTGCATTTTCCAATTGCTTTTCTTTATCTATATGCCAATTCAATTAAAACATGTAATTGGACAGTTACAGTACCATGTGTAGTCAACCAATGAACTTGGATTGAATTAGAATCTAGTAATACAACGAAGCACCAAAACATTTGACCAGACTTACAACAGTCCTCCCACACATGTTTATGTAGTCATGCATATTTTACATGTGACTGAAATCCCAGTGAAAGCTAGTAATGTTTTACACTACCTGAACACAATAACAGTAGACAGACACTGAACATGAGTTAAGAGCTGTTCCTCTGTGAAGGGAAAAACAAACAGAAGGAAATAGAAAGGTTTCGTTCTCACCAGCTGCTGCTCCTGCCACTGGGTGGCGCTGTCTTGGTGCAGTGGACTCAGGCTGCGCAGACCATCAACCAACCTCCAAACCCTGGCCTTCTGCAACCACACACAGACAAACCACCACAACAGAATATGAAACTACATTTGTTACAGTATGTCTACATAGCACAAACTCATTTAAATAAAGACAATCCAGTTTTCTATGATATTCCCTGACAGTATTGTGGATGCGGAATGCATTTAATATGGCCTCTTGTTATTAGGTTCACTCAGTGTGATCAACAGTGGATGATTATTGATCGCGTCTGGGTCATGATCGGAAGCCACAACAAACCCACTGTGGTGTAGTCTGCAGTTTATCAATATGACCTACATGCATTAGTTTAATAGTTTATAAAGAACATTGAAAAGAAAGATATTCTTTGTGGCGTGTTGTAATTCAAAGTTTCAGAGGGGGGTTTGCTGTGTTTTGTCTTCTTTTCTTTCTGCATGTCTTTAGTATTCTGCTGCTGTACAACACACACATTCTAAATGCTTTGTGTGTTTGTCACACAACTGAAGAAGAGAAAGAGAGTGTGTGTGTGAGAAACAGAGAGAAAGAGAGAGACGCGCGCGCACACACACACACACACACACACACACACACACACACACACACAGCAGACTTGGAACACATACAGGCACTTTTGTGATTGTTCATACTTTGCAACAAGGACTATCTCAACTAAATACTATATGATTTACTCTGTGGAAATGCTCATATTGTACATACATTACATAAAAGTGAGTTTAAATACAAAGTTGTTTGTTGGTCTCCATGCTCTGGAATGAACTCCATTCTACCATTAAGTGGAATTTCAGTACATTCCCAAACAGCTTTCACTAAATACCAGGGGTTGACGTCATCACAGGGGTTTTTAACAATTTAAACAGGCTCCACGAAGCCCACAAACGTCAATAATATCACCTCAAATGTTAAAAGCTGAAGAGGGAAATTCCTGGTTACTTACAGCACTTTTGTGTTAAATGAAAACATAACTAACTTTCTAGTGACACCTGACCATGTCGTTTGGTGTTCCAGGCATCAGTCAGTGTAAGATTCTGCAATGTTTAGTTTTCAGACTGAACCCCCTGACCACTTAAAGGAATTGTTCATCTAAAAATTTAAAATATCTTATCATTTACTCACCCTCAAGCCATCCCAGATGTGTATGAATTTGTATTAATCTGCTCAACACAAATTAAGATTTTTAGAAGAATATCTCAGGTCTGTAGGTCCATACAATGCAAGTGAATGGTGACCAAAACTTTAAAAGCACGAAAACATACATGAAGACAGCATGAAAGTAATCCATATGACTCCAGTGGTTTAATCCATGTCTTCTGAAGAGATCTGATAGGTGTGAGTGAGAAACAGAACAATATTAAAGTCCTTTTTTCTTTTTTTTTTACTATAAAACGGCACTTTTGGCAATTCACAATATTTTTGCATATCGCCACCTACTGGTCAGAGAGGAGAAATTGTAGTAAAAAAATTAGATTTTTGCTCTCTGGCCAACATTTACATTAACTATGGACCAACAGAGCTGAAATATTCTTCTAAAAACCTTCATTTGTGTTTTGCAGAATAAAGAAAATCATTCACATCTGGGATGACATGAGGTTGAGTAACTGATGAAATAATTTTCATTTTGGGGTGAACTATCTCTTTAATAAAACACAGAATAAAATGTTATAACCTGATGTCCTCTACGCAAGAGTTGTGTCACGTCAAAAGCAAACTGCTCCAATTATAGTCAATGATGCTGTCTACACTAGATGCATCCATCTCTTCGCACCACAAACAAATAACTCAAATAAAAAGCCATCTCGTGAGGTTCCTTGTCTTTGATAAACTAATTTAAATATTATTTTGTTTCTATTAGTATCTATACAAAGTGCAAAATGAACATTATATTAAGAATTACAAATGCGTCCAATGTAAAAAGACTCAAGTCTTTGCAACATGTCGCATCATCAGTCGCATCCAGTGCAGACAGTGTGTTGAGTGATGTAGACCAGTAGGAACAGATTTCATGTGTTCTTTCCTCATTCATTGTGTGAAGAATTATATTATGTAACAAGAAGACATGTTGTACAGTGGGTACGGAAAGTATTCAGACCCCCTTAAATTTTTCACTCTTTGTTATATTGCAGCCATTTGCTAAAATCATTTAAGTTCATTATTTTCCTCATTATTGTACACACAGCACCCCATATTGACAGAAAAACACAGAATTGTTGACATTTTTGCACATTTATTAAAAAAGAAAAACTGAAATATCACATGGTCCTAAGTATTCAGACCCTTTGTTCAGTATTTAGTAGAAGCACCCTTTTGATGTAATACAGCCATGAGTCTTTTTGGGAAAGATGCAACAAGTTTTTCACATCTGGATTTGGGTATCCTCTGCCATTCCTTCTTGCAGATCCTCTCCAGTTCTGTCAGGTTGGATGGTAAACGTTGGTGGACAGCCATTTTCAGGTCTCTCCAGAGATGCTCAATTGGGTTTAAGTCAGGGCTCTGGCTGGGCCATTCAAGAACAGTCACGGAGTTGTTGTGAAGCCACTCCTTCGTTATTTTAGCGGTGTGCTTAGGGTCATTGTCTTGTTGGAAGGTGAACCTTCGGCCCAGTCTGAGGTCCAGAGCACTCTGGAGAAGGTTTTCAGTCCAGGATATCCCTGTACTTGGCCACATTCATCTTTCCCTCGATTGCAACCAGTCGTCCTGTCCCTGCAGCTGAAAACACCCCCACAGCATGATGCTGCCACCACCATGCTTCACTGTTGAGACTGTATTGGACAGGTGATGAGCAGTGCCTGGTTTTCTCCACTCATACCGCTTAGAATTAAGGCCAAAAAGTTCTATCTTGGTCTCATCAGACCAGAGAATCTTATTTATCACCATCTTGGAGTCCTTCAGGTGTTAGCAAACTCCATGCGGGCTTTCATGTGTCTTGCACTGAGGAGAGGCTTCCCAGACTGGTGGATGGCTGCAGTGATGGTTGACTTACTACAACTTTCTCCCATCTCCCGACTGCATCTCTGGAGCTCAGCCACAGTGATCTTTGGGTTCTTCTTTACCTCTCTCACCAAGGCTCTTCTCCCCCGATAGCTCAGTTTGGCCGGACGGCCAGCTCTAGGAAGGGTTCTGGTCATCCCAAACGTCTTCCATTTAAGGATTATGGAGGCCACTGTGCTCTTATGAACATTAAGGGCAGCAGAAATTTTTTTGTAACCTTGGCCAGATCTGTGCCTTGCCACAATTCTGTCTCTGAGCTCTTCAGGCAGTTCCTTTGACCTCATGATTCTCATTTGCTCTGACATGCACTGTGAGCTGTAAGGTCTTATATAGACAGGTGTGTGGCTTTCCTAATCAAGTCCAATCAGTATAATCAAACACAGCTGGACTCAATTGAAGGTGTAGAACCATCTCAAGGATGATCAGAAGAAATGGACAGCACCTGAGTTAAATATATAAGTGTCACAGCAAAGGGTCTGAATACTTAGGACCATGTGATATTTCAGTTTTTCTTTTTTAATAAATGTGCAAAAATGTCAACAATTCTGTGTTTTTCTGTCAATATGGGGTGCTGTGTGAACAATAATGTGTTTTAGTTTTAACACCAGTTCTTTACTTTTTCACGGCTCAGGTGAGGCTCTAGAGAGAGATTGTAGTTAGAAAGTCATTGTTGTACGCTTAGTGTGCTGAAAGGTAAACGCTAACACTCACTCTGGCCAGAGAGAGGATGTCTTGTGGAAACGGCTTCTCCTCGCCTCCAGCGTTCAACTCCTCCTCCTGAGAAACAGGAGAACATGCCTCAAAATCTGTGTGTCCTAGATCCTGCAAATACTGGAACAGCGGAGAGTTCTGGAGGGGTGAAAAAGACACAACTTTAATCAAACAATGCCCTTAGATTATAAGACATTATAAAGTGAAAAGAAGACTTTTGTAGGCATCAAAATAACATCCAGTAAAGCCTGAAACATGTCATTGAACCATTAGCTTTCTTTGCCATTCTTTCATGAAAAAACAACATGTGGTGAATAAATGTACGTAACAGAGAAAGGGAGGAGAAAGACAGAGAGGTTATGATTCACATATTCCTCACAGGAAGTTAAAGGCTGGGCTCTATCATAATTTCCTGTTGTCTGCGTCCTCCCTTACCTCTCTGCTCTCACATCTTGGCAAACGTTTCATCGCTCAACGGAGGATGTAGACCCGATGCTCTCACAAGTCCCAATTCCCAACCAGAGATTCAGAATAACAGATTCATTTCCATCTTTCAGATGCCCAGATTACCATTTCCACTGGATTTGAGATACTAAAGGGCTTTATAACTCTTTACTCCTGTTTCAGCTAAATCCTGAGCTGAGGTAACCTGCCTCCCGTCATGTACTTTGGATCTTGTGCAGTACAGCTCATTTCTAGCGAGAGCGTGTATTGATGTGAGAAAGCATGAACCGACCTGAGGCAAAAGACCTCATTTCAGGACACGCATGTCCAAATGAGAGCATAGTTTTTTTTTTTTTGGAAGACTGAATTCAACAACTATTTATATCTGGCCCCACAAAACATATGACAGAGGAAAAAACACAACCAGCTGTCCTCGTGTCCAGTACACAGACATCTGGGTACAAATGTGTGAACAACTGCCTAAATAAACATGAAACATAAAAAGGGTTTCAAAACATTTTACCAATGAAATTCCATGACTGTTCCAGTCATCAATAATTACTCAACAAGAATTTTTTTTATAGAGATAGCACTCACAAAGAGCAATTGCATTCCAGTGAAATAAATTAGGCTAGAGATAACATAACAAGAAAACAGGTCTATTCACTAAAGGTATTTCCATGACGTTTTAATATTCCAGTAATTTTCATGACTTTACCTGGCCTTTAAATCTCAATTATAAAGTATAGTGAAATATCTTTTGATATTGATATACTTCCATGTAGCATATATCCGGATATTTCCACCCAATATAAAAACAGATGAACCCGAGGGTACCAAACATGGGTTCTGGAATCACAGCCCAGTTCAATTCCGTTTACTGAGAGATGGTCTAAATATTCGGTCAACTGGGAACCGACTTGGGAACCAAGATTTAAAAAAAATGTAATAAAAATACAGGACTCAAATTATGTTAATGACCTTTGGTTCCATTAATGGTTCTTGAAATTAGCAGTGTGGAACATCCAGTGAAACCAGTGTCCAATTCACAAACAAATGACTCTGGTTCATTTGAATCTACAGTATATTGCAAAGCATGAAGCGTGACAAGTGGGGGTTCTCCCCTTTTCGCCCCAATTTGGAATGCCCAATTCCCAATGCGCTCTAAGTCCTCGTGGTGGCGTAGTGACAAACATCAATCCGGGTGGCGGAGGATGAATCTGAGTTGCCTCCACATCTGAGACCGTCAATATGCTCATTTTATCATGTGGCTTGTTGAGAGCGTTATCACGGAGACGTAGCAAATGTGGAAGCTTCACGCTAGTCTCCGCGGCATCCATGCACAACTCACCACCATTGTGCACGGATGCTGCGGAGACTAGCGTGAAGCCTCCACGTGTGCTACGCCTCCACATTGGAATTCCAAGAATTCTGAGTGGGGTTGTCTGGGGATTAAAATCAGTGCGACACACTTTGCAAAAGGCGTGGGCATTGTCGAAATGGCTTCGAGATATGAAAATAAATTATTCCGTACAGCTGTTGTTAAATTTACATATATTACCTATATTTTACTTTTTTCACCGGAGCAACACCTGAGTCTTCTCCTCCCCATCTAACAGTTATGCTTGCAACTTCCCTCGTCTACTACCTTTGCCAGGATGAGGTTGTAGTTTGCCAGGATGAGGTCACAAATAGGTTGAAATTTGTATGATGTGTCGATTGTGTGAGTAGGATGGGTTTCATACAAGATCTGGCAACTGGACAACCTTGGAATAATATACTGATGTGATTATTCATATAACGAGGTTTGGGAAATACAAATTAAGGGAGTTTTCTGGGAGAAATAACTAAACGGGAGGGGGATGGGAGATGGGTGTAAAATACGGGAGACTCCCGGGAAAAACAGGAGTGTTGACAGGTATGATCACCACGCACCCAACCGAGAGCGAGAACCACATTATAGCGACCACAAGGAGGTTAACCCAACATGACTCTACCCACCCTAACAACTGGGCCAATTGGTTTGAAATACAGTCTACAATGACCAAAAATGATGTCTATGTATGCACCTGACTAGATTTTGAGTATCGGTCTAAAAAGGAAACGTTAACAAGGTTAGCAGCTCACTAGCTTTTGAGACACATCCAATGATGCCAAAAAGACGTCTAGTTAGGCAACTCACTAAATGTTGATACACAGCCAATCCAAAAAGAGACAAACATGCCCCAAATTACTATAGACAGGTCAGCAGATCTTAAACAACCAGATGCACAAAATGTTGCCTAAATAGGTATCTTATTATGTAGGCAGCTCATTAGTTTTAGAGTGCAGCCCATGACCCCCAAAATAGACACAGACAACAGTTTAATGCACAAAAATGCTGTCAAGGTAGGCAGCTCACGAGGGTTTGACACACAGTTTCTGATGGCCAAAACACTGGATAGGCAACTTCCTTGGTTTTAAAACACACCAACAATATCCAAAAATGTTGTCAAGGGTGGAAGCACACTAGGTTTTGAGACACATCTGATGATGCACAAAAATGTTATCAAGGTAGGCAGCTCACTAAATTCTGATACACAGCCAATCCAAAGTTGACAAAAATTGCCCAAAATTACTGTATAGATATATAGCTTAGCAGATTTGAACACACTGATGTACAAAACGTTGCCAAGGTAAATGCCCAAAAATGCTGTCAATGTAGGCAGCCCACTAGGTTGAGACAAAGTCTATGACGATCAAAAACGTTGTCTAGATAGGCATCTTACTGGGTATTAAAACCTCTGGAAGGATTTTGCGAATGAGACGGCCAAAATGGCCGACTCCCTGATCAGTGCCCTGACTATTGAACTAGGGAGCTGATTGAGAAGCACCCTAGGTAGGGCAGCTCACTAGGTTGTCAAACACAGCCTCACATCACATACGCGTCTTATGTGAATATATTAGAACACAAAAGAATGCAACCCCATATATATATATCATTTATTTTTTATTTAATATTTTTTTGAAGTCAGGCGGGTGATTTGTAAGCAGCTCTAAAGTCTAGTAAAGACACACCGGGAGGAGTGTTGTGAGTAGATGAGCGCAGGCAGCTAGCAGCACTTCTATGAAACAAAGTGAACAGCTGCTGTCTGTCTGTCTGCATGCATGCATACTGAAGGTAAACTCACCTCGAACACAACTTCTTCATCAAAATCCTCAGTCATAGCTCTCCGCCATATGTGTCCAACAGTTGCGCATGCTGGGATTGTAGTCGATATGAATGAAAGGCGGGATCTGTACAGCTCCGTCTGAATTCGCAGAAACACGTCATGTCTTGAACTACAATTCCCAAGACTCATGAGCATTCTTCTTCTTTTACTTTACTTTGGGCACCACACCGCCACCCACCGGGCTATCTGAAAATGAGTCTCTGAATGAACATGTTAATTTTCTGATGCCAATTGATTTGTCGTTTATAATATTTCTGTTGTATTTAAATGAGTAAAGTGGGTTTGATTGAAAATGTTTATGGTTTGTATTGCTATTCATTTTCTATAAAAAAAAACAACATGTAATTGTGGGATTAGGAGTAGCCTAGGCGTGTATAACTTAATAATAGCCTGATAAAACACCCTAAGATTACTTTACAAGGCCAATACTCTTCATTTATTATCCAACTGTCCCCCAAAAATTCAAGTCCAAAAATCCCTATTCATTCGACTTTGTTTGTAAAATTAGAAATGCATTCTTCCCTCTCTGCAACATATCCTCCACACATGTAAATTTTGGTTGGGATGATAGGGACATGCCTACAAACGTTCAAAAAAATCAGAAATTTACAGACCACCATTCGGGCAGTTTTACCACAAAGAAACTGTTTTAACTTGTACAATATTTTTTTTTATTTTCATTTTAACAGCTGTTAAATGTTCTTATTATTATTCATGTGTAAATTATTGTCCTACCACTTCTGAAACAGCTCATGTGTAGTCACGTGGCACCTGTTACTTTTCTTAGTGCTGTGCAGGATTCACCAATCACAGTCATTTGTAAGATAATAATAAATAAAAAAAAAATAAGTTTCTGGAGATTACAGGGGCACATTTATATTGGTATCGTTCATCCAGTCCTTGAAATTCATAGATTTTTTTTTTACAACATTTTTACCAACATTTTGAATATTATCCTTGAAATACGTCCCTACCAACTTTCAAACCAAACCTACGCCACCCCTCAGACACATTTTCATCTGCCCCAATTAGGAATAGTGATGAATTCAACCCAGTGTGTCCTTAACATGTTCATCATAACCTCCTTTTTTATTTCTACCATAAATATAATTATTAACATCTACAAATGTTTTATTCTTTGCTCACAAACTGTGCTCGATGTAGTGACGAATCCTTCTTTGGAATCGGTTCCTTTGAATGCATTGATCGAAGTGAATTGCATATCTGAATCTGGCTGAACCGAACTGTCGGTAGGTTATCAATGGGCCCATATGCGTTTTACTTTAAAGGTGCACTCAGTATTTTTTTTTTTATTTAAAAAGTTTTGCTTCTAAAGAAATTAATAGTAATTTTTAAACATATGCATAAAATCATGACCACTAATATGAGATGAAGAGTTCAGTCATATCAGTAACCTTTTAAAAGCTATTTTATTCTACATGGAGCAGGGGTGCCTCATGGGGGCAGCCATGTTTGGATCACATATCTGCACAAATAAAAAAAAAAACACAAATATCATATTTGGTTGTTGTATTTGCAAGAGGCATATTCTCTTGTACACAATTGTGCAAATTGTAATATGGGTAACATAAGAGCAAAACAAAAGTTATGATGTGTATCAGTGTGTATCATGTACATTTAGCAAGCAGAAATATTTGTTGTGGTTGTGAAAGACATTTTTCCTTCGCCAAATTGTCAGAAACAATGCGTTTCTTATTTGGCATAAACACAAAAAGACACTAATTAGTGCTGGGTGCAGCGAATCGTTGAATCGAAATGATTCATTGAAACGAACAGTTCAAAAGAACCGACTCTCTAAAATGATTCGGAGCGTGACAGCCCTCTAGCGGTAGATCAGGGAAGTTTTTATTGAACGCACTGAACTCGCCGTTCCAGGCAGCTTTACAAAAGCGGTGGTAAAACTTTGGAAAGCATGGATCTCATTCCGAATCATTAGCAATACAAAGACTTTGGATTATATTTTTAAGGTAGCAAGTTGCCCTTCTTTTGGGGGAATTTGCAATGGCTCCTGCTAGAGGAGAAGATCCGAGTCTAAAGGAACTTTGCTGAAAGCAGCTCATTCATGGAGTAAAGGGAGTCGTTTGGGGATCATGAGTACAGGTTAGTTTCCTGGATGAATAAACATCAGCCACTTCTGTTGACTATGCAGGGGCGTGGGATATTAAGTGCAATTATGGTAAAATTTTTGCAATGTCAATCTGTTTCGAGAGTTTTTGTTGAAACTTTGTTGAAGCAGCAGCCTCATGTTTCTATTCTCTGTATGAGGCTAATCTTGTGCTAATGGGACGAATTCCCCAAACAAGCACAACAAGAAATGCCTGGATGAAGCAGGTAATAAAATATATTTTGTGTCTAATTTTGCATGTTTTGTATCATGGCACGTTTTCAAAAAAAGCAGATCTTGGTGGCCATTCTGTTTTCAGCTCATCCAGGTTTCCCCCCTGGATTATATGGAGATCGCACGGCTTAGTTTGGTTTGATATCAGCCTTCTGTTTAAACATTCATTTATATACTTTCCTCATTTATTCGCTGCTCACGCGCCCATAACCATTTTAGGACGAGGATACCTTTTATTTTGTACTTTATGGTCAATATGGGCATTGTGAATGAAGAAAAAAGTCCCGGGATTTTCTTTCCACGGTTGTAAGGAAATGTATCCGCCTGATGACTGCGTCTCGCGTGCCGCTCAAGAGTTCGCGAGCTCCTTTATTTGATCAAGAGCTTGTGCACGGGTCCGCGAAACGTCTCGAACCATTGCACGAGCTCTGTAGCTGCTGAACCCTCTCGCGCACTTAAGTGAGTAACTGCTCAGTCCGGCTGAGGAGGAGGGCGCCTCCGGGATTTTTGTTGGATCGTTTCCCACAGAATGGGAAGACTGCATTTCCTCAAGCGTGCATCGACAAATGTGATTTTTTCTTTTTAAAAAAAATGTTAAATACAATTTTACCCGAAAGCGTATGTCTCATGTAAATTTTATGAAGAATTAGCATTCACCTTTGATACATCTACATCCTCTTGTAACCGTAATATCTCCCATATGAAATATGGCAACACATGTAAATGTTAATTTGGGGGGTAAAAGTATCACATATGTGTACATAAATGCAATATATATTTGGAAATACTACGAAAATGACCGTTTTCACACAATTACAGAAATACTCAAACCAGCCCATCTAGCACCAACAATCATCCATGTGATTATCTAATCAGCCAATCATGTGGCAGCAGAGCAGATACGGGTCAGGAGCTTCAGTTAATGTTCACATCAACCATCAGAATGAGGACAAAATGTGATCTCAGTGATTTGGACTGTGGCATTATTGTTGGTGCCAGACGGGCTGGTTTGAGTATTTCTGTAACTGCTGATCTCCTGGGATTTTCATACAACAGTCTCTAGAATTTACTCAGAATTGTACCAAAAACAAAAAAAACATCCAGTGAGCGGCAGTTCTGTGGATGGAAATGTCTTGTTGATGTGAGAGGTCAACAGAGAATGGCCAGACTGGTTTGAACTGACAAAGTCTACAGTAACTCAGATAACCGCTCTGTACAATTGTGGTGAGAAGAATATCATATCAGAATGCTATTCTGAGTACGAAGCCATTTTGGTGGCACGAGGGGGACCTACACAATATCTATATAAGGCAGGTGGTTTTTATGTTGTGGCTGATCAGTGTACAGTGTATTGCCACATGCACACACATTTTACATATATTTCTGTAAATTCCTACATATTATTACAAGTATGCATGCATGCATAGACTGTATGTTTACAGATTCTTGATTTTTCTCAAGAATAGTGGAATTTAAAATATGTACATTATAAGCCCTAATAATTAACTATACTTTTATGTTTATAAATGACAATATATCAGATTTCTCTATCAGTCTCCTGTGAAAATTCTATAACATTATCTATCAGGGACCAAGTTTACATGCAAATCATTTTCAGATACAGTTCTGTTCCTTTATTCTGAAAAATAAATTTAACATGCTCCACATATATTGCAAATATATGTGGAGCATGAAGTATTGCGGTCTCATCCTCAGATTTATGTATTATGTGTTTTTAGAGATATTAAAGTATACATTTTATATACATTTTTCTGATAGATGGCAAAATCTTGACATCATAATGACTCAGTTACAGGATGTCACACAGTCCTAAAATCAAAGAATCCTCTAAATAACAACTAGTTTTGATGTTCAAATATATTCTGGGTTCAGAGAGAGGCCTGCGTATGGCTTGTTTATATGCTATATTTCAGTCTTGACCTCAGGGGTGATCTATAATCGAGGAGTGCTCTGCTGTTTGCGTTTGGAATGTATGTCTATTCATGGAATTCATGTTGCTCTTTCTCTGTGTGAGTTTATGTAGGAATGAAGAAACCGCCGGTTGCCCCCAAACCCAAGCTGGTTCAACCACAGAAACCATCTCCTCCCCCTATCGCCCCAAAACCTGAGATTTTGCTGCCCTCACCTTCTGCGATAAAGAGAGGAAAACCTGCTGTTGCCCCCAAACCATGCCTCACCAAAGTCAACCCTCTGGTTTCTCAGAAGCCTCTCCAGACAAGGCAAGATCCATACCATACCCAGCATCCTGCTGTCTCCAAAAACGGGGGTCCCGCTGTACTCCCCATACCCCTATCACATTACATTATACCTCCCTGCCCTCAAGGTCATCACCTTGGCAACAGCAAATCAGAGGGTTCAAAGGAAATAAGTGGAACAGCAGAGGTAGGTGTTGTCAAAGAGGGCGAGAGCCCAAAAGAACAGCTGTTCTACAATGACACGTGGGAACATGCTGCCCATCCCGAATGGGAACAAATACATACTCCCACAGACTCATTTCACACTGACATAGAGAAAGGGGAAGAAACACATACTCCTACACCAGAAAAGGACCAAGCAGGTACAGGAATACAAACTTTAGAAGGCATTAAGCATAAACAACATAGCCTTGTTGAACCCCTTCAAAAACAAGACCAGTTTGTGGAGCAGAACAAGACCGGGAGTTCCGTTGCTAGCTCCTGCTCCAGTGGAATTGTTGGCATTTGTGTCCCAGCACCACCTAGCAAGCCACTCCCTGTACCTCACCCGCGACGCCCTCGGAGGGCACTTCTTAGGCAGAAAGTTGTGGAAATTGCACCCTCGGGGGATACTCAAGCAGATACACTTGCAGAAATTTCTGAACGACTTCAAACAGGTACATCACTGGAAAATCCTGCCAACACTTCAACAACATGTTACACCCACACGGACGCACCCCTAAATACATGTTCCCCTAAAGAGGACACGGAAAACACGGGCACTGACTCTTCTCATAACATGGATCCTTTGCACACTATAGACTCTTCTCTCAGTACACAAACTGAAGACACGCCTTCTCACCTAGACTCCACCCATTATTCCACTCCGACAAATGGCGTGACTCTAGCTTACCTGCACACAAATGAGGAGGAGTCGTCACAACCTCCAGCCCCACCCCCTCGACATAAGTCCCTCCCACAAATGGCCTTATCGTCTGTGGATAGTCTACCTTTGCATTGTCACTTGGAGCCTCACAGTTCTGAGATTAAGACCTGTGAGGATGAGGAAGACGATGACGAAGATGCCGGAGCATATGGAGATTTTGCTCAATACCCAATAACCCGGAGTCTTCCAAAACAGATTAAGCTCAGCTGTGGAACACAAATTGAGGCAATAACCAAGACACCTTCAGATGGGGAGGAGAGGTCTCCGAAGGTCATGCCCAAGAAGCCCCAACGGAATAGCCTTCCCGCATCCACTTTGTTGCGGAAGCAAATAACCCCTCCGCAAACGCATATGCCTCCTCCACTCCCCCAATCCAGCCCTCCTGTATTCAGAGATCTCCCCGCACCTCCTCAGGAGAAACCATCGTGGCGGGTTGCCCTGCCTAGCATTCCTCTCTTTAGCAGAAACCAACCGACTCGCAGTAACAGCCAACCAAAAGCTGGAGGTGTGGGACCTGTATTCGTCAAACAGAGGGCAAAGTCATTTTCCTCAGCTGATCTTCAGCGAGTGGACAATGGTTCCGGATCTACTGAGCCATTGGTGCGATCCGAACAAGGACGTCGTAGTTTGCGAAAACTTTTAGAACTGCGCGTGTGTGCGCGCTTGCTTCCGAAGTTGCTTCGCAGTGGACAGTCCCTGGATTGCACTCGGGCTGATGCAGAGTACGAGGACCATAAGGACACACCCTCTAACCAGGTCGCACCTAGCGATGGGGAAGTAGCTCAGGGTGATAGTGAGGCGGACAGGGAGTTTGAATATGATAATGTATATGAGAGGATTCCAAAGTACATGAACCTGCCATGGGTTTACTCCAACCAGGACTCCGATACAGGAGTATATGAGGAACAGGAACCATGCGAGGTGAACAGGTGAGTTTGTGCTTGCAAGTGTATATACATCGTCATTAGTCATAGTTAATCATCATAATGGATCTGAACTGTCCTGTTAATAATAGGTTGATTTCAATTTACTTTACAATCAGGGTATGGTATCTTAGCAGGCAAAGTGAATGATTAGCAGAATGTAGCCATAGCCAAGTCTGACAATTATTGCAATACATATTTTTTTAGTGTTTGGATCATATCGTGTGGTGTCACATTGACGTGATTTGATTATTTCATATTTTATTTTTTTATTTTTTTGGAAGAATATGCTACCAAAACGTCTCATGCCAAAGTGGTTAATGAAGGGCAGGGTATACAGTGTATTCATCGCATGGTCGAGCACTTTTCATAGTATACTCTTTTTGACCATGTGCACATACGAAGCTTGAGTTCTAGATAGAGTGCATAATCGAGCATGAGCCCTTTATTTCATATTGTTTGTTGACATGTTATCACGAATAAACTCTCCTGTGTGTGAGTTTGTAACTTCAGTCGGGGACAAATAGTATACACCTAACGTGGTGATTGTTTGGCTTGAGTTTCACTCTATATCCATATCTTGAGAACATGCTGTTACCAAAACAATGCGTCCCCATGATAAATAATCCACAACACAGTTACTAAAGATCTAATACTTTATTTTACTCATTAAATGACATTATTTTATGTATTTATAATGTATATGTTCGTAAGATCTTTTATGTAAGTAGATTTTTTTACGTCACTAGCATATCTAACACTGCTGTGGGACTCTTGATCACCTAACCAACATGATCTCACAAGTAGGGCTGGGACAATGCGGCGACGTCATCGATGATGTTGACGCAAAAAATACGTCGACGCAAAATATACGCGTCGATTCGTCGGACCCAAAACAAAGATGGCGGCGCCAGAGCGTAGTAGCAACACGAGTGGCTCCTCAGACTATCAGAAGTGCAAGGCGGCATGCACTCGTTCCTCTAAACCTAAAGTATGGGAATTCTTTAAATTAAAAGGAAAAGATTCCGTGATATGTCGTCTTTGCAAAATGGAGATGGCCTTCCATTCTAGCACCACGGCAACGCACCAGCATCTGAAGAGGCGCCACCCGGTTGCAGCTGCAGATGACAGAGCACCGTAAGTTTTTTTTCAACTCCCCACTTTGCACTCGATGTTGGAGTAGGCTATAATACGTTGTCGACACCTAAACTTTTCGCTTATAGCTATTAATAATGCTCTTATAGCTATGAATGTCGTGAAAAATACATAGAGGACACTGACAACGCGCTGACAGACAGGACCAAGCAGGTAACATTTAATAAAGTCTCAACTTTCAAATTTGGTCATTCAAAGAAAATTAAACCATAAATAGGCCTACTATTTTGTGGCTCTTTAATGTGTCGTGACAGATTGCCTCAGTTAAAGCTGCTCGTGAACCAAATCATCTTTTCCTTGGTTAATTTATAGCATCAAATAGGCTAAACATGAATGTAGCCTACATCAGAAGGACTGTTGTTTTAACCGCGGAAAGATGTCAGTACAGTAGCCTACAATCCATTATTCAAATTCAAATCCACCGACATTAATCTTCTCTCTCCTGACTACTTTGTCGGACAAAAATGGCGTATTATGATTGATTGATCAGATCGCCAGTCAATCAAACTCCCGGCAAATGTTTTTTTTTTTTTACACTTTATACACCCCCACCCCCGATGAAACTGGTATTACCGGTGTTGTCACAAGTCGATTAATCAAATCGAATCGGACTGAAAAAAAAAATGAATCGTTAGATTAATCGATGCATCGAAAAAATAAATCGCTAGATTAATCGTTTAAAAAATAATCGTTTATCCCAGCCCTACTCACAAGAAATCAGCAGGTTGCTTTTGAAATTTCAACCCCAAAATCAGCCCCATACTGCCGAATTACTGACAAGTGCTATCCCCCATCATTCATTTTTGCATCATTTAAACCATCACATTAACCTTTCCCTCTAGTGCTACTGAAAGTGTGTTGCAGGAGCAATCTCCGAGACACTGTTTCTAGTCCCATGGAAACCAGAATGTAATCCTGTTCACAAAACTATAAAGAGCGTGATTCTGAGGTTGTATTTTTGCTCTAAAATAAAAATTTTACTCCACCGACAGACAGTTAGGTTAAGGGTTAGGGGTTAGAGTTAATAAAATATAAATTTCTGTTAACGGTATTATACAATTTACAACTAAAAATACAACTCGCTTTTGGCGCCACTCTGTGGACATATCACCTGGAGACTGACGCTCATGTGCTCATATATTTAATAACACTTCCAGCTTTGGCCACTGGGGGCAGTGATTATAATTTTGGTAAGCAAGTTTGATTTCAACAGCAGAACTTTCATTGTGTGATTTGTCTGCACATAACATTCTGCATTGGGGCTCCGCTAGTTTTGTGTCTGTTTATCATTATCAGCTGGTCAGATTTGCTACCACATTGGTTTACAGCTTTTACCAAGTGAAGTGGCAATAACCAAATTGGCAGCTGTGTGTGGGATAAAACGTCAAAGACTTAAATCCTGCTGAGCAACAAATATTTTTACTTGTAGCGTAGTTTGGTCTGTGTGGTCGTGTAAGTGTGTGTGAATGTGACTGCTGAATCAGGGAGGGTTACAGTCCACTCTTGGAGTCCAGGTTGGGCTGTTTTCCTGTGGGTAATTTTCAGTGGCCAGAGCAGGAAATGTCTAAAGAGAAGAGAGCTGAGCCACTGGAAAATAACCTTTCTCTCTCTCTCTCTTGCTCTGTGTTTCTCCCACACACTTTCTCTCAATCTCTGAATTTTAAACTCCGATCTTCTGGCTCATGATCATGCTTTGTCATTACAACATTTCCAACTGCTTAGCAATAAAAATCATGTCATGTCAGTAAAATACATGATTCATCTTATTCTGAATGCAAAAAAACCAACTGCTGACTGTAAAGCGTCACAAGCCCATTACTCAACACTTATATGCATGCATTCTCAAATCCATGCACTTATAGCAACCATATGCCTAGCATGTGTACTACATCTATTAAAACCTTCTTCATTGCATAAAGTGTTTTTTTGATAACACATGCACCACTATTCCTATTGCTCATATTTTGGAATATGGACTTGAACAAACCTAACACTAAGTATTACTAGACTGTTTGAAATTGCCTACCTCAATCAGCTGTATTAACTACATATTCTTACTGTGAGGACAATTGACTCTGTAAGCTCAGCCTTGACCTACATCATGCATTTGTTTGTCAGTGATAAAGACACACTGCTGGTGAAAAGTAACAACATTCTGCTGAATTTGCAGTTGTTTCCCAGATGAGAAGGACATTGAATCAAGTTTGTGGTCATTCGTTTGGAATGAGTTGTCAGCAGCTTGTCACCAACAAATATTTGACTTTACCAAAAGATCAAAGATTTTATGTAATGTATTGCTGTTGTGATTAAGGGTTTTAGCCCATATGATTAAGACCTAAACCTAGGTAAATCTGAGTTTTGTGGTCCTTGTACTGTAGTGTTTCACCTATATGAATTTAAGGCGCACCACCGCTGCTGAATTATTAGCACCACTGCTGCAATTTCACATGGTTCATTATGAATTAATATTAATAATTAATTAATTAGGTCATTAGTTTAAATCAATCCACACATAGTTAGGTATAGTCACTTGTTAAATAAGCTCTGGGCATTCCTGGTCCAGGTACACATTGTGTCAGGTCCCTAGCCGTTTAAGCTGTTCAGCCATTAAGATTGAATTAATTGGCATCAATTCATTTTGCCGAGCTGGCCAAAACACACTTATGGCACTTTTCCACTGCACGTTACGGTTCAACTCACCTCAACTCTACTCGCCTTACATTTCTGAGCTTGCATTTCCACTGCGGTTTAGTGCCACCTCAACGTGGGTGGGATTATAGGCTGATCGTCATAGTTGCGCCTCCTCTACTGCCGTGACATCATCTTAAACAAGATACAAACTGACCAAAACAAGAACATGACAATAACGCTAGCTGTTAGTTACTTGCTCATTGTGTTGCTTAAAGCAGTTGTTGCATTGTGATTTTACTCATGTGTAACAGTTAAATTGGCCTGGTTGTTTTAGAAGCAAGCTTCCAGTAGTTGGTCAACTAAATAAAGTGAAGCTTTCAAGCAGACTATAGTTAACATAACAAAACGTACCATCCTCCATCGTGGATCAACACCAGTCCAGGGCACACTCCCTCCCATTGCTCACCGGTTTAGATAGCGTCCATTTGGTCGAACCACTTAGACTTTTCCTCGATAGTTCTGTAGTCCCTACACTGTTGGTAGGTCCGGTGGTAGCCGTATGCGGCCAACAGCTGATACACTACCTGAGATACATTTTCGTTTCGCTCATTGCTAACAAGTGAACTGTCTGCACCTCGTTTATTGACCATGGCGTGGTTTTGCGCACAGCCATTTATTTTTCCCCAATTCGAAAGTCGCGTGGACTAATGATAATGTTATCGCTGATTATAACTTTAAAACTAGCGGGTGGATGTTGTGTGTCGGAAATCCAGTGACGCTGGTAGTGACGATTCTCACTGACCAATCAGTGATCTGCAGGATTTTGACGTCACATTTAGTATCGGCTTGACTCGCTTGGAACCTCGACCGAGGTGGTACAAAAAAAAGTGTCAGGTACCAGGTACTATCCACAGTGGAAAACCCAAAAAAAGTGAGCAGAGTTGAGTCGAGTTGTACCGAGTTGTACCGTGCATTGGAAAAGCCCCATTAGCTAGCATACACTCGGCACATCATGTTGCCATGTCACTACAGCACACTGTGAGAATTATTCTCTGAAACCCTCCACCTCTCCCGCTTCAGATGTCTAGATCTACTACACAGGGATTGTGTAGCAGCATGTCATATATGCTTAATGCTGCATGACTTGAGTTTGTCTAATTGTACAGCAGCAGCAGTAGTATGTCTACATGTTTAACTCTGCATGCCTGTGTATGATCTAGCAGTATCATAGTCTTTGTGCTTGCTCCTCAGCAGCAGCATAGCAGATCTAGTTTGCCAAAACCAACATCCTATCAATGTGTTACTCTCACATTAACATGCTAAATCTTTCTGAGAGTTGTCATGACTGAACCTAGGTCATTTAAAAAAGTAGTAGGCAGTATACTGTATTTTCTGCACAGTAAGCTAATATTCTATTCCAAACATTTGGAGTTTTCTGTTTGTATTGGGTTAGTGGCTGTGTTCTATTGGTTAATAGACATCAGGCATAAGCACTTGGAGTGAAACCATTGTGTGTGTGAAATCTGAATATGACAAAACTTCCCATTGGGGACATCTGAGGAAATTCTCATTCAGAAAAAGGATGCATACATATATATTTGTATTATTATTATTGGCTAAAAGTTTTCTTTTAAGGTTTGTCTGTAATTTGCTTTATATGAAAACATTAGAAGTCTATGATTGGCAAACGTGTGTGTGTGTGTATGTTATGCTAGTCCTATATTAGCCATTATCAAGGTAAAGATAATAACTTTTCAGTGAGATTTGTGCACCATCCAGTCTCTGTGCTTCCCTAAATATGCGATGGAGTTAAACTCATATTTTAAATATCACTCAGACTAATTGCCTAGGCACGATAGAAACTCCAAACTTGTGTGTGTGTGTGTGTGTGTGTGTGTGTGTGTGTGTGTGTGTGTGTGTGTGTGTGTGTGTGTGTGTGTGAAAGAGAGAGATTGTACCCTTCTGGGTTTGTGTATGGATGTGTGTGTGGCGTCTCTTTGCAGAGAGAGTTTATATAAGCTGTAAACAAGAGCAGCTCTGTCCTCCTGCTGCAGGAGGAAGAATGAGAGCGAGGGAACCAGAAAAGAGGAGAGCAAGTGTGTTAGAGAGTACTTTACCCTGTCAGTCCTGTCAGAAAGGATGACCTTGTGCAATTTGAAAAAGAAACAGTACACTAGGGCTGGGACGGTTACCGCATTACCGCAATACCGCGGTCACGTGACTCCAACCGCGGGTCTGAGCTTGTCACCGTCGTCACCGCAAAAAAACAAAAACAAAAAAAACATTGGCCTGCACATGTGTGCACGTTGTGTCTAATGACATGGATTCGTTGTGTCTAATGACATGGATTCATTGATTCTAATGATATGGATTATGTCTAATGATATTAGCCTACATGGATTCAAGGTTTTCTAAACAAAACTTATCAAAATATGGAGCAAGTTGGGGAGCGCAATGTTCCATGACACATAATAACATTCCATTTGTATTAGAGATGCGCGGATGGGCTATTATTATTTAATCCGCAACCGCATCACAAAACTCATCTGTCCGCACCAACGTTTTTTGATAAATTTTCAAAACCGCATCCGCGGCGCTGACTGTTTTAAGGTCTGAGCGATGCAAGGCGCTGCTGCCGCAAGGCTAGAAAGCTCTTGGCTGTTCTAGAAAGGAGACTGATCCAATGCAGCAAAGATATTTTAAAGGCTAAAGTCCCTAGTAGGCTATAGCCTATTGGCTATGTTGTATCCCCAGAATATCAGCAGTGAAGTCCGTTTCCGATTGGCGCACAGGGATAAAAATAAATAAATAAATAGTAACGCACATCGGCAAACCTGACTACTAGGCTACTGTAGCCTAAAATTTTATCATTTTGTTTTGAATTTTGTTTAAAATGCATTTTAAGATTTCTATTTATTTCTCATGTCTGTGAGGCAGTAGGCCTAGCCGCCGAGTTTCGGTTCATTTATGAGAGAGCTCACGCGCAAGAGATCTCATCGGCCCTTCCACGTCCTGCTGCTGATTATATGTCTGCTATATTTGCTTCTTATTTATTAATTCCAGGCAATTAGTTAATGAAACAGTGATTAAAATTAAGATACAATTTATACAAAACGAAATTTTAAGTTAAAGAAAGGCTTTCTACAAAACAAAACTTAATAAAGTGGTCAAAATCATGTCTGACCCATCTTCAATGCGAATGTATCTGAGAATAATCTTAAATAAGGAAATCTATACAGTGATTAGTTCATGCCAAATTACTGCTTGATGAAAATTTGACTATTTAAAATTGTGCTCGTTTTTTTTCTTCGGATGTGGGTGACAATATTTAAAGTCTGTCTATCAAAAGCGACTTCTGATGTGTGCGCCAAAGTCTGTCGGGGTGGGGGGGGACTTTTCAGATCCAATGTAATGTATTTAATGCGGTTTAACGCTATACCGCGGGAATATCTTGCTTTTCAACCGCGGTTAGAAAAAATCCATACCGCCCCAGCCCTACAGTACACACAAAAATAAAAACTCTTCCAAATCACCTGCTTATACTATGCCCTTAAAGTGTGCACTCTTTTTGTGATGGAAAAGTGTCTACTCTTCAGTGTGTAGCAAAAAAGGGTGCAGGTTTTGGGACATACTGTCACATCATAAAATCACATCTTTAAACCAAAGACCCTTCAGCCACATTGTTACGTGTATCATATAACCGTACATCGACCTGTCAATCATCCTGTTACAGTTTTCATGATACACATTACTCGTTTAATTTTTACTATCATTAAATTTTTTTTTTATAAAACATTTTGCATTCATATAGTTTTAATTAGTCATACAACAGACTTTGTTTTGCCTTGGGATATAAAACTCTGTGTGCTCTAAACCAGCTGACATATTGTTTATAGTGTTCATAGCATTCTTTGTTTAATTAGATTAACATTTTATTGATAAGAAACAATATTGAAGGTGCATAACATACACATACAGAATGAAGTTATTTCAAATTATATACCCCTCCCTCTGAACGCCCCCCCACCTTCAACTTCCAGACTGTGAATTAGCAGGGAGTAATACACTGATGCCTCATGACCTTTTCCCAAAGCAGTAATCACCACTCCCAGAGGATCTGCCTCTTTAGGGGGTTGTATGCTACTCCCAATAATAGTACAGAGCTGATGGTGCATCTGTAAATACCTAAAGAATTGAGACCTGGGAATCCCAAAATGTTGAACGATAATTTCAAAGGATCTCAACACTCCACTCATATTGGTCACTGAGCGTGTTAACCTCCCTCACGATCCAATCTGTCCAGCAGATAGGGGACTTATTAATACATAATTGTGTTCAGCCATATGCTCCAAGCAGCATTTCAATTAATGTTTGAATGAAACACTCTGGACAATTTTGTCCACACTGTGTGAAAATGCGAGATAACTGGGTTAGGGTTGTGCCGATGGACGATATCATCGTCCATCGTGATGGCTGACCAACATCACGATGTAGAGCCACCATCGTGATGCCACGCCCCCTTTTGCGAGTCTTGCTAGTGTGACTCACTAATCCTAGTCTCTTCTAATCCCTAATCATAGTTAACCTAAAAATTTTGCAGGGATTGCTCTGTAAATTAAATTGAGAATATAACTAATGCATATATGCCATTTTAAATACTGTAGTATATGCCAGAGACGTGACAGTCTGTGAAAATACCGTGTCAGGCAGGCTACACAAATATTGATCTTGACATTGTTAGCTTCTTGTCTTTTTTTTTTACATGTCTTACACTGTACATTTAGATTAAAATATTTTATGTTGTAGGCTACAAGAAAATAGCCTTTATTAATTAATTATTAGTAGTTGTAGTGTCTCAGAAAATCTTGCTCATTCTCACAGCTCTACACTGAAGCGGCAGATAAACCCAGACCAGCGAACGTCAAATAACTTTTGTCTGGTTAATACTTTTAAAGAAACATTTCCTTGGCCATAAATCCATAATGTCAAATTAAATGAAAGAAACAAGTTGAATATGAATAACACACATTTATTAAAACATAAAGAACAAGAAAACAGGAACGACACTCAGACCGAAACTCGGCATTATCATTTCACTTATAATTAGCAGCACAATTAACTTCAGCACAGGCTACAAAATAAATTATGTTATTGAAATATTGTAAAGTGGTCATATGAACTACACAAATGAACGTTTAAAAAATAATATGCAAAATCGAATAGCTCCGCAACGGATGGCGAAAAATGCGTAAAGAAGTCTAATATCTTTCACCATAGACCGTTTAAATTTCGATGTTTCTGGCCAGAAATACCAACATATTCACTTTATCTGGTTTTAATAAGCTGTGCTGAAGACCCGCTCTGATGGAGTACTGGTAGCACATATGCACAGATATTTCCGTGCTAATCTTGCCATGAACGGAAACCTTTTGTCGTTCGTTTTCCACCAAGTCAGCGGGTCCTCTTCCCCATCAATGGCCATTTCCTGCAGGTACATGTTCATTTCTGCCTCGACCTTTTGCTCATCAGTGAGCGTGGCTGTGGCTGCTCTCTTCGCAAGAAGGCTGCCCAAAGAGACTTTTTTTTCTTAGGCGCAATATATTAAAAAGCCCGGATGAGTAGGCTACTAATTAGTTGGGCTAGTAAAATAACGAAATTATAGTTTTTCAGTAGAAAAAAAATATCTATGTAAAGAGATATATTAAAATAAAAAGTGCTTAAAAGTGCACAACTCTTCTTAAGTGGAAGAAATATTTTTCCCCCTTACGTGCAACCTATTGGAAAGCGTGGATGAGTCAGTTGGGATAGTAAAATAACGAAATTATAGTTTTTAAGTGGAAAATAGTATTTATGTAAAGAGATATATTAAAATAAAAAGTGCACAACTCTTTAAGTGAAAGCTAAAAAAAAAAAATGCTTCACGTGTCGTGCAACCTACTGATAAAGCGCCGACGAGTCATTAGTTGGGTTAGTAAAATAACGAAATTATAATTTGTCATATCATTTTTGAAAATTATATGAAATTATATAACCCCCCCGTCCCGCCCCACCCCACCGACGATATCATCGTCCATCGCGATGTTTTACTGTCAACATCGTCAACTGCCAATTTAGGGGACATCGCCCAACCCTAAACTGGGTGTAACTTAACTTCTCTGGTTAGTTTGTTAGAAGGATTTGCAATGGCAAAATAGGGGCAAGGACTTCCTGTTCAATACAAAACCTGGGAGGGGCTATCTCTCAGGTGGAAGACCGAATGCATAATAATAAATCTAAATCTTCGGTAGTCCTAGCCCATCTTTGTCAATTAGCCTATGCAACTTACTGAAATGTAATCTGGGACATAAACCATTCCAAATGAAAGACTTTGCTATGTTATCAAATTGCTTGAAATAAGAGAGGGGGGCTTCTATAGGGAGGGATTGTAGCAGGTAGTTGAATTTTGGAATACAATTCATTTTAATAACATTTTAACCTTCCCAATCATAGATAGATGTAATTAAGACCACCAGCCCACATCGCTCGAAATCCTTTTTTATTAAAGGTTCAAAATTAGCTCTAACTAACAAATTTGCTGTGAAAAAAATATGCAAATACTCAATGCCCTTTTGGGCCACTGGAAGGTGCCTGGCTTAAAATCCATTACCGGGCAGTATGCTGTCAGAGCCAAAGCTTCGGATTTAGACCAATTGACTCTGTATCCTGAGAATTTAGAAAAGGAATTAATAATTCTGTGGAGGCAAGGCATAAATCTAGTGGGGTCGGAGACGAATAATAAAATATAATCTGCGTAAAGCAAAAGTTTATGCGCCACAAAATTGTCCTCCTTGCTTATCATGGCTGCTAATGCTTCCAGGCCAAGACAGGACAATAATGGAGAAAGAGGGCAACCCTGCGGGGTGCCCCTATCCAGAGTAAAATTATCTGAAATTAATCCGCTTGTTTGTACCGCCACTACCGGGTGTCTATAAAGTAACTCAATCCATCCAATGAAAGTATTCCCAAACCCATATATTTCCAAAATCTTAAAAAGATAATCCCATTCTACCATATCAAATGCCTTTTCAGCATCAAGTGAGATGGCAGCGACCGGAATCTAATCGTTCACCACTGATCACATGATAATGATGAAACGCCAAATGTTATCAGAAGAGCTGCGGCCCTGAATAAACCCGACCTGATCTATGTATAAGAGATGTCATAACTTTTATATATGTTATATGCAATTGTATGTTTTATATAATTAACATTATATTTTATAACATATCAAATATAATATGTTAATATTTTTACATCTAGCTTGATCAGGAAAATTGGACTGTAGCTCTTACACTCACTTGGATCTTTGTCCTTTTTAAGAATCAGACTGATCTGGGCTTGCATCATGGTTGGGAAGCTTTCCATTCTTTAATGATTCCGTATAAACTTCTAGCAAAAGTGGAGCCACTTCTGTAGAATAAGATCTAAAAAACTCAGCGGCAAAACCATCTGGCCCTGGAGTCTTTTCTGTATGCAAGGCCTTAATTACCTCACCATGCTCCTCCAAGTTTATCTCAGAATAAAGGGAATTTTTTTGCTCATTTGTCAGTCTAGGGAGTTCTAATGGTTCCACAAAGTTTCTAATATTGTCATCAGTAGATGAAGAAGTGGAACTTTAGAGATCAAGATAGAATTCTTTAAAAGCATTAGTAATATCAATGGCCGAGGTAAAAATTTCACCACCAGTAGATGTCGGAGTCGTGTGGTGCGAGGGTCGGATGTGTGAACAGCGATCTCTGCGCACTTTTAATCTCATAAACTGGTTTGAGATTCTATACACTCTGATTATTAACTGTTCTAGGAAGACAATATGTCAAAGAATTTAAAATCCTCTTGCTCTGGAGACATTAAAAGACACTAATGTGTTCAATCTGAAACCCCTGAGCAACGGGCCGAAAGCCCGGGAATCAATTTGGACAGTGCGGTGAAAGAAATTCAGTGTCAACTGTCGAGCATGTCAGTGATGCTGAGGATGGTCGTTGCTGACTAGGATCTTGCTGTAATATGTTGATCGATCACTGCCATGGAGACAAAATTCACTGAGATGGTTACAAGGTTGTCGGATGTTGAGAAATGGATCAATTATCTGGTGTAATTGGAGAGGGAATTAGCTGCTAATCTGCTAGCGACCAAGACTTTGAGTGTGTTTGGGAAAAGTTGAAAGTAACCGGCGCAACAACATCCGAATTGTTGGAATTCCTGAGGACAAAGAAGACAGAGATATGGTGAAATTCCTAGATGGTCTCTTCCTGAGTCTGCTCGACATAACAGGCTATAAGCTGGAAATCGAGCAAGCTCACAGAGTTCCGGCTCAGAGATCTGTTGAGGGAGACAGGCCCGATCAATTCTGGCCATATTTCTGAGATCAACCGATAAAGATCTTGTGTTACGTGAGGCGAGGAGTAAAGGATGGCTTTCTTGGAAGAACCACAACATTTTCTTGTTCCCAGACTTTGCGAATTCGACGAGAGATACGTAATCGATTCAAGGATCAACCACCAGCAGATTTCGATCAACCACCAGCAGACTTCACTTAGGGAATGGTAGAAAATACCATATATCTGTATCTGATATAGAGATATATCTAGCCAAAAGCTTCCCTGCTTTGTCCCCCGACTCAAATGATGACTGTCTTACCCTGAATAGCCAAAACTCCACCTTCCGTGACAAAATAGTATTATATCTGATCAATTCCTAAGGCCATCAGACAACATTCGTCGCTTCAGCTCTGCTTCGGCACTTTTAATATTCTTTTCCAACTTCACAAGTTCTCGTGTTTTGGATTTTTTGATGAATGAGGCATACTGGATGATCTGACCCCTAAGAACTGTCTTAAGTGCCTGCTAAGCCACGCCCACAGAGGACCAATTGGTCTCCATATAAACATTGATTTCAGTCTTTAACATTTGTTGGAATTCAAGATTTTGCAAAAGGGATACATTAAAGCGCCAACTATACAATTGATTTTTCTCCATATTTGGCAACATCTCTAAACTCAACAGGGCGTGATCTGAGACGAAGATGTTTCCAATTGAGCAATAAACAGATGAAACAAGGGACTTAAATATAAGAAAAAATGATTCTAAAATAAATGTTATGAACTGATGAATAGACTGTATAGTCCCTACCAGATGGGTTCAATAGTCTCCAAATATCTGTAAGACCAAGATTTTTACACATCCTGTGAAGCGTCAATGTTGCTCTAGTTGGCTTACACATTTTTCCTTTACTATGATCAAGGACTGAGTCCATCAACAGATTAAAGTCTCCTGCCAATATTATATCATGAGGGGTGCCAGCGGCTTGCAACATCCCTTCAAAATCTATAAAAAAGCCCTGATCATTAGTGTTAGGTGCATAAATATTAGCCAAATTCAACCTTTGCCCCTGAATTTCTGCTAAAACAATGACTCTTCCTAATGTATCCTTATTGTAGATGTTTACTTATCAATGTAATGACTCCCCTGCTCGTACTTGAGCCTGCAATAAAGAAAAAATGGCCACCCCATATCTTCCCAAATTTTTCAGCTTCCTACGGGGAAAGATGCATTTCTTGAAGAAACACTATCATATTTCTTATGTTTAAGAAGAGAAATAACCTTCCTCCTTTTTATGGGGTGACCCAACCCATTAACATTCCACATGGAGAGAGACAATCTACTCTTACTAACATTTTACATTTTGACATATTAGAATTATTTTTTGATTTTGTGTCAAAAAATAAATTATAAAGACCATATTCCAACATTAGTGCAACAATCAACCCCCGAACTTCCCCCAAAACCAAACAAAAATATATTTTGTGAGACAGAATAACACAACAAAAGATAATCTATAAAACAAACTCCAGCCAATAGACGGAATAAACACAAAGAACTTGTAGATTCATCCACATAACTGTCCTGAAGGTGTTCCTCCACAGAACAAGCTCCAGCTGCTACCAGAACCATCTCAAAATTAAAATAAATAAATATATTTTAAAATATTCAAACGAATATTCAGTAAGATGGCCCATTCGGCTGATTAATGAGTGCAACAAAAGACCCAATCACTCCAATGTCCTGCAAGAGATGTTCCACAAAACATACTCCATGCTACAAGAGGCATAAGCACCAAAAACGTGCAGATTTATCCACAAGCTATCCCAAACAAATGATATTACTCAAAACTAATTTCAGCCGCTAGGTATAACCAGCAAAAAAGAAACAAAGAAGCTGGGCCTTCCTCGGGCAGTCGAGTGTATGTTCAGTGAGACAAGCCCACTAAACAGTAAGAACCAAATGGCTCACACCAATGTTTTGATGAAGGATTGTGCTTGCTGTGGGCATGTAATTCTCTATGCATTCCTTGAATCGATCACATTTCTCTCTTGTCGATTTGGCAAATCCTGGGAAATAGAAAATGTTGTGGTTCTTCCAAGAAAGCCTTCCTTTACACCTCGCCACGTGTAGCACGAGATCTTTATTGGATGATCTCAGAATTTTGGCCAGAATTGATTGGGGCCTGTCTCCCTCAGCCGATCTCCGAACTGGGATCCTGTGAGCTCGCTTGATTTCCAGCTTATGGCCTGTTATGTTGAGCTGACTCTGGTAGAGCTCATCTAGGAATTTCACCATATCTCTGCTTCCTCATGCTCAGGAATTCCAACAATTCGGACGTTATTTCGTCGATTACGATTCTCAAATGCTCCAGTTTTTCCCAAACGTGCTGCAAGTCTGTCTTGGTTGCTAGCGGTTTAGCAGCTAATTCCCTCTCCGAAGACTCCAGATAATTTATCCGTTTCTCGACGTCCGACAATCTTGTAACGAACTCAGAGAATTTAGTCTGCATGGAAGTGATCGATCGACATATTACAGCCAGATCCTCCAAGTCTGCAACAGCCTTCACCAGCATTGCAGACATGCTCGCCAGTTGCCTCTGAATTTCTCTCGCCGCACCGTCCAAATTGAGTCCCTGGTCTGCGTTCCTGTATGGGGTATCAGCTTGAGCACGTAAGTGTCTTTAAATATCTCCAGTGCCCAAGGATTTTGATTTCTTTTACATATTGTCTTCATAAAACGGTTAAGAATCAGAGTGTATCGAATCTCACTGGTTTATGACATATAAAAAGTATAAAAAACTAGCAAAGTGTGTTCACACATCCAACCCTCCTGGTTTATGACATATAAAAAGTATAAAAAACTAGCAAAGTGTGTTCACACATCCAACCCTCACATGGCGTCACGTGACTCCCCCCAAGATAAGGATTATTAATCATTTATACCCATTTTTGATTACAGTATATGGAGCCACTTGATCGTTCGTAATATACTGAGCCAATCAGCATCTTCGTTCAACAGTGAGAACAAAGTAGTTACGTAACATTTAATGATGTTAAATGTTAATGCTGTAAAAACATGATGAAATAGAGATGCACTGTCAATATGCACCATAAAAGTAGTCTATATGACTTGAGTGCTATTTTTCAAGTCATTTAATAGCTTTGTGTTTGAATTAGACCTAAATTTAAGTTAAGTACATCTTAATTTGGCTTGCCAGGTTTGATGTCAGTGACATCTAATGCTATGTGTCTCATAACTGATTTATTCACCTGACCTAATAATGCACAAATTTGTAAATTAATTTCTGTCAGCAATGGAAACCATTAAACTTTACATTGTAAATATAAAACACAATTGAATTTGTGTGCACAGATATTTGTGCAGAAAGGCACAGTATGTTTGATTGCATGGACAGAAAATGACTTTGTGTTTTACGTCAGATGTTCGGGGAGCTGTGATCTGTCAGAGGATGGTTTGAGCTCTAATGAGGAAGAGGATAACAGCTCTAACTCCAGCAATGAGGAAATGAGCCAATCAAAAGATAAAGAGGTAATGCACTTTACACAGATGCACAAACCAGCATTGCCACATTCTAGTTGGTGAGCACATGCCATTTAAGGAATGTTCCGGGTTCAGTACAAGTTCAGCTTTCTCAACAACATCTCTAATAGTCTTTCAATTATTATATAATTACAAGCTACTAAAAAAAGTAGCTAACTTTATTAAAGCTATTTAAAGAAAAATATTTTTAGATATTGTGCTGATTTCAGAATTCAATAATATCACCTTTGCGAGAGCTGTGTCCGCATTCTCGGCATTAAGTCAAGCTTGTTCAAAGTGGGTGCTGGACTACGACAGGACTGTCCCGTGTCACTGATCTTGTTCGTGGACATGATTTCAAGGCGTAGCTGAGGTGTGGAGTGTGTTCAGTTTGGGGGCCTCGGGTTTGCATCCTTGCAATTTGCGGACAATGTGGTCCTGCTGGCATCGTCAGAGTGTTACCTCCAGTGTGCGCTGAGGCAGTTTTCGGCAGAGTGTAAAGCGGTTGGCCGGAATAGGGTGGATTTTCTTCTTCAGGTGGGGTGTGAGCAGCTGTCCCAAGTGGAAGAGTTTAAGTATTTTGGGTCTTGTTAAGGAGTGAAGGAAAGTTGAAGCTTGAGATCGATAGGCAGATCGGTGCAATGGCTGCAGCAATGCGGTTGCTGTACCGGACCGTGGTAGCGACAAGGGAGCTGAGCTTGAAGGCAAAGATCTCAATTAAAAGTCGGTCTATGTTCCAACCCTTATCTATGGTCATGAGCTTTGGGTAGTGACCTAAAGAATTATATCACGGACACAAGCGTCAGAAATGAGCTTTCTTTGCAGGGTGGCAGGGCTCACCCTAAGGTTTTGGAGTAAATCCACTGCTCCTTCGCATTGAAAGGAGCTATTTGAGGTGGTTCAGACTTCTGATTAGGATGCTTCCTGGGCACCTTCCTGCAGTGGTGTTCCAGGCATGTAAAACTGTGAGGAGGTCCTGGGGAAGACCAAAATATGCTGGATTATATCCCTTGGCTGGCCTGGGAACCAAAAGGCATTCCCCCTGGTTGAACTGAAGCATGTGGCCGGGGAAAGGATGTGACCTGGTCCTGGATAAGCGCTTGAAGATGACCAATGATCGGTTGACAAAATTTTATTGAACATAAATTTATAAATGTAAATGCACAAACTAGAAAACACCCTATTATATATAACTGAATCAAAATATAGTGATAAACGGCAGCAATACACTAAATATAAAAAAAGGCTGCGTGGTGCTTAAGTGAATCCGTGACCACGTTTACATGGACACCAGAAAGCGGTTATTGCGAGAAAAAGGTGTTCTGGTTTACATGCACTGTATAAACTGCATACATTTTACTGCTGTATACATCCATTTGATCATGATCCAATCAAATCCAATGGTTCACAACAAGTCCTGTTCAACATTATGTCCTACTGATTGTTCTGTTTCACTCAGAAGTTAAATGCATTATGAATGGCAGTTCTTGTACTTTCAACATAGTTGAGTTTAAATATCAATTTGGAGGCAGATTCCTTTCTTAAAAAAAGGTGTGACTTCAAACACTTATGGATACATCAGTCTCGAGTAGGCACGTCCAGCAGACGGTCTGTCTGGAGATAATCCTGAGAGACCCCCAGACACACCCCGATCTGAGAAACGGTCCTTCCACTCAAACTTTGTTTTAGTGTTGAGACAGACACACGATCCAAATAAAGACTGCAACCTCTCACTAGCCCAAAACAACATCAGCCAGCCAGCTACCCACACACACACACAAACACACAGATGGGAGTTACAGGGCGTTTGTTTTGATATGAGGCTCTATATTGTCTGTAATCATGGTTGGATGCAGCAACTGTGTAAGTTAATGGCACTGTAACGAATATCAGTTTGAGATCATAACTGCATTTAATGTGTGTTTCTGTAGGAGATAGAGAGGGCAAAGAAGAACAAGGTGGTCCACATCGCCATGGAGATCATGAGCTCAGAGAAAGTGTAAGTGTTGTGATATTAGTGATACTTCATGACGATCTGTTCATTTGTGCTGTGTATATTAACACATTCCATATTTTTGTGGTGACTGCTTGCACAGAGTATTTATTTTTCTGTTCCTGAGTTTGCTTTCATTGTGTCTGTGTGTCTTCCACAGATTTGTGGATGTTCTAAAGCTGCTTCACATTGTAAGTCATCACTGTTCTCACTGTTTCCAGATTTTAATCAGAGAAAAATTGTTTACAATAGAACTGTGTTAGATTTTGTGTAATTGTAGAACATTATATACAATATTTGATTCTCACGGGACACACATACACTGACACCTGTCTGAGTATTTCTGGACTTTAATGAGTAGATATGTGATGAATGCAAGACTAGGATGAGCAAAAGTTCATGATTGAATATAACGAAAAGGCAGTCAGGTATTGTGTTTTGCAGGCAAAAAATGAAGCCAATTTTAGGGCTGTTAGATCCATCTGCTCTATTTTGAATTGTCGGTCAATGTACATATGAGACAGCTTTTGGAGGGTCTAACTGGTTTTCAGCATCATAAACACTGTGTTTTTAAGACTCTGGGTCAAGTTAAAAGAAGTTGAAACGTTGAAAAGCACTTCTCGAGAGCCCTGTTTCCTGTTGTCCCTCCCAGCTTTCAATTGCGCATCCTGTGAGACCAGCTCTCATTTTGTGTAGTGATGGGTCATTCATAAACGATTCGTTCAATTTGAATGAGTAGTCTCAGAGAGTGATTTGCTAATTTTGTGATGGTCGCGCGTGTATTGCGCAATGTTCGTTTGTTGTTATGTGATAACCGCATAGGCGCTGTACAGGAAACAGAAATTATTAGTTTCAAGTTAGATTAGGTCCAAGTCGTTCGTTCTTTTGCCACCTGACAGCGGTAAACGCAATGCATTGCTCACTGAGGAAACATAAATTATGTTTCCCCCCTGATTTCTCTGTACCGTCATTCATTTGGACGTTGCATTTTTTAGTTTTTTAATTAGTTATTTTGTAATTTCCCGTTTTTACGTTCAAATGTTTTGTGAGGGGTTGTGGGCCCTTTATTCATACCTGCATTAGGCGCAGCACTAAGCAGTGCAACCATGCTTGACGCCTAATCCAAATTTCATGAAAGCACGAAATTCAAGTTACGTTTTTGTACCAGGACAACGCACATCTGGCTGTGGGTAGCATTGCTCATGCTATTTGTGGCCGTGTAAATTAGATGCCTATGTAAATAAAGCTCTGCAAAAGCTAATTTGCTGTTCTTGTGAGAAATGGGTAATTGCACTTTAGACGTCTGAGAACCACATCTAATGATTTCGCCAACCCACTTTGGCCTAGACCAAACTCATACTGTAATTGCATGAAAATACCAAAAATTCAGACTCATTGCCGTATAATGTTTCATATTGCACTGCGCTTAAGACGTAGCTTGAATACGGCTCTTTTAATTCATTCACTTTACAGCACAGTTGCTAAAAATAGTAAAGCTACAAAAATAAATCCAGAAAAATGCACAAACTGTAGTGAAAGTAACAGAATGAGTGAAATTAATTGAGAGGAAAGAGACGGCAGAGGAAGAACGGGAGAAAGAGAGGGTCCGAAGAGCCTGTGCTAAAGGAATAAGAGATCAACACACAAAGTTTTCGGAAATAAATTTCCCTCTAACCCACTTGTTTGGCCGTGACCCCAAACAGCTGTCCTAAAGACGTGTGTGTGTGTGTGTGTGTGTGTGTGTGTGTGTGTGTGTGTGTGTGTGTGTGTGTGTGTGTGTGAGAGAGAGAGAGATGTCCTCTCTACTTCCTGTTAAAGCTGTTGATAGACTGTGCTGCCAGTTTGTGTTTCAGTTTGTTGATTTTACTCCGAAATGTTTTGTTGATTATTGAGTATGTGACTTTGAGGATAATTGAATTGTGTCTATTATCTTTTTTTAATTTTTTTTATTCAACATCAATACATTAACATTTGCATATGAATAAGGGGAAAGTCTCAGGTTGTCTCAAGTTGATAATCTAATTTAAGCCTTCAGCTTTTCATTTTAAATATATTGTTTAAAAGTACAAATACTCTCTCAGTCTCTCAGTTAATATAAGGTAATAAAATGGCATGTGTAATAAATAAGCAAACTAAAAATATTGTTTAACAGTTTTATATGATATGTAGCAGGAAACTTCTATTATTGCATGGCATTTAATGTCAGCTACTCATGTGCTGATCTTGTCTAGCTTGTTTTATTACTGTACATTGGTATTTGGCATTGGTTAACATCTACGTTTTTGTGTCAGGATTTCCGGGATGCGGTTGCCAAAGCAACTCGTGCTAGCGGGAAGCCATTATTGGAGGAGAAGGTGTTGAATCAGATCTTGTACTATCTGCCTCAACTTTACGAACTTAATAAAGACCTGCTGAAAGAACTGGAGGAGAGAGTAGCCCACTGGTACTAAACACACATACACATGCAGACTAATGCTGAGAGAGTTTTTTATGGAGCCTCTTAGAGGACAGGAAGGGAATTTATTTTCTAAAATAGTTTTGTGTTCTCACACAATAATTTTGCAGTTCCTCGCAATTATTTAACCATGATGTTACTATAGATTTTTATTACCATAGTTTTGGTTTTCCTGTATTGTTTATATGGTTTTACCATGAATGTAATGGATTAAATATGGTTGTTGTAGTAAAACCATGGTAAATTTTGTGGGTACTATGGTTGAACTACAAATACTATAGTAAAACATCATTAATTTTGTTAGCATTGGTAAAGTTATTGTAAGAGAATGCAAACTATTGCTAAATAGCTCAAAACTTACTGGGAGGGTATGCAAACTATTCAAGGGAGTGCAAAATTTGTAGCATGGTAATGCAAACTTTTGCAGGAATGTAAATTATTGCCAGGGAACACAAAACCTATTGCGAGGGAGCGCAACATTTATTTATAGGGAACACAAACTATCGCAAGGCACCCAGATATTCAGAGGGAGCACAAAACCTATTGCAAGTGAACGCAAACTATACAAGGGAGCACCAATTATTTGAGGGAGAGCAAAACTTATTGCCAGGTATTGCAAAATACTTTTGTGAGGGAATGCAAAGCTATTTCAGAAAATAATTTCCCTCCCTATCATCTAAGGGGCTCTGTAGTTTATATACGGTCTATAAAGAATATTTAACAGGTATACCTTGTATAGCAATTCAAAGGTTTATTGTACACCCCTTAATGCTCAATACTGGATTTTTTGGGCATCATTTTTGGTTGTCTCTTGCAGGTCTGATCACCAGAGGTTGGCGGATATCTTCGTTCAGAAGGGTCCATACTTGAAGATGTACTCCACCTATATACGAGAGTTTGACCATAACGTGGCTCTGCTGGATGAACAGTTCCGCAAAAATCCTCCTTTTGCCAACGTTGTACGTCAGTTTGAGGTATGTTTTTGAAATTGTTCTAGTAATTGTTGCTTGCAAAAATATACATTTGTGCATTTAAAATTTCTTCAAAAACATTTGGATAATATTCTTATGATATTGTTTATATTGGTCTTTTTAGTGAACATTGAGTTGATGTTTGATTTTTCATTCTCTCTCACAGATGAGTCCTCGCTGTGCTAGTCTGGCATTGAAACATTACCTGCTGAAACCAGTGCAGAGGATCCCTCAATACCAACTCCTGCTTACAGGTACATACATCTTTATATGAGTACAGTTGAAGACTGAAGTTAACATGCACTTAGGTTAAAGTCAAGGCTCAAGGCTCTTATGCTGGCATACAGAACAGTCACTGGATCTGCTCCAGCATACCTAAAATCATTTCTGCAGAGCTACACGCCCACTAGAAGCCTGCAGTCGGCTAAGGAACGTCGCCTTGTTATACCAACACAAAGAGGCACCAAAACACATTCCCTGACTTTTAGTTTCATCATACCACGTTGGTGGAATGACCTTCCCAACTCAATCCGTGAAGCTGACTCACTCAAAAAATGACTTCAAACACATCTTTTCTATGAGCACTTAACAAGTCACTAAAAAAACTAATTGTTGTTGCACTTTAATCTGTTTTGAATATGGCGCCCCCCGTGTTGAGAACCACTGGTTTAGGACATCTACTTTGTGCATGACAGGAGTAATTTTTTCTAAAGTTCAGATTTTTTCACTTTTAATTGACTATATCACATTTCCAGTGGGTCAAAGGTTACATACACTAAGCTAACTGTGCCTTTTAAGCAGCTTGGAACATTTTAGAAAATAATGTAAAGCCTTTATATAATTAGCCAATTCGCTTCTAATAGGAGGTGTACTGAATTGGAGGTGTACCTGTGGATTTATTTTCAGGCCTACCTTCAAACTCAGAGTCTCTTTGTTTGACATGGGAAAAATCAAAAGAAATTATCCAAGACCTCAGAAAAACAATTGTGGACCTCCAAGTATGGTTCATTCTTGGGAGCAATTTACAAATGCCTGAAAGTACCACGTTCCTCTGTACATACACAAGTACGCAAGTATAAACACCATAGGACCATGTAGCCATCATACTGCTCAGGAAGGAGATTAATTCTGACTCCTCGAGATGAATGTTTTGGGCTACCCCAAACATTTGACCAAATATTAACAAAGTGTATGTAAACTTCTGACCCACTGGGAATGTGATGAAATAAGTAAAAGCTGAAATAAATAATCCTGTCTATTATTATTCTGACATTTCACATTGTGAAAATTGTGGAAAAACTAGGTTTAAATGTATTTGGCTAAGGTGTATGTAAACTTCTGACTTCAACTGTACATAATACACTCAGCAGTGGATCAGGAGGAAATTTCATAAAGTCAACAGATCTCTTTGTCCCCTTTTTTATATTCCAATTTGCTGTTTCATGCCTATTTCAGATTACTTGAAGAACCTTCCTGAGGATTCGTCTGACTACAAAGACACACAAAGTGAGAGCTCACATTTTTCCTTATAAGAATAATGCTCTAGTGTTCGCATTGTATTATTTCTATGTCAGCAAAAGGTAACAAAAATCTAGTGATATCTTAAATGAGGATTATGAGTAGAAGTCTTTCTCTTGTATGAGTTTGGCTAATATACTAATTCTTACAATTTTCTCATTCTTGATTTATGCTTGTATGTAAGACCTTTAAAATAATTGAAACTTTGCTGGTTTGTTTTGGTTTACGCAGCTGCTCTTGGTGTGGTGAAGGAAGTTGCTAACCATGCAAACGACATTATGAAACAAGGGGTACGACAAACACACAACCACACAAACACCTCGTCATTAACATTTCAGGGAGGTTGAACGTCTGGCTCACTTGTGCAGTCAAAACAACCTGGAGCTCAAAATGCTCAAATCAGTGGAGATGATTGTGGACTTTAGGAGGAACACCCCAACATTGACCATGCTCACCATTCTGAACAGTACTGTGGCAGCAGTGGAGTCAATCAGGTTCCTTGGCACTACCATCTCACAGGTCCCACCTTGGATCCATTGTGGAAAAAGGCCCAGCAGAGGTTGTACTTCCTTTGCCAGTTGAGGAAGTTCAACCTGCCACAGGTGCTGCTAATCCAGTTCTACTCTCAGAGTCTGTCCGCTGCATTTCAATAACTGTCTGGATTGGTGCAGCTATGAAATCAGACATCAGAAGACTACAAAGGACAGTTCGGTCTGCTGAGAGGATTATTGGTTGCCCCCTGCCCCCCCTTCAAGAACTATACACTTCCAGAGTGAGGAAAAAGGCTGGTAAAATCACTCTGGACCCCACTCACCCAGCCCACTACCTTTTTGAACTGTTGCCTTCTGGCCGGAGCTTCAGAGCTCTGAGCACCAGAACCGTCAGACACAAGAACAGTTTTTCCCTCAGGCTATTCATCTCATGAACAATTAAAACTATACTATAATTACATGCAATAAACAGCCTTGTATGTGGAAGCATCCTGCACTTGGCAATAAAGTTAATTCTGATTCTGAATATGAATAACTTCTAACACACATCTCATTGTATTCAGGATAACTTTCAGAAACTGATGCAGGTTCAGTACAGTCTCAACGGTCATCATGAAATTGTGCAGCCTGGCAGGGTAAGAAAGAACGGATTACCCATGATGCAGTCATTTGGTGCACCTGCAATCTGTGTTGGTGATCTAACAAACTGGGTTTCTGTGTTTTACACGCAGGTTTTCTTAAAGGAGGGAACCCTGATGAAACTCTCCAGGAAAGTTATGCAGCCGAGAATGTTTTTCCTGGTAAGAAATACATTTATTAATTTATATACAGTATATCAAGTTTTGCCATACAGCATTTATAGTATACACTGATCAGCCACAACATTAAAACCACCTGCCTATTATTGTGTAGGTCACCCTCGTGTAACCATAACAACGCCAACTTGCGTCTCAGAATAGCATTCAGAGCTGCTGTTGTTCTCACAGTTGCCTTCTGGCTGACGCTACAGAGCACTGAGCACCAGAACCGTCAGACACAGGAACAGTTTTTCCCTCAGGCTATTCATCTCATGAACAGTTAAAACTATACTATAATTACGTGCAATAAACAGCCTTGTCAATTACAGTGCCTTGCGAAAGTATTTGGCCCCCTTGAACTTTTCGACCTTTTGCCACATTTCAGGCTTCAAACATAAAGATATAAAACTGTAATTTTTTGTGAAGAATCAACAACAAGTGGGACACAATCATGAAGTGGAACGAAATTTATTGGATATTTCAAACTTTTTTAACAAATAAAAAACTGAAAAATTGGGCGTGCAAAATTATTCAGCCCCTTTACTTTACTTTCAGTGCAGCAAACTCTCTCCAGAAGTTCAGTGAGGATCTCTGAATGATCCAATGTTGACCTAAATGACTAATGATGATAAATAGAATCCACCTGTGTGTAATCAAGTCTCCGTATAAATGCACCTGCTCTGTGATAGTCTCAGAGGTCCGTTTAAAGCACAGAGAGCATCATGAAGAACAAGGAACACACCAGGAAGGTCCGAGATACTGTTGTGGAGAAGTTTAAAGCCAGATTTGGATACAGAAAGATTTCCCAAGCTTTAAACATCCCAAGGAGCACTGTGCAAGCGATAATATTGAAATGGAAGGAGTATCAGACCACTGCAAATCTACCAAGACCCGGCCGTCCCTCTAAACTTTCAGCTCATACAAGGAGAAGACTGATCAGAGATGCAGCCAAGAGGCCCATGATCACTCTGGATGAACTGCAGAGATCTACAGCTGAGGTGGGAGACTCTGTCCATAGGACAACAATCAGTCGTATACTGCACAAATCTGGCCTTTATGGAAGAGTGGCAAGAAGAAAGCCATTTCTTAAAGATATCCATAAAAAGTGTCGTTTAAAGTTTGCCACAAGCCACCTGGGAGACACACCAAACATGTGGAAGAAGGTGCTCTGGTCAGATGAAACTAAAATCGAACTTTTTGGCAACAATGCAAAACGTTATGTTTGGCGTAAAAGCAACACAGCTCATCACCCTGAACACACCATCCCCACTGTCAAACATGGTGGTGGCAGCATCATGGTTTGGGCCTGCTTTTCTTCAGCAGGGACAGGGAAGATGGTTAAAATTGATGGGAAGATGGATGGAGCCAAATACAGGACCATTCTGGAAGAAAACCTGATGGAGTCTGCAAAAGACCTGAGACTGGGACGGAGATTTGTCTTCCAACAAGACAGTGATCCAAAACATAAAGCAAAATCTACAATGGAATGGTTCACAAATAAACATATCCAGGTGTTAGAATGGCCAAGTCAAAGTCCAGACCTGAATCCAATCGAGAATCTGTGGAACGAACTGAAAACTGCTGTTCACAAACGCTCTCCATCCAACCTCACTGAGCTCGAGCTGTTTTGTAAGGAGGAATGGGCAAAAATTTCAGTCTCTCGATGTGCAAAACTGATAGAGACATACCCCAAGCGACTTACAGCTGTAATCGCAGCAAAAGGTGGCGCTACAAAGTATTAACTTAAGGGAGCTGAATAATTTTGCACGCCCAATTTTTCAGTTTTTTATTTGTTAAAAAAGTTTGAAATATCCAATAAATTTCGTTCCACTTCATGATTGTGTCCCACTTGTTGTTGATTCTTCACAAAAAGTTACAGTTTTATATCTTTGTTTGAAGCCTGAAATGTGGCAAAAGGTCAATGTTCAAGGGGGCCGAATACTTTCGCAAGGCACTGTATATTATTTAATATATTCTACCTCTTCTGCATTCCATTCCCTTGCACTCTATATAACGGATTTGTATTTGTACATACTCTATATAGTATATGAGTATATTTGATATATATATGAGTAAACTCTATAGACTGTTGTGTGAAAATTCCAGGATATCAGCAGTTACAGAAATACTCAAATCATCCCATCTTGCACCAGCATTCATCCCACGGTCCAAATCACTCTTAATTATCAAATTTTTCCCCTTTCTGATGGTTGATGTGAACATTTACTGAAGCTCCTGACCCGTATCTGCATGATTTTATTTTTATTCACTGCACTGCTGCTACATGATTGGCTGATTAGATAATCACATGGATGATTGTTGGTGCCAGATGGGCTGGTTTGAGTATTTCTGTAACTGCTGATCTCCTGGGATTTTAACACACAACAGTCTCTAGAATTTACTCAGAATGGTGCCAAAAACAAAAAACATCCAGTGAGGGGCAGTTCTGTGGACAGATATGCCTTGTTGATGTGAGAGGTCAACAGAGAATGTCCAGACTGGTTTGAACTGAGAAAGTGTACGGTAACTCGGATAACCACTCTGTAAAATTATGATGAAAAGAATATCATATCTGAATGCTATTCTGCGATGCGAGTTGGTGCTGTTTTGGCAGCACAATATTAGGCAGGTGGTTTTAATGTTGTGGCTGATCGGTGTATATGGTATGGCCATGTAGTGATTAAATGGGTTAATTTATTGATTAAATGTCCATATTAGCAGGTCATTTACTGTATAAGCTAGTTCTTCCTATGACTTGTGATTGTACATACAATTGATACATGTGATGTAATGTGGTGTAATGCTTTGTTGTAATTGGGACAGTGATTATCAGCTTTCTCTCACAGTTTAATGATATTCTGCTGTATACGACACCAGTGCAGTCTGGCCAGTATAAAGTCAACAGCATGCTCTCTCTGGCTGGTATGAAGGTCAGAATACCCACTGTCTCACACACACACACACACACACACACTAAAAACACACTACAGGAGATGTAACCTTTATTTGTGTCTTGCGTCTTTTATAGGTGAGCAAGCCGAGTCAGGAGGCTTATCAGAATGAGTTAAACATTGAGAGTGTGGAGCGCTCCTTCATACTGTCTGCAAAGTGAGACATGCACACATACACTAGGGGTGTAGCCCTAATGCACCACACAACAAGTGTTTGGAAAAAAACTATTGTGAAGTTTTGGGTCCAAAAGTCATTTCAGTAGTAAAATCAATAATTATAAATGATGCTAATTATTTTTAAATCACCAAAAGAATTAAATATTTGTAACTATTTGAATTGAAATGACTTGCAGTTCAGCCACAGAGAGAGATGAATGGTTGGAAGCCATCGCTAAAGCAATAGATGACTTCACCAGAAAAAAGATTTCATTCTTCTCCAGCAAAAGCCAAGAGGTGCGTGTGTTGATTTTACATGTATGTTTTTGAATATCTTGAATAGCAGAAATTTTGAATACTTGAACGGGTAATTAAAAAAACAATAACGGTCAATCTCTACTCTAATCTTCATGTACTGTATGTTCCTATGAAAGCTATCTACTCTTTCATTGCAATGCAGAAAACAACAAACTGTGCAGGCAAAACTCACATTCTAACTTATTTTATTCTCCTGATTATTACACTAAATTACATTCTCACTCTCTGCATTCTACCATTTTATTATGGTTCTTTAAAAACATTTTCAGGCAAAATGCATTTTCTTATGAATGCATGTTCTCGTTATTTGCAAAGCTTCATATCAGTAACGTTTGGAGCAAAATGCAAATTCTCACAGTTTCCTTTTAATGTCAATATTACAGTTCTTTCCGATTCCTATCGTACCCTAATTGCATGCTCCAATCCATTGTGCTGTCTAAAGTCACTTACTTGCATGCAAACATGTATTCTCACTGTTTGCTTTCTACCATTTAATCATAGCTCTTAAAATATCAATCTGAATTGTGCTTCATGGAATCAAAATATACTGGATGTGTGTTTGTGTGTGATATCCAGTTGAATGTTCTAATGCCTGTTCAAACGAAGTCTTCTGTAGACTAAACAACATAAGCATCAAATGTTCACAAACAATACACCAGAACAGTTTAAACCTGTCCGATGCCAAATTCTTAATTCTCTGAAAGATAAATAAATACATACAGTGAGGAAAATAAGTATTTGAACACCCTGCTATTTTGCAAGTTCTCCCACTTAGAAATCATGGAGGGGTCTGAAATTGTCATCGTAGGTGCATGTCCACTGTGAGAGACATAATCTAAAAAAAAAAATCCAGAAATCACAATGTATGATTTTTTAACTATTTATTTGTATGATACAGCTGCAAATAAGTATTTGAACACCTGAGAAAATCAATGTTAATATTTGGTACAGTAGCCTTTGTTTGCAATTACAGAGGTCAAACGTTTCCTGTAGTTTTTCACCAGGTTTGCACACACTGCAGGAGGGATTTTGGCCCACTCCTCCACACAGATCTTCTCTAGATCAGTCAGGTTTCTGGGCTGTCGCTGAGAAACACGGAGTTTGAGCTCTCTCCAAAGATTCTCTATTGGGTTTAGGTCTGGAGACTGGCTAGGCCACGCCAGAACCTTGATATGCTTCTTACAGAGCCACTCCTTGGTTATCCTGGCTGTCTGCTTCGGGTCATTGTCATGTTGGAAGACCCAGCCTCGACCCATCTTCAATGCTCTAACTGAGGGAAGGAGGTTGTTCCCCAAAATCTCGCAATACATGGCCCCGGTCATCCTCTCCTTAATACATTGCAGTCGCCCTGTCCCACGTGCAGAAAAACACCCCCAAAGCATGATGCTACCACCCCCATGCTTCACCGTAGGGATGGTGTTCTTGGGATGGTACTCATCATTCTTCTTCCTCCAAACACGGTTAGTGGAATTATGACCAAAAAGTTCTATTTTTGTCTCATCTGACCACATGACTTTCTCCCATGACTCCTCTGGATCATCCAAATGGTCATTGGCAAACTTAAGACGGGCCTTGACATGTGCTGGTTTAAGCAGGGGAACCTTCCGTGCCATGCATGATTTCAAACCGTGACGTCTTAGTGTATTACCAACAGTAACCTTGGAAACGGTGGTCCCAGCTCTTTTCAGGTCATTGACCAGCTCCTCCCGTGTAGTTCTGGGCTGATTTCTCACCTTTCTTAGGATCATTGAGACCCCACGAGGTGAGATCTTGCATGGAGCCCCAGTCTGAGGGAGATTGACAGTCATGTTTAGCTTCTTCCATTTTCTAATGATTGCTCCAACAGTGGACCTTTTTTCACCAAGGTGCTTGGCAATTTCCCCGTAGCACTTTCCAGCCTTGTGGAGGTGTACAATTTTGTCTCTAGTGTCTTTGGGCAGCTCTTTGGTCTTGGCCATGTTAGTAGTTGGATTCTTACTGATTGTATGGGGTGGACAGGTGTCTTTATGCAGCTAACGACCTCAAACAGGTGCATCTAATTTAGGATAATAAATGGAGTGGAGGTGGACATTTTAAAGGCAGACTAACAGGTCTTTGAGGGTCAGAATTCTAGCTGATAGACAGGTGTTCAAATACTTATTTGCAGCTGTATCATACAAATAAATAGTTAAAAAATCATATATTGTGATTTCTGGATTTTTTTTTTTTAGATTATGTCTCTCACAGTGGACATGCACCTACGATGACAATGTCAGACCCCTCCATGATTTCCAAGTGGGAGAACTTGCAAAATTGCAGGGTGTTCAAATACTTATTTTCCTCACTGTAAATAAAATGAAAAGTACAATGGGGCCCAAAAGTCCAATTTGACAAGTAAAATGAGAATACGAAATGTCTATTATTTAAGATTCGGAACTATTTCTAGGCCACTAATAGAATACATTTAAATAGTCATTTATCTGTTTGTCTAATGTGTTTGGGTTTTCTCTGTGTAGTTGGAGGGAACTTCTGACGATGGTCTTCCGCTTGGCTCTAAAGCTCCAATCTGGATCCCAGATTTGCGGGCGACCATGTGTATGATTTGCACCTGTGAGTTCACGCTTACCTGGAGACGTCACCATTGCCGTGCCTGTGGAAAGGTCCGAGATTGAAGAATCAGTCCCAGACATTGTGTTCTATTTTGTTGAGTGTATGAATGGATCTGATGACTGTTTTGATGACAGGTGGTGTGCCAGGCTTGTTCCTCTAATAAATATTACCTGGAATACCTGAAGAATCAGCTGGCACGAGTGTGTGATCACTGCTATATTAAACTACAGCACAAGGGTATGAGATTCCTGCTGTCTCCCACCTCTTATTCTCTTTCTTTCTCTTCTCTTACTCCACCTTCTCAACTAATAGTGCTATTTATAGCACATACTTTTCATTAGTGGTGTTTTCCAAGGCAAGTGTCATTATTACTTCTGCTCACACAAACCTCTAACCTTAAAGGAACAGTTCACCCGAAAATGAAAATTCTCTCTTTTATTCACCCTCATGCCATCACAGATGTGGATGATTTCTTTTTCTTCTGCAGAACACAAACAAAGATATTTAGAAGAATATTTCAACTCTATAGGTCCATACTATGCAAGTGAATGGTGACCAAAACTTTGAAGCTTAAAAAAATCACTTAAAGGCAGCATAGAGTAATGCATAAAACTCCAGTGGTTTAATCCAAATCTTCTGAAGCAATATGATAAGTGTGGGTGAGAAGCAGATCTATATTTAAGTTCTTTTTTTACTATAAATCTCCACTTTCACATTCAGCCACCTACTGGTCAGTGCTGGTCAAAGGTGGAGATTTAAAGACTTAAATAAGACTTAAATATTGATCTGTTTCACAACCACACCCATCATATCGCTTCAGAAGGTATAGATTAAACCAATGGAGCCTTATGGATTACTTTTATGCTGCCTTTATGTGATTTTTGGAGTTTAAACATTATGGTTTCCATTCACAATGCAAGTGAATGGAGATCAATATGTTTAAACTCCAAAAATCACATAAAGGCAGCATAAAAGTAATCCATAAGTCTCCATTGGTTTCTTCTGTAGAAGAAAGAAAGTCAAACACATCTTGGATGGCATGAGTAAATGATGAGAGAATTTTCATTTTTGGGTGAACTATCCCTTTAAGTGTGCAAATCATCCCCACCGTTCGTACACCCTAGCAACCAAATGGCAACCTGCTAAAAACCACTCAGAACACCTTAGCAACAGCTTAGCAATGCCTTGGCAACCCATCAGCAATGCACATACTTCAAAAAAACTCAAACACCTTTTCAACTACATATTAATGCCCCATTCACCCTTGCAGTCGCATAGCAACACAGTAAAAAACTCTTTAAATCTTAGCACAAATCACATTTTCATCATAAAATGTAAAAATCACTTTTTCTCTTAGGTGACCAATCCAATGTAACTGTTTCACCTAGTGGGCGGAGCTCCACATTTGCATTTTCTAGAAAACAGAAGAAGATTCCTTCAGCACTGAAAGAGGTACCTTTAGTACACCAGTAGCAAATCACATGCTGTGTTTATATCATATATCACTGTAGTGAGCACTGATGTCATATTAATATGTAACTATTTAAATGTCATCTCGCTCACAGGTGTCAGCCAACACTGAAAACTCTTCTATGAGTGGATACCTACAAAGATCCAAAGGTCAGAAGAAGCCCTGGAAGAGACTGTGGTTTGTTATCAAGAACAAAGTTCTCTACACGTATGCTGCTAGCGAAGTACGTAGCCCATATTTGTGTGATAACTTTCAGACAGTGTTGTGGATGCTTTTAAGTTACTCATAGTACTACCTAGTTAAGCTACAATCAGGCTATGCTTTTGTTAATGTAGGGACAATAGCTACAAATAGCAAAGTAGCAAAATACATTAAAGTTATTTAAGATGACAGTACTTTTTAACAATGTTACTATCAGAGAGTGGTGGGGAAGTGTTCAGGATTCATAGTAATCAACTACAGTCAAACCTTTTGAAAAGGAAGTTTTAACTACAAAACAAACAAAAAGTAGCTAACATTGGAGCTACTTAAAGGGATAGTTCACTCAAAAATGAAAAGTATTCCATAACTTTCTCACCCTCATGCCATCTTAATGTGTATGACTTTCTTTTTTCAGCAGAACACAAATAATTTAAAATAATATTTCAGTTCTATAGGTCCATACAATGCAAGTGAATGATGACCAGAACTGTGACGCTACAAATATCACATTAAGGAAACATAGAAGTAATCCAAAAGACTCCAGTGGTTAAATCCATATCTTCAGAAGATATATAATGGGTGTGGGTGAGAAACAGACCAATATTCAAGTCCTTTTTTTAACTCTAAATCTCCACTTTCACTTTTACATGTGAAAGTCACATGTGGTGCCTGTTTAGTTTCACTTTAAATCTGCACTTTCACTTTCATATGTAAGGGTAAAAAGGACATACATATTTATCTGTTTCTCACCCACACCTATTATATCGCTTCTGAAGATATGGATTAAACCGCTGGAGTCGTATGGATTACTTTTGTGTTTCCTTTGTGATTTTTGTGTTTTTTTAGCTACAAAGGTCTGATCATCATTCACTTGCATTGTATGGACCTACAGAACAGATATTTTTCTAAAAATCTTCACTTGTGTTCTGCTGAAGAAAGAAAGTCAAGTCAAAAGTGTTCGTCTGACTCATGTTTACACTGACGTGTCCTTAGACAAGCCCTTACAATAAATCTATGTCAATGATTGTCTTATGTTCAATAAAATGGAAATACATTTATTGAACTCTATAGGCACTTTTTGTTTTTTCTTAACAAAGCTTTACTCATCTGCCACAATAATATAATGCATTTTAATTACCTTTTAATTTTAAATCAATATTTATTCATTATTTAAATATTATTTAATCATTATAGATTGAATTATTGTTTCTGAAGGGCTTTCTCTGCAAATATTTATATATCCGATTAATTCCATTTATTAATCGGCATATGTAATTAATATGATTACAAATTTTAAATGATTAACAGCCCTAATAAATATTAAGATATCTTTTAAAATACAATTTATTGTGGCAAGAAGAGCACAAAAAATAAAGATCTCAATTTGGGTGACCGCATTGAACTAAACATATTTAAAGATTTACTCCTAATGCAATGAATTGTAATTCTAAAACATATTTATGAGTACTCACATGAGATTAAGACTCCAATCATGTCAGTAACCTTATAAAAGCTGTTTTATTCTACACGGAGAGGGTCTCCTTAAGGGAGCTGCCATGTTTAAATCATATGACCAGACAAAAATGACAAGTTTAATCTCAGTAACCATCGTCTTATTGGCCATTTTCCCTCTTGGATTAATTTAATAATAACTGACTGAATAGAGAATTTCTACAATGCCACCTGTAACTAAACAATATTGATTTTAAATAATGCTGCATCCACACCACTAGGTGTCACTATAAGTCGAAGATGACACAAACAAAGAAATTACTGAGAGTAACTTTAACTAAAAGCACCCCAGTTTATGTAACTGAGTACATAGTTAGAAACAACACAGTTGAACTAAATATTTAGCAAAAAAATAAAAAATAAAATGTATGACTTGTGACTGATGTGACACAACAAAACTTGAATGTTTCCATTATAATTAACAAAATTACTCTAAACTGCAGGCAAGTGGCATTGAAAATAGAGATAAATGCTAGTATTTAACTTAACTAGTATTTTACATTAATTTCACTACTAAATTTTTTTTTTTTTTTAATTAAATGTTGAGCAAAACATTCTAGGAAGACCTTTGAGTCATTTTGTTGAGCTACACAGCTACTTGATGCAAAAAGTAGCTTATTTTTGGAAAAACTACATAATTGTGAAAATAGCTGAGCTACTGTCAAAATGAATGTCATTATTCACTGCTGCTAAATAATTTACTCCCAACACTGCTTTTTAGCAATTTTCATTTTAGTAATGAGAGTAACAAGTGTGTGTGACACAATGTATGATGTGATGATGATTTTGTGATTTGTCAGGACGTTGCAGCGTTGGAGAGTCAGCCGCTGCTGGGCTTTTTCCTCAGAGAGGAGAAGACTGGGCCGGCTCAAAAACTACAGTTTAAACTTTACCATAAAAACACTCTCCACTACATCTTCAGAGCTGAGGATATCCCCACCGCTCAGAGGTATGCAAGCAGATTAAGAACAGAAACATGCTCGAGGGGCCTGGGCATCTGGAGTCGTGAGTTCGAATTTAGGGTGTGCTGAGTGACTTTAGCCAGGTCTCCTAAGCAACCAAATTGGCTCGGTTGCTAGGGAGGGTAGAGTCACATGTCGTAACCTACTCGTGGTCACGATTAGTGGTTCTTCTCTCTCTCTATGGGCCGCGTGGTATGTTGTGCATGGATCGTGGAGAATAGCATGGGCCACGTGATTTGATAAGTGGATTGACTATCTCAGAAGCGGAGGCAACTGAAACATGTCCTCCGCCACCCAGGTTGAAACATGCAGACGTGATTTGTTGGCTTTCGGACCCACTCTTAATATGTCATGGGCACTCTTGTTCTACTGTGGTGGTACAAAACCTCCGTACTCAAGGGGGCAATACATCTTCAAAATGTCCATTAAACTGGATGTGTTGTTAAAATTAAGGTAGTTAGCTGGAAACATAAATGTAACCAGCTTGCCAAGTGAGTCTCTCTTCATACTGTCACTCCACCATAACACTTGACCTGAAAGAGAAAACTTGAATGTAGAAAAAGACTGTAATACCCACAAGAAATATGAAATATTCACAACATTTCATGACGAATTGCTGCCAAAACAATAATGAAGATACATGGTGAATGTGACTTTGATTTTACTGTGCTTTTTATTTGGCCATTTAATTTCCTAAAGACAACATTTCACTGAAAAAAATTAAATGAAAATAAAATGTATACAGTACGTAGCATTTTTGCATCACACTTTTTAAATAAATTCAACTTATGATAATTTTATGTCAGCACAACTAGAAGCCTGTTAGATATACACACATGGATTAGTTCATTCAACCTTACCTAAAAACGTATGTCACAGGAATAAGATTTAACAATTAATAGCAAGTTGTTTCAAATTAACATTTTTAACAACCACTGTTGCTTCTTAATTTACTTTGCTCTAAAGATATTACATTTGATTCCCCAAAAAAGTGAACATAAAGCTGCAGTTCAGCTATGCCTATTTACATGAGCAAGGAAAAATGTAAGTGGCTTAATCAGGATCTAAGTTGACCAATTATGGAACTCTAATCACAATAATGGTGATGTTAAACTAAACGATATTTACAATAAAACAACATCAATAATACTTAAACAATCTCTATGAATTCCTAATAACAACTAATTAAATACCCACTTAAGTTCCTTTTGACCAAACAATCATGCTTAAATTCATTAAAGTCATTAAAACTCATTTATTAACCACTCCACAGATTTAATTTTAGTAAACTATAGTTTTGGCACTTGTTTAGGATATCTACTTTGTGCATGACACAAGTAATTTTTCCAACAATTGTTTACAGACAGATCGTTTCACTTTTAATTGACTATATCACAATTTCCGTAGGTCATATGTTTACATACACCACGTTAACTGTGCCTTTAAGCAGCTTGGAAAATTCCAGAAAATGATGTCAAGCCTTTAGCCAATTTACCATTTAGAGTCAATTGGAGGTGTACATGTGGATGTAGGGCTGTCAAAAAAAATTATGAAATAATAATACATAGTTATCTTTAAATATTAACAAATTATATATATTTATATATAAATCATTGGCATACAGTTCACAGCAATCTATTTCGCAAGTGAATTTGTCAATCAGTTGGAGATTTATTATGAGGGCTTGTTTAAGGACCCGTCAATGTACACATGCGTCAGATAGATGCTTGTTTAGCTTCTTGGGTGTGTTGCATCATAAACATAACATTTTTAGGTCACTGTGTCAAGTTAAATATAGTTTAATACATAGAACACATCTTGAGATCCCTTAGTTAGAATTTCAGCTCCATCAAGTGTTTTGAATGCAAGAACGTAACGAATGTTTGTTGTCCTGCCTGCTGAAGGGTTGTTTTGTTCACTGTATAAACTGCATGTTGTTCATACAGCTGAAGTTTCACTTAATGCCCTCTGGAGTAAACAGGTGGTACTACAAGCTTGCATTGCTCAGGAATCTTCCTTATTACAGTCCGCGGTATTGTATTGCGATTTAATTGCGTAAATGTTTTTAACACGTTATTTTTTAATAAATGTAATCGCTCTGAATTAACTCTTTAAATCGACAGACCTGATTTTAAGGCCTACCTTCAAACTTAGCACCTCTTTGCTTGACATCATGGGGAAAATCTAAATAAATCAGCCAAGACCTCAGAAACAAAAATTGTGGACCTGAGGTCTGGGCCATCCTTGGGAGCAATTTCCAAACACCTTAAGGTACCACATTAATTTGTACAAACAATAGTACGCAGGTATAAACACCATGGGACCACACAGCCTTTATACCTCTCAGGAAGGAGATACATTCTGTCTCCTAGAGATGAATGTAGTTTGCTGCAAAGAGTGTAAATCAATCCCAGAACAACAGCAAAGGACCTTGTGAAGATGCTGGAGGAAACGGGTAGGCAAGTATCTATATCTACAGTAAAACAAGTCCTATATCGACATAACCTGAAAGGCTGCTCAGCAAGGAAGAAGGCATTTCTCCAAAACTGCCATAAAAAAGCCAGACTACCCAAAACCTTTGACCCAAGTTAAACAATTTAAACGCAATGCTACCAAATACTAACAAAGTGTGTGTAAACGTCTGACCCACTGGAAATGTGATGAAAGAAATAAAAGCTGAAATAAATAATTCTCTCTACTATTATTCTGACATTATTATTCTGTTTTAGAAAGTAACTACAGATTTTATTACTTTTTCAATCAACTTGTCATTCATCTCACCAAATTACCCAACACTGACCATTTTTTTTAATTATCTCCTTTTCTCCCAATTTGGAATGCCCAGTTCCCACTACTTAGTTGGTCCGGGTGGCGGAGGACAAGTCTCAGTTGCCTCCACTTCTTAGATAGTCAATCCGTGCATCAAATCACGTGACTCGTTGTGCATGACACTTTTTTTCCACATGTGGAGGCTAATGCTACTCTCCGCGATCCACACACAACTTACCACACGCCCCATTGAGAGCAAGAACCACTAATTGTGACCACGAGGAGGTTACCACATGTGAATCTACCCTCCCTAGCAACCGGGCCAATTTGGTTGCTTAGGAGACCTGGCTGGAGTCACTCAACACACCCTGGATTCAAACTTACGACTCCAGCGGTCAGTGTCAATACTCATATACATTTTTAAATGTCACTTTTTCTAATGCTCTTCCGCTGTTCTATAGTGAAAAATAGTGTGGAAAACATGCCTATTTTTAACTAGATATTTACTGTATTTCACTTTTTGCGATTTTTGTGCCTTCCTATTTGACAACGATATCTGTTTGGTCGAAATGATGGTTCCTCGGAAGAAAAAAACAAGCTATTACATAAATATTGAGAATATGTAAAATGTTGTGATAACATTTTTTTGTATATCAGCCAACCGTAATACATGCAATAGCACCCCTTGTGGCTGCACTGAAAATGCAATGCATTATTGTGGTGTTTTTTTAATTGTGCGTAGACCATTGAGATATAAATATAACTGGATCGCTCATGCAACGTTAAACTGCCAGCAGCAGTTGAAGCCATCGAAAGTATTCGAGCGGCCATCTTAGTATGCCCAAACTCTCATAGAGTGTCAGTGACTGACAGGCGAAAACACTCCCATTTCACCATCTCCAACCTGCGGATATGACAGTTGCATTTTGCCCTCTAGTGACAATCACATTTAATGTTTGATTTGCTTAATCTGGATAATATTACTTATGAGAGAGAAGATATACGCTGATCATGATGTCAGAGCATTCACCTGGCCCTGTGGTCAGTCTATCAGTGCAGCAAAACGATCACCAAAGGAAGTGCTTTCACATTGAAGTGTTCCGTGTTGTCAGTTTGATTCATTGTCCTCAAGTCGAACGAGATTTGACATAAAACGGTGATTGAATGACTAATGTTTACTCTCTGAAATTAGATGATTTCCAGTTAAGTCAGTAGGGACTTTGGAATGTTTGGGCATAGCAATATGGTGGCGCAATGGCTTCACTGATATGACGTCATGAGCAATTCAGTTCTATATATATATATATATATATATCAGTGGTGCAGACACATTCCGGAATGCAAAAACATCAAACATGCACAGCCAGAAGCATCTGTTAACATACATGTTAGGCCAAACAGGCATGATACATCTAAAAACATTACTGAGTTGAACTGAATCTATTCTTCTTTTCCAGGTGGATCGAGGCATTTCAAGAGGCCATGATACTTTGACTGGTCTGGATTGAATTAAATACTTTTTAAAAGTTGCTCATCTGGGTTTGTGGACACAGGCAGTGAGTCAAGAAGCCACAAATCAATTCCAGTGTGATGCAATGGATGCGGGTAGATGTAGTTTATACAGTTTATCTATCATAAGCAACCTAATGAAGGTAAAATGACAATGAGAGGCTGTTTAATCAGACTGCCTCTACTGTATTTTAAAAATGTGAGGTATTAATCCATAGTTATTAATGTAATGTTTTGTAACACTGCCTCTGTGTGCCATGTCCTTTTGGTGCTTAATGTTATCATGAAACCAGCACAAAAAGCGAACAGGTCCTCAAAGTTCAGAATCTGACTGGATTTTGTGAGCTCTAAATATTGAAGCTTTTATTGACTCCTGATCTTGAAGTTTACCTACAAACCATTTTTAAAATCGATATATAGAACACTAGAGTTTGACATGATACATACTGTAACTACAGACACTTTGAACATAATTGGAGGCATAATTTTTTGCCTGATGGGGAAAACTGTAAATGTGGTCACAGGTGTCCTTCATAGTTGAGTCTGAAAGTGCATGGGCAAGTATGACACGAGGAATGGAGATTTTAGGTTCAACTGTGAAAGTTGGGAGAAAGAAGGCTTAAAATAATTGGGCCTCATTCAAGAAACCAGCAGAAGGAATTTGTGCAAATTGTTGATAAATCCATTTTTACTTACATTATCGCATTCAATTACGACAAAAAACAAATTTTCGTAAATTGCCTCATTGAATGGGTAAATCATTCGCAAAACCATTCTTACTAAAATGTCACATTAAGGGCCTTTTTCATGAAATGCAAGCAGAACGAGTTTGTGCAAATCTTAAACTTGTCTAAGAATTGTTTAATGAATGATTGATGTAAAGTTTTGCGTAAGAATGGTTTAATGACTATTTACACAAAGGTTTACCTTAGATTTGTTGGTTGAACGATTTAAACAGAAATTCGTTCTGCTTGTGTTTGGTGTTTGCCTTTTTATTAAGAATCTTTTTAATGATCTTATTTTTTTTATAAAACTCCTTTGTACAAAGTAGGCCTTTTAACTGATGTTTTAAACCTTATACTGGACCGAACTGGAAGTGTACATATTCTGTAAATGGTAATATAATGCAGGTGTATTTAAAATAGTTCCGGATGTTTAGTGGCCTTCATGATTTACGGATAGGAGAGACACCGTGCCAGGCTGGCTCACTGACTTAGTACTGTTTTTAACTTTTTCTATAGCACATTATAGCACATCGGCTGTGAACACCAAAATAAAAGCTAGTGCTCTTATCAGGAAAAGATATAACACACGTTTTCACTCTTTAATTATTCTAAAGCACCTTGTTCAGGATCACATCTCCTAACACTTTGACAACAGGAATGAACTGATGATTATATTCACTGCAGTTTTCTCTAAGGTCCTCTGAGCACAGCAAGCCACTGATCTTTTTTCACTGTTTAAAGTCAACACATCCAAGAAATGTTTTCCATTGCTATGGTTCCATATGGTCACTTTTGTGTGTTGGATGTTTGTTTACATTTGTTTTTTGAGTGTTTCGATTTTGGCAAACATTACATACACTGTTATGTCAAAAAAGTTATTCCTTTTGTTTGTACCATGTTTTAAGTGTTCCACTCTAAAGATAAATGTATGTTTCTGGTCATCATGGCACTGGTTGTTCATTGTTGCATCCCAAAGTTGAAATTGTGTAGATCACAAAATGTTTTACATCCTAAATTAATCTGTTAGCATCTAAGGATTTCAAGGGAGTAGGCCAACGTAAATGTAAAGTGCAAATAAATGTTAATAAATAATGTAATGTAATGAAATTGTGTGTGTGTGTGTCACTTGAGGATGTGTTTGTTGAACAAGAAGTTTTTCGAGGGGCATTACTGATAACTAGGGAGCAAGGTGGCCCATGGCTGATGTAATGTAAATATACAGTGCATGTGATATGGGCTAATACAATTTAATTATTGCAACTGAGATGTAGAAATTTGCACTGAATTTAAACATTTCTAGAAGTTAGTGTGGTTGATATAATGTGGACAAGCAATTTGTATGTATAAAACGTGAAAATGCAGGTTGTCCGATCAAATAAAACATATTATTTCTGATCTACACCATAAATTTGCATTTCTCCTCTAAGCTTGTTTTCTTTCGATTAATGTAATTATCTTAACGTTACTAGATTACATAATGTAGGGTGAATGTTAACCAATCGAGTCTGTTCACCAACATGGGCAGGGAATTTGAAATGCTATGCACTGAACTTGATGCAGAGAGTAAAATTTTTTTAAATTAAGTGTTATTTTATGCAGTTTTGAGCAAGATGAGAAAGATGAGAGGTTAACATTGTGGTGAAGAGTGAAGCTTTTGCTTGGTTTGAGGACCAGTACACAAACAACATGCTTTGGGTAGCTTTACTCCGAAGCAATGACTAGTTAGCATTTAGCATGCTAATGTATGTAGTTGCTAGCTAAAAGTTAGCTACTAGCATAACCTTGTAACATAAATCAGTAATGTGACAGCAAAATGTTACAGCTGAACATTAATCATGCGAGGGACCCATATAAAATCACTATAAGGCTACTTTATTGGGTGATTTAAAAACAGGTTTATTCCATTATGTTGAAATAAATGTTGTTTTCTGGCAGAGAATCAATGAGCTAAACCAAGATTAAACAATAAGTTGATGTTACTCAATTCATTTATTTTATGAAAATGAATCTGACTTCTCAAGGCTTCATATGAGAGGAGAGGTCTGTTTATGTCCTGTGATTCATGTCCTTTTAGATCTTAGTGCTGCTTTTGACATGTTTGACCATAACATCCTTATTTCCCATCTTTGAGCAATGTGTGGGAACCAAAGGAACTATTTTGAAATGGTTTAAGTAATATTTGGTTTTAAATTAGCCTTGGTAACTTCTCGTCCTCTGCAGCTCATCTTTTGTGCCACAAGTCTCTGTTCTTGCTCTAGTTTTAGTTTCTTTATACTTGCTTCCTATTGGTTCTATTTTCAATAAACGTGGTGTGCTATGCTTATGACACCTTTACTGGCTTGCCTAAAGGACATAAAACCTTGGATGTGCTTAAAGGTGCACTAATTATTTGTTTTCCTCAAAGTTTTCCTCTTAAAGAATTGATTTGTTATTTTGAATGTATAAAATCATGACCACTCACATAAGATGAATACTCCAATCACATCATGAATGTGGAGAGGGTCAGCTCATGGGGGCTGCCATTTTAGAATCACATGACCACATCTACTCACTCTTAATGAACACTTTCAATCATTAAATCAATAATGGCTGTCTGTGAATTGTGAATCTCTACAGTGGCATCTGTAACTGAGCAATCTGTTTGAATGATAATCCTACAGAGCTGACATTTTATACTCTAGGAAGGACCCTTGCATCAGGCACATTCCATTTCACATTCAGGCTACAGCTGCTTGCAATTTCTTATATTAACCTCCTTTATGCTTATAAAAACATCTGAGTTCACTTGAAGATTATTTACAAAAGCACCTTATTCTGACTATATTATTTGTTTTGCTGTCTTTATATTGTGTACAATGTGTTAATTATATAATATAGATATTGTGTATTACATGTAGGCCTACATATTGTTCAGTGTGTGGTGTATTCTGTGTATCTGTAACTACATGACTGCAATGTTGACAGAACTGCACTAATAAAGTGATTTGATTTCCACAACAATTTTAACCAAGGTTAATCCATTCAATCATGAAGATGGTTTGTTAAAAATCACATTTTGAAGCACTATTTAAAATGTCTTTCAACAAAAACATTTTGATTGAAAACCCATGCAGTGCATACCCCTTGAAGGTCTACATCCTGTGAAAACAAGCTCCATGCTTGATAGCGATTTTCATAATCTGTTTTTTATTATTTTATTTCTCAGAATTCATAATAATAATAAAGTGGGAACTGTGATGGTTTGAGTGCATGTGCTGACAATGGGGTTATTAAGTGTGTTGCCATGGTGACGGCATTCGTCAGAGCTGCTCCTGAAAGCTTATAGCAACAAAGAATTAGGAGAAACAAAATACAGATATAATACAAAAGCAAATGCCTAATATATGACCGCACATTAATTAATTATGAAGACCCTCGCAAATTCTCGCACTTTTACACGCAAAACTGAACCATAGCCCTTTCCACTGACTGATGTTCCGCGTAAAAGAGCTGTCAATGAAAAACTCACTAGCCAATGAAATCTCATCCCAATTAGCCCGCCCAAACAAGAGATTTGTGCCAGAAATGTTAACGAAAATTCACTGAAACCTTTTGCAGCGCCTTTGTAAATCCCGATATGCAAACGCAAGCAGAGAATATCGTTAACAAAGGATGTTGTTTGTTTGTAGACTGAGTTCAAATTTTGCCTTTGATTTTTTTATTCATTCTTATTTTATAGTTTTATTCGTTTCTTGAAAAGTTACGTTAAAAAAAAAAATTAGCACAAATATAATCAAATTGGTCAAACAAGTAGTGAACAGTTAACAAGCCATAACTGCTTCATGAAAGCTGAATGCAGGCTGTATTATGGCTTGAGAATTCAAGTGCGCATGCGCAAATCTCCTCCGAGCAGGTCGCGAACTCTGACCTCCTATAGCTGCAGTGAGCAGTCAGATCACGATTATTTATTAAAACAAACTCATATCTGGATAATTACACACTTTACCGGGTAAGAGAATTACAATTTTTACCATATTAAACCCTATTATTTCTTCAGTCATCAATTTTGACGAATAATACTGGAAAACGTTAAAGCTATAGATAGCCGGCCTGCTAACACGAGTTAGCATAATAGCAACTAGCATAACCGAATAAATGCGATAAATCGATTATTAATAGCGTATATTTGCTATTAACCAGAACCAACGAGTTCTTGAGGATTATTTAAGAACTATAAATATACATAATAAAGCATTTCCTAAACACCAAATCAGTTTTACAGCGTTTTGATGTTAATGAGCAGGCTAACACTACTAAAACCATGCTAGTCTGACAAACACAACAACATGCAGATCACATTGAAGCACAAAGACGATTTATCACGCAGTTTCATAAGCTTTCGATTATATAGATTTGTGCAGATGTTTGATGCCCTGTGATGTCTCTTGTTGATGAAGCTGCTCTAGTGTAGTTCCGAGCGTGTGTGTGTGTATGGGGCTTTAACCCTTCAGTCGTGACCTTTAACCTACGGGAACAGATCTGACTTTATCTTCCCGGATCACACACACTCCTCATGAGTAACAGACCCCACAACTGTCATTCTCACCAAATCACAAGTACCCGCCATTATTATTATGCGATCTGAGTCATGTAATTCTCTAAAAACACGTCACCATGTGCTAATGGAGCTAACAGCTAATCGGATGGCTGGGATTTCTTCATATATACCCTTTGTAAATCTGGTTTGCACTGAAGCTAACACTGAGTACATGTAAACTTAAAGATCAGGTATACTGTTAGCTCATTGATATAAGCGCTGTGGCCTAATGTATGGAGGTGTGATTGAATACATCCATATAAATCATAAAATTGCTCTGGAAATAATTGAAATATACCCCATACTTTTGTGAATCTTATTTGCAGTAAGTTCTGTTAGTCATTAAATTAGTGTTTGCTATAGGGCATGCATCACTGTTACTGCTGATATTAGGGTTAGGGATTTAAATAAACCAACTACTAGTGATTGGCTGAAATGTTATCTCATCATTTACTCACCCTCTTGCAATCCTAGATGTGTGTGACTTTCTTTCCTCTGCAGAACACAAATGAGGTATTTTAGAAGAATGTTTTAGCTCTGTAGGTCCGTACAATACATGTAAATGGTGGCCAGAACTTAGATGCTCCCAAAATCACATAAAGGCAGCATAAAAGTAATCCATAAGACTCCTGTGGTTAAATCATTGTCTGAAGTTAACTGGGTGAAAAAAAAAGATACAAACGTAAGCCCTTTTTTACTATCCACAGTTTTCCTGAACAACCACTGGGTGGCGCCATGATGATTCTAATTGCCTCTTTTGTATTTCTGGTTGCAAGACGTCAAGTAAAAACTGCCAAAACAAGCAATCCAGAGAAGAACAATTTAAATGTTACTTGGTGTAAAAATGAATTTCAGGTTCAACTTGTGCCGTCGTTGGCTGACGCAACTCAGAATAATTAATGATGGCAACGTAACATACCTCTGACCCTCGCTTCATGTCATCTACACACTCGGGTGAGGCACTGTCTATTAAAAAATGGTCACATCGACAATTTTTAAATGTAATACTTTAAACATCAAATTACCCGCTAAGAATATATGCTGATGGAGTGAAAACACTGGAGACCAGAAATTGAAAACCTTTGTGTTCAGGAAAAAGATGGATAAAACGTGTTTTGGGTGATTCACATTCTTTGTACATATTGCCACTTGCTGAGCAGGGAGGAGAATGTATAGTAAAAAAATGGACTTAAATATTGATCTGTTTCTCACCCACACCTATTATATCACTTCTGAAGGCATGGATTAAACCACCTACAGAGCTGAGATATTCTTCTAAATATCTTTATTTGTGTTCTGCTGAAGAAAGTAAGTCATACACTTCTGGGATGGCATGAGTGTGAGTAAACGATGAGAGAATTTTCATTTTTTTTTTGTGAATTATTCCTTTAATGTGGCCAAAAGTGGGTTTGTTCACACATTTTTTTTATTTTTATTTTACATTTATTGTACTCTAATTCAATGAGCAATAACTGAGATCAACAAGATCGCTATATTGCAGCACAGTCTCATATTGAAAATGGTTGGTGAAGACTGTATTGTGAGTTGTGTGGTTTTTCTCAGGTTAGCGTGTGGCTGATGGGGTGTTGCGACTGAGCCACGGCTTTGACAGATCAGTATCATGGAGGGAGAACGTCCCAGAATACAGCTGGTGTCTACAGATGGAGGCCTACAGGTGACCTACAGCACACAATTCAGACCAGGGGTTTTAATCCTTTTTATGCCATGGACATCTTTCCTAAAATATATATTTTCAATATAAAGACCACATGTTGTTTGCAAAACAAAATAATTGGTCTTTATATTGTCATACGAAAGCCAGAAGGAATAATTACAATATTATGTGGAAATAATACTTTGTTGACTGTATCTCTTTCTCTGCCCAATGTTAAGGTTAGATGCATAGAACTGAAAATATATTTTTTTAGCTCAATCCAGATGTATTTGTATAGTGCTTTTTAAAAGAAATGTTATTCCAAATCAGCATAATAGATATTGCCTTGCAGCTCACTGTTAAAGGGATAGTTCACCCAAAAAGGCAAATTCTCCCATTATTTTCTCACCCTCATGCCATCCCAGATGTTTATGACTGACTTTCTTCCGCAGAACACAAAGATGTTTAGAAGAATATCTTGGCTTTGTAGGTCATACAATGCAAGTGAATGGTGATCAAAAATGTGAAAGAATTAAAAAGCAAATAAAGGCAGCATAAATGTATCCATATGACTCTATTGTTTTATCCATGTCTTCTGAAGTGATCCGATCAGTTTTGTGTGAGAACAGACCAAAATGTAACTATATTTTCACTATAAATCTTGACATCAGCAGTCTCCTTGACAATCATAATTTCAGGCTTGATTACACTTCCTTGCGCCATCTACTGATCGTACCTAGAGACTGCAATGGCAAGATGTTCAGTGAAATTTGTGAAACGTTATATTTTGGTCTGGTCTCAACCAAAATCTATTAATTTTAAGCTACCTTTTATTTGCTTTTTAATGCTTTCAAAGTTTTGGTCACCATTCACTTGCATTGTATGGACCTACAGAGCTGAAACATTTTCAAAAAATCTTAATTTGTGTTTTGATGAAGAAAGTCATACACATCTGGGATGGCATGAGGGTGAAATAATAATGAGAAAACTTTCATTATTGAGTGAACTATCCCTTTAAGAAAATAAAGTTGACAATGGTGAAAAGAAGCTACCTGTTAATATTATAAAATAATCTAACATGATTAATCTCATGATTTTCAACCAGTCTTTAAAAATCAGACTTAATTTTGGTAAATGGGTCAATTAGATTTGTTTGTTTTTTGTCCCTTTTTTTCTTCTCTGTTTTATTAAGATATTTAAAAATACATTAAAAGGCAGTGCACATAAAATGATTACTTGAATACATCTTTACTATGATACTTTTAATTTCCAAGTTCAAAATAATTTCAATTTCTTTTCTTTTTAAGGGTTTAAAGTGAAAGTGCTGTAATTGTTTGGACACATAATAGTCACAATAAAAGCTGAAATACTTGAAAGAAAACGTTAGCATGAATAGTTTGGTATAATCTTTTTTCATTATATTCTTAATGAAAATAAGCAGTGAAAATCTTTTTATATTAAAAAAAGAGAAGAACCCCTATAGACCCTGAAGAACGTTTTATTTTATTTTAAAATTATCAAATATTTTGACATTTTTGTGGAAATGTGCCTTTTGTTGTGGTCAAATGGATTGATGTAATGATATATATATATAAATATAATGTTCACTACACGTCAAGAGTTTTGAAACACTAATTCATTCTTTATTATTATAATTGTTTTTTTTTCACATTTTAGAATAATAGTAAAGTCATCACAACTTTGGAATAACATAAATGGAACTATGGGAATTATATTGAGACTAAACAAAATCCAAAATAAATCAAAACTGTGTTATATTTTAGCATCTTCAAAGTAGTAATAATTACAGTCATTATTAATGTAACATTTTATACATTTAAAAAAAATATATATGTATTTTTTTACTTTTCTCTATGAAATTTTATGTGGACCCCCTTGTGTCCTCTTGAGTGTCTCTTGATCCCAGTTTGGAAACCCCTGATTCCCAGATACTCTCAGAGCATTATTAATTTAGATGTCTTTGTGTTTCATTCAGACATGATCGTTTCTGTTTTAATGTGTTTATCAGATTGTGACCGACCAGCAGTTGGCACAGAAAGTGCAGATCGTCACGGCGATTGACCAGGCTGGAACCGGCAAACAACAATTTATATTGGCTAACCTGGATTATCCCAACCAGGAGAAACTGTTCATCAAACAGGATAACTCACCTGCCAAGGTCATCTTGACCTCTGCGGACGGGTCAGCTGTCAATCAACTGCTTTTTGCATCACCTGAACTGACAGGACAACAGATCCAGGTAATCAGGTACCACAGCTCCATGTTTATTTAAGTGAAATCAGAAACCGCATAATTAAATGTGTCATCATACATGTCTAATAACAGTACGTAATGCATGTTCCAATGTGCATGTTGTTTTGGAAATATACACTCATTTAAAATTGGATGACTGCAACACGCTCCAAAAATTTGGGACAGTTGAGTGTTTACCACGGTGTAACATCACAATTTAATCTAATAACCCGTATTAAGCATTTGGGCACTGAGGACACAAGTTTGTTAAGTTTAGCAAACAGAATGTTCCCCCATTCATCCATTATGCAGGTCTTCGGGGCCTTCGTTGCTGTATTTTGCACTTCATAATGTGCCACACACAGGTCAGGACTGCAGGCAGGCCAGCCTAGTACCCACACTCACCGGGTAGTATGTGTTTTGGTGTTGTCCTGCTGGAAAATGCAGGAATGTCTCTGGAAAAGAGGGCATCTATAGATTAAACTTTATTGTCATTGTGCAGAGTACAGGTACAGAGCCATTGATGCAGTTGTTTCCCATATCCCAACTAAGCTGGGGTCAGAGCGCAGGGTCAGCCTTCATGGAGCAGATAGGGTCAAGAGCCTTGCTCAAGGGCACAACAGTGGTATCTTGATGGTGCTGGGGCTTGAACCCCCAACTTTTCGGTCAGTAACCCAGAGCCTTAACCACTGAGCCACCACTGCCCCTATGGCAGCATATGTTGCTCCAAAATTTTTACATCTCTTTCTGCTTTAATGGTGCCCTCACAGATGTGCAAGCTACCCATGCCATGGGCGCTGACACCCCCCCCATACCATTGCATTCTCTGGCTTTTGGACCTGATGCTGATAACAGCTTGGATGGTTTTTTCCTCGTTGTCCCAGAGAACACAGTGTATCTAACAATGGCTAACAATTTTTCCAAAAACCATTTTAAATGTGGACTTGGCAGACCACAAAACAATTCCACTGTTCTACTTTCCATCTCAGATGAGACCGAGCTCAGAGAAGTCAGTCTCTGAGCCCATGACATGAAATCCATTACAGACCAATGACGGTTTTTAGGATAGTGACATCTCAGGCATCGGAGATTTCAGAAGTGGTTTTTGGCCTTGCTTTTTAAGCACAGAGCGGAATTGACCGGATTCCTTGAAACTTTTAACTATATTGTGCGCTGTAGAGAGTGAAATGCCCAAAATCCTTCCAGTTGTTCTCAAAGCGCTTGATTATTTGCTGACACATCTGTTTGCAAATTGGCGAGCCTCGACCCATCTTTAAATCTTTATTTGTGGGGATTTTCTTCCCGATTTGGAATGCCCAATGCGCTCTAGGTCCTTGTGGTGGAGTAGGACGAATCTCAGTTGCCTCCACGTCTGAGACAGTCAGTCTACGCATTTTATAACGTGGCTTGTTGAGCGTGTTACCACGGAGACCTAACGCTTGTGGAGGCTCACGCTGTTCTCCGCAGCATCCACGCACAACTCGCCACGTGCCCCACTGAGAGCGAGAACCACATTAAAGCGACTACGCTTTGGATTGCTTTTGGTTGCTTTGGAAGCCTGACTGGAGTCACTCAGCACGTCCTGGATTTGAACTTGCGACTCCAGGTGTGGTATTCAATGTCTTTACTTGCTGAGCTTACCCTGGCCCCCCACCCATCCATGATCTTAAAGAACAAGGAACATGATTGTTTCACCTGTTTTACATCTCCTGTTTCACATCACTTTGTTATTTCAACACTTCAGATTGTTATTAGTCCTAAATTGTCAGTCCCAACCATTTTTGGAGCATGTTGCAATCATCTGAATTGAAATGTGTATATTTTCAGTTAATTCAATTCAATTCAATTACATACACATAAATATCAAATAATGTATTATTGTTGTGCTTTCAATACAGCACAGGGGGAATGGAATTTACAAAGCACTCCTTTGTGTTTTTATTAGCGTTTTCCATACCGTCCCACCTTTTTTGCAATTGGGTTTGTATAACATCTTTTTTTATTCTAACAGTTTGTGACTGAGGGCTTAGAGCAGGGCACTCCAAAGCTGGCAGTGGAATATTGTGTAGTTTGTGGAGACAAAGCCTCGGGTAAAAAACAATACCTTTTTTTTTAATTTTTTTTGTTTTAAACAATCCAACATCTCAAACTGGTTCTAAATTGAGCTTTGCCAAGAATTTGATTGTTTCAGCAAGATAAACGCAGGCTTTGTGTGTGTGTGTGTGTGTGTGTGTTCAGGTCGTCACTATGGAGCGGTGAGCTGTGAGGGCTGTAAGGGTTTCTTCAAGCGCAGCATCAGGAAGAATCTGGTGTACACGTGTCGCGGGTCTGGAGAATGTGTCATCAACAAACACCATCGCAACCGCTGTCAATACTGCAGACTGCAGCGCTGCATGGCTCTCGGCATGAAGCAAGACTGTGAGTCCCTTACAAAAACCAGAAACCCTCACATATCTACACAAATCACATGCTTCCAGACTTGAAAAAAGACAGAGACTGTAGAAACCTAGTGCTGTTTTGTAACCAACAGCATTGTTGGGCATTATAGACATGTTCTTGTCCAAAAATGTTGAATAGGTAGGCAGCTCTCTAGCTTTTGAGACACAGCATATTTAAACTGTACATTTGTTATTCTGCTAGCAAATAATGGAATTTGTTTTTGACTTGATGTTTGAATTTTATTGTGTTTTCTCTATGTAAATGAGCAGTATTGAAATTCTCCCTACAGCTGTGCAGTGTGAGAGGAAGCCAGTGGAAGTGTTGAGGGAGAAGCCAGCCAACTGCGCACCCTCTATCGAGAAGATTTACATCCGTAAAAACCTCTGCAGCCCTCTCACAGCCATGCCAACGTTTGTTAGTGATAAAGAGACCACCAGGTTGGTGCATGCACGTGTATATGAGTTTAAAAATGAGATCAGAAATTCAAGTTTGCCATCGTTTCAAACTCTCACTGTGTCTGGGTGCAGATCCAACAGTTTACTGGACTCCAACATGCTCTTGAACAATTCACAACAGCACAACACAATTTTAATTCCTCCTTCACCAGATCAGGTAAAAACACTTGTATAAATACATCAACAAGTAATAATGCATGCCAAAAACTCAGTCATATCCTTAAATGTGAATAATATTATGTAATGAGACCATTATAGTCCATTTACCATCTAGTCCCCATTATTGAAATGTTACCGGGCAATTTTTTTTTTTTTTGGTTTTACTGTTTTGCATGAGGAAAGCAAGCCTATTTAGGACCTATACTAATTTTTTTTTTATATTATAACATTATTTTCATAAGTGACGTGCAAGAGTACACGATTAATCGAGTAATTGATCAGCTTTAAATATCCGGCTAGTAAAGACACCACACGAATATTGCAATTTGATTTTCCTTTGTGCCTTTGCATGCTGTGGGCAACATTGAAACAGCTTCTCTCACCTAAATCTTGCCGTTACAATTAATGCAATGCTTGGGGCTGTGGGTGCATGTCACTGTTAAAGGAATAGTTCACCCCAAAATTTTAGTTTTTAGTTTTTAATTGATTGTATTGCTTCAGATGATTGAAATGTATGTTTCTATGTGTGAGTGCAAATGTTGTTGTTTGTTTTGTCATATTTAAATCTAGATGATGTTGTTTATGCATGTTGTCTGTTTTTAAATGGTTGAAAGTTGAACTCAAATTCTAAGGGCGTTTTCAGACCTGTAGCTCCTTTAATTTGTTCTAAAATGGGCTAAAATATATATCAAATGTATAAAATAAAAATATATATAAAGTTATATACATTCACCTAAAGGATTATTAGGAACACCATACTAATACTGTGTTTGACCCCCTTTCACCTTCAGAACTGCCTTAATTCTACGTGGCATTGATTCAACAAGGTGCTGAAAGCATTCTTTAGAAATGTTGGCCCATATTGATAGGATAGCATCTTGCAGTTGATGGAGATTTGTGGGATGCACATCCAGGGCACGAAGCTCCCGTTCCACCACATCCCAAAGATGCTCTATTGGGTTGAGATCTGGTGACTGTGGGGGCCATTTTAGTACAGTGAACTCATTGTCATGTTCAAGAAACCAATTTGAAATGATTCGAGCTTTGTGACATGGTGCATTGTCCTGCTGGAAGTAGCCATCAGAGGATGGGTACATGGTGGCCATAAAGGGATGGACATGGTCAGAAACAATGCTCAGGTAGGCCGTGGCATTTAAACGATGCCCAATTGGCACTAAGGGGCCTAAAGTGTGCCAAGAAAACATCCCCCACACCATTACACCACCACCACCAGCCTGCACAGTGGTAACAAGGCATGATGGATCCATGTTCTCATTCTGTTTACGCCAAATTCTGACTCTACCATCTGAATGTCTCAACAGAAATCAAGACTCATCAGACCAGGCAACATTTTTCCAGTCTTCAACTGTCCAATGATGGTGAGCTCTTGCAAATTGTAGCCTCTTTTTCCTATTTGTAGTGGAGATGAGTGGTACCTGGTGGGGTCTTCTGCTGTTGTAGCCCATCCTCCTCAAGGTTGTGCGTGTTGTGGCTTCACAAATGCTTTGCTGCATACCTCGGTTGTAACGAGTGGTTATTTCAGGCAAAGTTGCTCTTCTATCAGCTTGAATCAGTCGGCCCATTCTCCTCTGACCTCTAGCATCAACAAGGCATTTTCGCCCACAGGACTGCCGCATACTGGATGTTTTTCCCTTTTCACACCATTCTTTGTAAACTCTAGAAATGGTTGTGCGTGAAAATCCCAGTAACTGAGCAGATTGTGAAATACTCAGACCGGCCCGTCTGGCACCAACAAACATGCCACGCTCAAAATTGCTTAAATCACCTTTCTTTCCCATTCTGACATTCAGTTTGGAGTTCAGGAGATTGTCTTGACCAGGACCACACCCCTAAATGCATTGAAGCAACTGCCATGTGATTGGTTGATTAGATAATTGCATTAATGAGAAACTGAACAGGTGTTCCTAATAATCCTTTAGGTGAGTGTACGTGTGTCAAACTGATACAAAGTCACGGTTATGCAAAACATCACCACACGGTACAGTGCACGCGTTCTAGTTAGAGGTTGCGCGACAAATAAACATCTTCCGTCACTTGGATGATATGAGTTGTCAAATTTATGGCAAGGGAAAAGTTATTTTTATACAACTTCGGTTGTTGCTTTTGCATTATTTGCATGACAAGTGCCTGACCTCACAGTCAATGTACTAAAATGACCTCAGGAATTATAAAACAAAGAATATTTTAAACTTGCAATTATATCTAATAATCGCCAAAAGGCTATATCCATGTTTTGATGATGAATTACAGTGACGCCCTGATCTATAGATGTCTCTAAAGATCTATCGGGTATGTTCATGGTTTATATAGCAATGTTGTTTGGTCCGTTGGGTCGAATTGCATTCTCAACACAAGCGAACCACTCAGGAGGTCTCAGACCGATTGTTTTGGTGCAGATCTCAGTGTAATTACCGTGTTCATATATGCCTAAAGGAACCAAACCAAGGGAGAAATCAAATGCTCCACACGAGCCAGGTGTGAAAACGCCCTAACTTTCAAGTAGTTGATTAGTCGTTTTTTTTATTTGTTAGAGTACTCCGCTACAAAATTACTCAATTCCCATCCTTAATTTTCATTTCAATTAAACACTTTTTCGTGTGAAATGTGATGTGGACATGATAACGCTATTTGTTTTTAGTATGTAGTGACATGTTCTTCAAACAATTTCACATTTTCCCGATGTTCACATCAGAATGATTCCAATCAGGGAGATCTGGGCACTCTGGCAAACGTGGTCTCGTCTCTAGGACACATCAACAAGAGCCGTGAGATGATGGACAGCAGTACAGACCTATCGGAGATAGAGACCATGAGTAACGATGACAGTGGTATGACAGATTCACAGCGGGATGAGCAGAATGAAGTCACACGGTACAGAAAGAAACTGTTCTGATATTAAGCCCGGACGATGTGTGGTAGACATCTGTGTTTACGTGCTTGTGTTCGTTTAGGGCCTTTGGCACACTCACAAAGGTGCTCCAGCCAGAGGAGGGTTGTGGGGAAGAGATGGCAGAGGGCGATGTTGCTGTAAGGGTTGATGAACACAGCGCCGCCCTGCTGGAACTAGAAGGCCCCCTGCTCTCTGACATGCATGTCCCTTTTAAGGTCAGATATCACTGTAGATTTACACACTGCAGCTATTCTTCAAACTCTTATTCTTCTACAGTTCAAAGGCCCATTCATACCAAGAGCGAAGCAAGATGTAAGGTTCAATCCATCCAACACAGATTTCCCTTGTTTAATGCTAAATCAAACCTATCACTAAAATGTAAATGGATGTTGTTGTTATCTAAATGCTAAAATGAAAGTAAAAGTTGTAATATTCAAATAATTCATAATTAAATTAGAGTAAAATAGAAGTAGAGGTCTGCTGTTGTTATAACCTTGTGAGACCCCGTGTCCACATCCGTGGGCATTGTACTTTGGTTTGCTATACACAATGCACAATTTAAATACATTTTAACAGTCTGAATACCTATCACAACTCTCTGTGGGTCATTTCGCTTATTTTTTATATAAAGTTTAGTTATATTTAGATTTGTTATCACCGTACAATATGATTCTATTCATGAGCATTAGTCAATACATTCCTATATATTTACTGTGCATTTTCACATTGACAATAAATGTATTCCAAAAACTGGAAAATGTTGTTTTCAGAGGCTTTTTATGGGGTTAGGATGAAAATAAGGTGCATTTCAAACTGTTCTGAAACCAGTGCACACAGTCAGCACACTGGAGGTTAAGTCATCAACTAAATAGGGAGCAAGGGAGCATCCTATAGCTTTCCTGTGCTGTCATTTACTCCTAAATTCCGACCAAAAGTTCAGTTTCAGACTGCAGATGATGTTGTGAACACTCTGCTTGTTTAGCAGACATGGGAATATGATTATCAGTACATCGATTCAGAATTTATAATGCTTAATGTTTATTTTAACATGGTTGGCAGTGATTGGATGATGCTGGCCAATACTTTCAGCTGTAATATCTGTAACGTCTCAAAAACATGAATAACCAACACTCCTGGAAACATAATAAACAGTTTGATAAAACAAATCTGACTTTCTATAGCTTAGTATTACTTATAATTTCACAAGTTAGTCCTGCTGTCCACATATGTGGACATACATTTTTAGGTAAACTATTTGCTCTAGATTTGTTGTGTTGTTGTTGCATGTTTATTAGTTGCCATTGGTTACAAATCAAAAAGGGGAATTGAAAAGGCATACATGAGTCACGCTCTGGTCTCAGAAGGATAATAGCACACATGTTATAATAAGATGGTGCTAGGTAGACATGACTCTACCCAAAATACTTTGTTTTTTAATATCAACAGTAGTTACAGACCACTGCAGTGGCCAGGCTGATTAATCAGAGATTTAGGATTAAAGAGGGAATTTTAGCAGTAACATTTTATTAAAAGGGCAGTGAAATATGCTTATATGACTGTATTATGTTCAAACCCGTATGGGAATTTGTGCCTCTTTTGAACAAGATACTGAAGCAGTCACGTGTTTTTCAGAAGAATGAAGATTCGAATGTCACAGATCACATTTGTTTTTTCTACACAAAACGATTTAAAGCTTCAATACAGTGTGCATCAATGTCAAATAAATCTCAAGAATACAGCCTTTGTTATGTCGAGATCTTGTTGATCATGAGAAAACAAGAGGGTTTTAGGTGTTTTTAGCCAGGGACTAAAAACAAAATGGTTTTCAATTTGGTTCTTTCTGACCAGAAACAGTATTAGAACGGAATTAAAGAACGGTAAATAACTTTCTTTTTCAAATGCCAGTACTCTATGCTAAGGGTGGATGATATACCAGGTGCAATGTTGACAGATCTCACAAGAGAAACAAGGCACCTGTTTTGGGAAAAAAACAAGCTCAAAATAAGGGACTTGCCTCACTTAGCGAAAATAATCGATTCAGTTTGTTCCCATGTGGGGGAATTTTCAAGACAGAAATTCTCCCCAATTTGGAATGCCCAAAGCGTTCTTAAATCCTCGTGGTGGCGTAGTGACTTGCCTCAATCCGGGTGGTGGAGGACAAATCTCAGTTGCCTCCACATCTTAGACCGTCAATCCACGCATCTTATCATGTGGCTTGTTGAGCGTGTTACCGCAGAGACCTAGCGGATGTGGAGGCTTCACACATTCCACCGCAGCATCCACGCACAACTCAAGTTACCCCATGTGACTGTACCCTCCCTAGCAACCGGGCCAATTTGGTTGCTTAGGAGACCTGGCTGGAGTCACTCAGCACACCCTGGATTCGAACTCACAGACTCCAGGGGTGGTAGCCAGCGTCTTTACTCGCGAAGCTAAACAGGCCAGCCCCCTGATTTTAATTTTGTTTAGCGGTCAATCAAAGTGCGTGCTTATTTTCTACCTTAAAGAGAGAAGCCTAATTTTCCCGGCCATCAGACAGTGGTGTAATTCAGAAATGTTTTGTCTTTTGGTTTCATGAAAAAATTATCGGAACAAAATTTACTGTTATTAACCATTTACCAGCACTTAAAAATAACGTTTTCACTACAGAACAATTGAATGGGATTTCGTTCCCATTTTCAGTTACGTTCTGCAAAATTTTTGTACGACTGGTTTTGGTTTTCTGTCTTAAATTGGTTTTAATCCCTGCTTTTAGCACTGTGGTCTTCTAAAAAGTAATGTCTTGTTAAAACATTTTTCACACTCTTTTTGTCTACTAAAAATGTCCATCAGTGTATGTACATGCATCACAGGATATATTGAAAGTCTGGGTCTGGAACAAGGCTATAACGGTTAAATCTGTACATAAAAGGCATTTGCAAAGTACCAAAAATAAATGATAAAAAAATCCAATTCAGTTTTAATGAAACAAAATAAACAAAAGTTTAAATATGTTCATTTGAATAAAAATCAACCCCTGGGACATGAAATTGCCTGAAATTAAAGAAATGCCCATGTATGAAATAATATATATGTGTGTTCACATTATGTGTAGTTGATGATGCCGTTGCCTATGCCAGACTTCCTGAATCTGAACTACATCTGTGAATCAGCATCTCGTCTGCTGTTCCTCTCCATGCACTGGGCACGCTCCATCCCCGCTTTCCAGGCCCTCGGGTGAGCGTGTTTGTTTTCTCATCCGTCTCCTCCTCCTATTCTACATTAATATATGATGTGTTATTTCTCCAGTTAAGATGACTTACGGTGGTATCCTCATTTGGCACGTGTTTTCTTTCTTTTGTTTGGTGTTTAGCTCAGAGAACAGCATCACGCTGATGAAGGCCTGCTGGAATGAGCTGTTTGCTTTGGGTCTGGCTCAGTGTTCGCACATTATGAATGTAGAGACGATCCTCACAGCCATAATAAACCATTTACAGACCAGCCTGGAGGAAGGTATGTGGACGGGAGCCTCTCATGAGTACCCCTGAGACATTATGGGTCTGAACTGCAGTCCAATTGCATCATCAGCTGTTTACCACTGTAACTAGGCAACATCTTAAGAATACATCTTAAGTTGTTTTGTGGTTACTAGTGGTTTTACCTTCAAAACTTTACATGCTCAATCGACACTTGTGTTTGTCTCCCGTGGATACATTGAATGTGCAATGATGAAATGATTAGCGTTTGTTTGCCGTGAGCCTGCGGATGCGTTGCAAGAGATGTGAAGAATGTGAGCTGCTTTCTGAAGGTGATTTATTTGGACACAAGCAGGAGTGAGAAATGCATTAAACTAGAATAATTGTGAGCAGGAGCCTGAAAAGATGCAAATTTTACATCATCACAAGCCGTTCACTTCCGTGATTTGGTACGATTGCATTCATATTAGCAGCGAACTGCACCAGAGTTCACATGAACTGTACCCCAGACCACCTTTTCAAGTGGACTCTGGTGCAGTTCCTGGGTGCGCACCCGAGTTCAGAAAACTGTGTTCACATTATCCAAATGAACTGAACTTTGACGCCATTCAACCCCGGGTGCGACCCAAAAGTGCTAGTGTGAAAGCACCCTAAATCACAAACCCATATTAATTGATGTTCATGAATTGATGAAGCTTATTTATTTATATATTTTTTATAAAAAATGGACAAGATGGATAAATAAAATAGGGTTTATGGTATAAAGTTTATACTTAAGAATTTTATAAAGTTTGTAATTTAAAAAGTTATAGTATTTTAATTAATATTCTTTCATTTTTAATACATTTGTATTTATAGTATATAGTTTTATTTGACAGTTTGTTTTTAAAATTGTAATGAATAGTATAAAATTCTTTCTAATTGTAATTAATTTGTTTTTAAATAAATTTGTATTTACAGTACTTTTTAATTTTATAATTTATAATTTTTAATAAAATGAATAGTTTATATTATTTTCAATTATTGTATTTATAGCCTATTTAAGTTTATACCTTATTTTATAAAGTTTATCATTTAAAAAAATATATATTTGTAAATATTATTCATTTGTATGTATTGTATACAGTTTAAACTTAATTTAAAAAACTGTTTCATTGTAAATCTTTAAATATTAATTGTATAAAGATGGTATTTTAATTATTTGTTCTTTAAAAAAACGTATTTATAACCTTTAGTTTATAATTTGTTATAAACAAAAGTTTAAACTTTTAGTAAAAACAAATTACTTTGAATTGTTGTATTTATAGTATAACATTTATACTTTATAATTTTATAAAGTTTATCATTTTCAGTTTTTGGAAATTATTAGTTTAAAGAGTATTTTTTTTATTATTATTTGTTTTTTTTAATACATTTGTTTGTATTATTTAAAGTAATAGTATAATATATTAATTGAATTCATATATGTTTAAAAAAAAACATATAAAAAACATAAAATTTATATTAAAAAATTATCATAAAGTTAATCATTTTAATAAATTATTCTATTTATAGTATTAAGTTTATACCTTATTTTATCAAAAAATATCAATTAATATGATTTTATTAACCGTTATTAATATACGTATTGTATACAGTTTATACTATAATTTCAAATAGTTTATAATTTGAAATATTTAAAGATTCATAGTATAAAGAGTATTTTATTATTATTTGTTTAAAAAAACTAAATTATGCATTTTAGTTTATAATTTTTTATAAACTAAAATGTATACTTTAGAATTTTATAAAGTTTATCATTAAAAAAAAAACATAGTATAAAGATTAGTATTTTAAATTGTTTTTTTATATACATTTGCATGTATAGTAAGTACACTGTTAATACTTAAAAAAAAAAATTATAGTATAACCTTTATAAAATTATAATGAAAAATGATAAGTATTATTTTTAATACATTTGTTTCATTGCAATGTACTGTTCTTGCATCGTATGAAGTCTAAAGGACCTTTTTTTATTTTATTCTGTAGTTTTGAATCACTTCTCTGTAAAAAAAATATTTGTTAAATATTATCAACCAAAATGTTGAGAATATGGTGATATAAATGTCTGCTTATATTGCCCACCCATTACATCATAATAACAATAGAACTATTCACTTTTTTGTAAATGACTTAACTGTCTAATGTGAGATGTATTTAATAGAAAAACTGTCTCCAGAGCGGGTGAAGCAGGTGATGGAGCACATCTGGCGTATGCAGGAGTTTTGTAACAGTATGAGCCGCATGAGTCCTGACGCTTATGAGTACGCTTACCTCAAAGCTGTGGTTCTCTTCAGCCCAGGTAAGAAAAAAAAACTGGTGTGTGTTTATTTTGAGAATATATATTAAAGAAAAGAAGGTGGTGAGAAAAGTAAATGATGGAATGATGTGTGTGTTTTGGTCATAGATCACTCTGGAGTGGACAGCACCCTTCATATAGAGCATTTTCAGGAGAAAGCTCACATGGAACTTCAGGACTACGTAAGCAAAGTTTATCCAGAGGACACGTATCGGTGAGTGTGCGGTTTGCAATTTGAATCACTAGATTTCAATCTAATATATTATTGGCACATCCTTCCACCAAAGTGATTTTCTTACACTGTCTCTCAGTTTGTCAAAGCTGTTAGTTCGTCTACCTGCCCTGCGGCTCATGAGCGCGGCACTAACCGAAGAGCTCTTTTTCGCCGGCCTCATTGGGAATGTCCAGATCGACAGCATCATTCCCTACATCCTCAAAATGGAGTCCACCGACTACAACAGCCAACCAATCAGCACCACAGAGTGACTGAAGCTATGCCCACAGCCTCACCAGTCAGCATCCTTATATCATTGCCTCAGAAATGGGACCATTATGTCCCTTTACTCAGAACCCTTTGGGCGCAAAAAAAGTAAAAAGAAAAACGTCTGTATGATATAATCATATGAACCATTTTGAATGAAGACAGTTTTGTTATGACTTTGCATTTTCATTTGGTCAGTGTGTGGATTGTGTCTGTGGGTTTACGTATTATGGATAAAGTGGAAATCCAATTGCGGTTAGATGGTTTTGTCTTTTATTGTATTGGTGTTCTTATGCTTAGAAAAGTGTTTACAAAGACACATGAAAAAACTTCTTCCTTAGAACCCCCCTCCAAAAGCACTGACTTTCTCTGTATGCACTGTATATGAATTGTGTAAATAGGAATAATAAATGTCAAATCGGGAAAATGTCATTTGGTATTTGTTTGCATGGAGTCGGATGCATTTTTATGATCGAATAAAGTGTGAAAAACAGGGTTCTTACAGTCACGGACAATCTAAATTAATAAAGTCTTAAAGAAAAAAAAGCATGGACATTTCTTAATTGAATATAGTTTTTCTAGTTATGCTCCGCTCTTAAAGTCAAAATTGTCTTTCAGATATAGGCATCGGTTAACTCGATGTGCAAGCACATGACCTGAAATTGTTTTTTGTTTTTTTAAGGGTGATCTGTGCTAAAGAAGATCAACTTATGATACTGTTGTCAGATTGAACTGTTCATTTGAAATATGTTGTTTGATCATAATGTTGCCCATCCGTTTGGGAGTTTTAAGTAATAGTTCACCCAACAATGACAATTCTCATCATTTTCTCACCCTCATGTCATCCCAGATGTGTATGACTTTTCTTCTGAAGAACACAAATGAAGATTTTTAGAAGAATATTTCAGCTCTGTAGGTCCTCAATGCAAGTGAATGGTGACCAGAACTTTGTAGCTCAAAAAGTTACCAATACAATTCCAGTGGTTAAATCTTTAGGTGAGCACGTTTTAGGTGAAAACAGACCAAAATGTAACTCCTTTTTCCACTATAATCTTGATAAATGATTTCAAGCTCAAATACTTGCTCTGCACATGCATCAAGCACTAGAAAGTATAATCGGGCTTGAAATCATGATCGTGTCTACAGTCTGCAATGGCAACATGTACAGTGAAAAAGTAGTTATATTTTGGTATGTTCTCACCCAAAACTGACTGGATTGTTTCAGAAGACATGGAGTCATATGGATTACTTTCATGCTGTCTTTAGATGCTTTTTGGAGCTTCAAATTCTGGCCACCATTTACTTGCATTGCAAGGACCAACATATTCTTCTAAAAATATTAATTTGTGTTCTGCTTAAGAAAGTCATACATATCTGTTATGGCATGAGGGTGTGTAAATTAGAGAATTTAAATTTTTGGGTGAACTATCCCATTAAAGGAATGTTCTGGGTTCAGTACAAGTGAAACTCAGTCGTGACATAATATTGATTACCCCCAAAAATTATTTGTCCCTCCTTTTCTTCAAAAAGAAATTAATAAATCAAGGTTACGGTGAATTTTTTGGATGGTTTAAAACCACATATGTTAATTCATCAGTAAAAAAACTTTAATATTGAAGATGTAAAGTTGTTTAAATTGTTTTTGGTTTTGTTGACATTACATCGTCATTGAAACAAAGTTGTAAAATTGGCTATAACTTTACACAGAAAAGATTAGTATGTGATTTTATCACTCTAAAATCATGTTAATGTGCATATTGTTTACATCTTGTGGATATACCTTTGAAACAGTGAGTATTTTAACATACAAATTAGCCCCATTCACTTCAATTAGTGCCTCACTGTAACCCACATTTTTGAACAATTTGAATTGTTTTTTGTGGTAATCAACATAGTTACAAATGCTGTCGATTGAGTTTCACTTGTACTGAGCCCAGAACATTCCTTTAAGCCTTTCCCCATTTAAGTAGATAGAATCTTTATTGTACAAATTTGACTAAATATAGTAAAATAACTTTAAATGTTTACAGATAACATCTCAGGAAACGCCTCGGTTAGGTGCAGAGCTGGCCCTAGGGTTTTGGGGGCCCTAAACAAAAATGGTGTATGGGGCCCTACAGGTTTCTGAACCAGCCAAAAAGTAGAGAAATTAGATATTTTCTAAATAAAAAAGCTCTCATTTCAGAGAGAATTTTACCAATAAGTTACCAGAACATTTAGTAAGGGCCATTCACTAGCAGTGTCATTGGTGAAGGTGATTTGTGGTCCTGTCCCGAAATACTTTAATAGTGCTCCTGAGGAGAAGGAAATTATACATACAAAAAATGGATGGAAGAAGCATTACAATTAACCCTCTGGGGTCTGAGGGTGTTTTGGGCCCTGGAGAACTTTTGAGATGCCTTGACATTTGTGCTTTTTTCAGTTGCTTAAAAACATATTAATGGCTAAAGTCTGATAACACTGTAGGACTACAATAATATGTGAGCAACATGTTTGTACATGTTTGTATTTTTGAGAAAATAATGTTTATGCTTGGTTTTTGAAAAAACAAAAAATGTAAGTAATTGAAATAAGGCCATATAACACATACTAAACGTTTGTCCACAAGACTTTTGAGAACTGGATCTTGTAGCCAAGAGTTGTTGCAACAAAATGATGTGAAAACCATCCTGATCACTCATTCATACAAAACAATATAGTCCTTTAACTTATAAGACATAGAGTTAGAAAGACCATATGCGAGGAGGCGTGGATAATCATGAATATTAATATGATTTACAGCTGAGGAGACAAAGACCCTCCCCTGGGCCTATCAATGAGGAATGTGACAGAAAGAGAATGAATGTGAGGAGACTTAATGATCAAAATCAAGTTTTAAGTTAAAACAAGTAATCTGACTATACATTTTCTTTACATAAAGACTTTACTTAAAAACTCAAGACCTACACTACCATTTAAAATGTTTAGATTAGTACAATGTTATTATTTTTTTAAAAGAAATCTCTTCTGCTCACCAAGGCTGTTATTTGATCCAAAATACAGCAAAAACAGTGATATTGTGAAATATTTTCTATATAACTGTTTTCTATTTGAATATTGTAAAATGCAACTTTTGATCAAAGCTGAATTTTCAGCATCATTACTGCAGTCTTCAGCGTCACATGATCCTTCAGAAATCATTATAATATGCTGATTTTCTAATATGGGCATATTTACAGCACATTTTACACATTTACACCCGAACAAGTATTTGCAAGCACAAGCTTTGTTGATGATAATGAGGCAGCATAAACACTAGTTAAAATATCATCTAAAAATTCTCATTATTTTTATATCATATTACATATCATATTTATATCATACAGCATACAATTTAAATACCTGCTTTAGCCGAAACAACATTTTAAATGTAACTAAAACTGGCTTATTAGGACATATTTCAAATTTCAATACTCTGAATCTTGGCTGGCAATTCTGTAAACAGTCCCACTAGTAAAATATGTACATGTTTATATAAAATAGCATGTCAACTAACATAGCTTTGTTTCATACAGATTAACTTGCAGGATAATATTTTAAATTTACATATTTTAAATTGTTTTACATTTTTTAGACATTTTAAGCTTTATTTAGACATATGTTTGTGTGATAAGTATTTGCGGAGTTTATATTCTTGCGGAGACAGAGACGGATGTATTTTCTTTATTTTACAAAAGCACAAGGTTTTGTTGTTATTGTGAGTTTACACAAATAAAAGTAGACCCTTTATAGACTCTAATGATGTCTTACAGTTCTGTATGCCCAAAATGACGGAGTATTTTAAGTTGTTTCCGCTGTAATGACAAAAAAATCCAGCACACAAAAAGTAGCAAACAATTTTAAAAGAGCTTCTGGCATGCACTATCGTCTGATTCGGGAAAACAGTATTTCTCTGATCCAGGTGGGTACGTTCGCTTCATGATGGCTGGATGTCTGTTACCTAGCTACTGCTCCTGGCAGTTGACAAACAGAAACAGCAGAGTGCTGCACGCATCATCCTCTCGGCACCCACACAATTTAAAATCCTCCATCCTAGTTCCAAAATTAGGTTTAAGATATTTAGAAAAATATACTAAACGAAACATACTATGTTTCATTGATACGGTTGTGTGTTTTGTAGATTAGAGTAAATGATTTTCAAAAAATAAAATAATTGGGGGTGGTTTGGGGCCCTGAACCAATCGCGGGGCCCTAAACAAATGTTTTGTTTGCTTTTTTTATTTGGTTGGGCCGGCCCTGGTTAGGTGCGTAGCCTTGGTTCCCTGCGTGGGAACAAGACGCTGCTTATGAAGGCTGTGGGAAACCGTCCGAGGGTCACGTTGTCTGAAGCCCTTAGACAATCGCACCAGTTCATTGGCTGATGGCGCTTAAGGCTTTTGTGCCATGGAGTCAGATTTCTGCAAGAGGCATGACCCTATGCAGTGACTAGAGAGAATGGCCAGCTATGCAGTATCTCGTTCCCACTCTGGGAACCAAGGTTACAACATAAACGAGACATTCCCTTTCGAACGAACTCTAAACCATGTATGAATGCTATGGGAACGATATACATTCACACCATGCGAACAGTAGCTGCCAAGCGTCTAAGCCTGTGTGGCAAGCATACAGTGGCGCACAAGCAAGCTAAAGCATCTGAATAAAAGAAATTATGGATTTACTCCTGTTCCAACAGAGAGAACCTGGAAAGCAGGAGTCAAACCCTCATCCAGATTACAAAATGTACCAAATGTGTGTGGAGAGGACCACCTTGCTGCCATACAAATGTCCTCCATGGATGGACCTCTAGCCAAAGCCCATGAGGATGCCATGCTCCTTGTAGAATGGGCTGGTATGCCAAAAGGCGAAGTTAAATAGTGCACTTTGTAAGCCCTCGAAAGGATATGTAACCTTTCATGAGTCTTGATTTAGAGAATAATTAATTTTTATTTGAAAATCATAATCATAAATTCCATAAGGTAACATGAATCTTATGAATAAATATTACAGGGCATCATCAAGAAAGTTGAGAAATGCAAAACACATGATCATATTTTTATCATGTATGTATTTTACCAGAATTTCAACAATTTTACGTATATTAATAGTTTATTTTCTTAGATACTGGTTGCACACACATCTGTTACATACGTACACAGACATATTATATTACCAATTTCAATAACATTGTCACATTCGCCTGTCCTTTTAAGAACATTTCTGACAGTCACATTTTCTCGCCCCTGTCAAGAATCAAACGAGTCATACTGTCCCACTCGACTGAAACATTTCTTACAGACACCATTTGTTTCTTCAGTTTGTTTAAACGTTTCTTGTTAACATGACAATCAAAATCAACAGCACTTCTCCCAAGTTAATAATTTATGATTTTGTAATTTGATAATATGGTAATTTCACTCTACCCAATTTTTGGGTAACTTTACAAACAAGACTTCCAAGCAGTTGTTTCACCAAAGCAGAGGCATTACCAAGGTTACCCATGTCGGCATCACTCTGTAGTCTTGGTAGTGGTACTCTTCGAGCTGTTCATAGCATCATAAATGGCCTTTTGACAATTCTCGTCCACCAGATTCTCTCTGATCTTCTTGACCTTCTCTACGATGTAGGGCTTGTCAAGCAGCTCACACAGAACAGACTCAACACTACCCGGTATCTGTTGCAGATGGGGTGTTAAAACAAACAGCTTTAAGGCCTGGGCTATAATGAGTTTCATGTCCGCTTGAAACAGTTTACTACTCAGCTCTTCAAAGTAGGATTGAAAGAAATAAGGACTGGTTTCAAACAAGCAGGAATGCTTCAGTTGGCTGGGGTGGGACACTTCACAACCCAGACATTGGTCCTTTAACTTTTGTCAATAATATGACTCAGAATAATGCTGATAATAGCTTTAATGACTTCATAGCTGGTTACACCAAAACAGCCGTTGACGGCGTCATCCCCGGTATGGTTTGCATCTGCTGCTGTTGTGGCCCCAATGGCACCAGCGCTGGAGTATGTGGTGATGAAGCTTAAATTATGATAACTCAGTTTGTTACATTCGCATGGCTCTGAGTTTCAGACAAAGAGCCACAATCATCTCTGACGGGGGAGCCGTGAGGCGTTGAATCGCTGTCTTGATAGTTGTCGCTGACATGATAGTTGAATATGTTCGGAGCACACCCTTTTTAAGCATTGTGGGCATAGGTGGGCAGGGTTACGTACAGGGTTTAAATCGTACAGACATTTTTGATACTTGATACTTTTAGAAGGATTGTGGAGAAACTTGGTCAAACTTGGACCCCACACTCTCTTTGAAAGAAAAATATCTTAATCATTACACTAGCCATGGTCATCAACGTTCAGAATACTTTTCTGAACGTGGCGACTTATTCAGACTCAAGAAGACACAAACCTTTTAAACTGCATGCTCGACAAAACTTTTATCACTTAAATCATTTGTCAACCACAAACCATGCTCAGACTATATCAAACAAATTTCCTTTAACCAAAGGTCAAACACCAGGCTAATGTTATCAACCAGCCAGACATCCTGTCAAAACATCCGGTTATTGTTATCTCTCAAACACACATCCGGTCATACACTCCGGTCAACCATCAAACACACATCTGGTCAGACACTTCCGGTTATGGTTATCAAACATAAACATCTGTCAACTACTTTCGGACATACCCACTCATAAATCATTTTGACATATACCGGGTTACATTACTACTTATGCTTGCCCAGTCTCAAAGCTCATGGCATGTGCCTGCAATACATAGTGTGTAATTAATACATAATACAATTATTTTTCTGATCTTTGAGTGTTAGACACACCACACAAAAATGGCAATAATCCAGTAAAAACCTGACTGAAGTTTTAATGAAAAGCTGCATAAAGAGTCGCGTGATGCCATTTGAAGTTCGGACGTGTGAATGGCGAGCTCTTTGCACTTTGCTCATTTTAATACTTTTTATGTAATAAATCGGTGAGATTCGATACACCCTGATCCTTAACTGTTAAGAAGACTATATGTCAAAGAATTAAAAATTATTTGGCTCTGGAGACATTAAAAGACACTTACGTGCTCAAGCTGATGCCCCTGAGCAGCAAGCCGCAGGCCCGGGAGCCAATTTGGCTGGAGAAGTGAGTGAAATTCAGCGAGAATTGTTGAATGTGTTGGCAATGCTGATGAAGGTCATTGCTGACTTGGAGGATCTTGCTGTAATATGTTGATCACTGCCATGGAGACGATATTCACTGAGGTGGTTACAAGAGTGGGGGATGTCGAGAATTGGATCGATTATGTGAAGTCATTGGAGAGGGAATTAGTTACTAATCTGCTAGCAATCAAGGTGGATTTGGAGCGAATCTGGGAGAAGTTGGAGGAGCGTAACTAGCGGAAAAATGTCCGAATTGTTGGAATTCCTGAGGATGAAGAAGGTCAGGATATGGTGAAATTCCTTGACGGGCTCTTCCCGAGTCTGCTCGGCATAACAGGCCATATGATGGAAATCGAGCGAGCTCACAGGGTTCTGGCTTAGCGATCCGCTGAAGGAGACAGGCCCTGTTCAATTCTGGCTACATTTCTGAGATCTTCCGATAAAAATATTGTGTTATGCAAGGCAAGGAGTAAAGGAAGGCTTTCTTGGAAGAACCACAGCATTTTATTGTTCCCAGACTTTGCGAAATCGACAAGAGAGAAATGTGATCGATTCAAGGAATGCAAGAAACTCTTACATCAACGGAAGGTTAATTTTGCACTGATGTTCCTGGCCAAATTGAGAATAGATGCTAAGGATGGTTGCAAAATATTACATGTCCCCAACAAGCAATGTCCTTCATAAAGTCAATGGACTAATTATTTTATGGTACTCACGTTGCAGCCAAGTGGACCGACTCACTGAACATTCACTTGACCATCAAAGGAAACTGAGCGCCTTTTTTGTTTCTTACTGGTTCTGCGAGCAGCTGGAGCTTGTTTTGTGGAGGAACACACCTTTGGGACAGTTATGCTAAGGAATCTACACATTCTTTGAGTTTATTCTGCCTATTGGCTGGAGTTTGTATTATAGATTTTCTTCTGTTATGTAATTCTTGTCTCAAAAAATTTGTACAGAAGCACCGGACTTGACCAATCCGAAGGCAAAGTTGTCATGGGAACTCTCATAGGTGTACATGGACTGTTTGAGTTTAGAGGCATGGACGCTGGTTGGTGCTGTTGTACATAGGGTTAATCTGCACGTTATCTTTTTTTTGTTTGTTTGGTTCAGGGGGGAAGTTTGAGGTTTGACTGTAGCACTAATGTTGGAATGTGGTATTTATAATAAAAAATTTCTCATGTCAAAATGTCAATTGCTAATATGAGTGGATTATCTCTCTCCACGTGGAATGTGAATGGGTTTGGGCACCCCATAAAAAGAAGGAAGGTTATTCTTTTCTTAAACAAGGGAAATATTGTGTCGTTTTTCTTATCCCGCAGGAAGCTGAAAAATTTGGGAAGATATGGGGTGGACATGTTTTCTTTCATGCAAGTAAGAGCAGGGGAGTCATTACATTGATAAGTAAACATCTACAATTCAAATATCTCAAACAGATTAAAGATAAATTAGGAAGAGTCATTACTGTTGTAGCAGAAATTCAGGGGCAAAGGTTGATTTTGGCTAATATTTATGCACCTAACGCTGATAGGGCTATTTTATAGATCTTGAAGGGATGTTGCAAGCCACTGGCACCACTCATGATATAATATTGGGAGGAGACTTTAATCAATTGATGGATTCAGGCTTTGATCATAGTGAAGCAAAAGTGTGTAAGCCCCCTAGAGCAACGCTGACGCTTTACAGGATGTTTCTTATATCTCTGTCCCTCATTTAATCTGTTGTTGATTGCTCAATTAGAAACATCTTCGTCTCAGATCATGCCCTGAAGAGTTTAGAGGTGTTGCCACATATGGAGAAAAAGAAATCATATAATTGGAGCTTTAATGTATCCCTTTTGTAAAACCCTGATTTCCAACAAATGTTAAAGGCTGAAATCAATGTTTATATGGATACCAACTGGTCCTCAGTATCCTCTGTGGGCATGGCTTTGGAGGAACTTAAGGCAGTTCTTATGGTCGAATCATACAATATGCCTCATTCATCAAAAAATCCATAGCACGAGAACTCCTGGAGTTGTAAGGGAATATTAAAAGTGCTGAGGCAGAGCTGAAGCAACGAATGTCACACGATTGAAATACAGATATAATACTATTTTGTTGTGGAAAGTGGAATTTTAGTTATTCAGTCTGGGGACAAAGCAAGCAAGCTTTTGTCTAGATATATAAAACAGAGAGTCTTTTTCTATCATTCCCTCATTGATATCTGCTGGTGGTGAAGTTTTTACCTCAGCCATTGATATTAATAATGCCCTTAATCTTGATCTTTATAGTTCCAAGTCTTTTTTCTACTGTTGAGGATATTAGAAACTTTGTGGAATCATTAGAACTTCCTAAATTGACGATTGAGCAAAAAAACTCTCTTGATTCTGAGATAACCTAGGAGGACATTGACAAGGTAATTAAGGCCTTACCTACAGACAAGGCTCTGGGGCCAGATGGTTTTGCCACTGAATATTTCAGATCTTATGCTACAGAATTGGCTCCACTTTCGTTAAAAGCTTATACAGAATCATTAAAGCACAGAAAGCTTCCGCCAACCATGACACAAGCCTGGATCAGTCTGATTCTTAAAAAGGACAAAGATCCAAGTGAGTGTAAAAGTTACCGTCCAATTACACTGATCAAGTAGACATTGAAATATTGTCAAAAATGTTGGATAATCGATTAAGTAAAGTTATGACATCTCTTATACATATAGATCAAGTGGGATTTATTCAGGGATGTTGCTCTTCTGATAACATTAGGAGTTTCATCAATATCATGTGGTCAGTAGTGAATGATCAGTCTCTGGTCGCTGCCATCTCACTTGATGCCGAAAGGCGTTTGATATGGTAGAATGGGATTATCTTTTTACGATTTTGGTAATTAATGGGTTTGGGAGTACTTTTATTAGATGGATTAAGTTACTTTATAGACACCCTGTAGCAGCGGTACAAACAAATGGATTAATTTCAGATGATTTTCAGATGACTCGGCAGGGTTGCCCTCTTTCCCCATTATTGTTCTGTCTTGCCCTGGAAACATTAGCAGCCGTGATAAGAAAAAAGGATTTTCCAGGGGTGTTGGTGGGAGGTATGGCGCATAAACTTTTGCTTAATGCAGATTATATTTTATTATTTGTCTCTGATCCTTTTAGATCTAGAATCTAGATAATTCCTTTTCCAAGCTCTCAGGATACTAAGTAAATTGGTCTAAATCCAAAGCTTTGGATCCAATAACGGCCTTCCAGGCAGGCACCTTCCAGTGGCATTAGGCTCATTGGTCGATTCCACATGAAATAGCCCCTCCCTGGTTTTCTATTGAATTGGAAGTCCTTGCTCCTATTTCCCCATTGCAAAACATTTCTATCAAACTAACCAGCGAAGTTAATTCACACCCTGTTATCTCACATTTGCACATGATTTGGACAAGAGTGGCCAGAGTATTCAATTCGGACATTTATTTAAATGTTGCCTCAAGCATATGGCTGAACCCAAAATGATGTATCAACAAGTCCCCTTTCTGTTGGTCAGAGTAGATTGTTAGGGGGGTTGCTACACTTGGCGACCTGTATGAGAGTGGAGTGTTGAGATTTTTTGAGAATTGGGATCATCATTTTGGGATTCCAGATCTCAGTTTTATAGGTATTTACAGCTGCGCCACATGCTCTGTACTGTTTTGGGGAGTAGAACCCCCCCCCCAAAAAAATGGCAGATACTTTGGGGAGGTGATTACTGCTTTTGAGAAAGGTCAAGAGGCATCAGTGTATTACTCCCTGCTGACTCACAGTCTATTAAGTGATTATGGGAGAATGATTTGAACTTGGTATTGGAGGATGGAGTGTGGACTAACATTCTGAAAAATGTCAAGTTTGCATCTAGAGATCGCTTATGCAATTTAAGATTTTACAAAGATTTATTGGACCCCCTCTAGATTATATAGGCTTGGTCTTAAAAACACACCCACCTGCTGGCGATGCCAATCAGAAGTTGGAGACACAACCCATGTTTTTTGGGGATGTGTTAAGATCCAAGATTTTTGTTTTAAGGTTCAGAATTATTTGTGTGACATTCTGTGCACTCAAATTTTACTTTGCTCTAGACTATTTTGAGCGATGGGGAAGTTATAAATTCAGGGGACATATCTATAAACAATTAGGTTATGTTAAGGGGTTGGAAGTCAGATGCAGTGCCACCATTTCCAGAGTGGTGTATGGAGATGGGGAGGGGCTTTTGAGAAGATGATAGATGGAAGATGGGACTGGAGGACTGTTTTTTCAGGAAGTAGGGTAGGTATTTGGCGGTTTTGGGGGACTCTAAGGGAAGGGATGAGGGGAGAGACGTTTAGTTCAATAATGCTTGCTTATTGTATATTTTATTTTTTATTTATTTGCATTTATTTATTTTGTATTTTATGTGTGTGTGTGTGTGTATTATTTGATGTGGCCACAGGGCTGTTCTTTATGGTAGGGTGGGGTTGGTGTTTGGGGAGGGATATTAATGAGGGTTAAAAGTTAAATGTTGAGTCAATGAGTAAATAAATCCAAACCAACAGAAGTGGCTGAATCCAGACACAAGACATAAAACAGACATATAACAAGGACATGGGCTCTGCCACAAAGTGGAAAAAACCCAAAACTAAGGGCAGAACTCTGACATTGTTACTGTACAAGCTACAAATACATCAGAAATAATTTGTAATCCAATTCCTCAAATCAGAACACAACTCCCCATGCTTAATTCAGGAGAAAATAGCAAAACAGACTCGAGAATGAACAACTCTGATGCTCCTGTTTCACTTATTTTTAACAGTATTTTAACAGATAACGACTGAGGATGCACAAACCCATCTGTAATGAAAGGGGCATAATTTGTTTCATTCTCTTTTTTGGGGGCAAATACATTCAAAATGTTTCAGGGTGTAATGCAATGGGATTGAATAGTTTTTTTTTATTAATAATGTTTATTATATAATATTATATCAGTATCATGCAGACTCAATGGCACTATATCCTGAGAATGGGCCTTCCATATTTAAGAAAGAAAGGTCATCAAACAAAAACAACACAGAATCAAAAACATATATACAGTCAATCAGGAAATACAGGAGTTATTGCAGTTTTCAGCAGTTCCTTTTTTTAGGCGCATATGATAGCCACACATAGCAAAACTATTCTCACTTTAGGATTCAGATAAAAACCTAGATAGTCCACATTACTGGGAGCGGCCAGCTCATGATTGGTCCACTTGTTTGGCAGCATGCGAGTGAGTGAGGAGTGAGTGGATGATGCATGGGCACTTGCTCATGAGACAAAATTCCCCTCCTTAAACAGATTATCCACAATGAAATGGGATTTTCCCTGTCCATAAATCTCTTGGACTAAGCACTCTGAAAATATGCAAGTATGCTCTAAACTTTCAGCATGGATCTCACACTATAAAGCCCCATTATTCACACTGGTGCCTCTCAAGACTGTGTACTACACTCACGTCTCTACACTCTGCTGACCCATAAATATGTCACACACTAAAAAGAAACATCATGGAAAAGTATTAGCTATACACATCTATCTAAATTGAAACTACTGAAGTGTTCTCTGTTGATTACATAACATATTCAACTATAGACAAACAACTATACTAGAACACTGTTTGAACTCCACAACACGGTTCAGAAATATCTAGAATTTGGTAGAAGATACACCACCACAAAATGTGGGTGATTTGACTTATTTTGCAATAACAAATTTTAGGAAGGATGGACAATTATTTATTATCTCCTTGTTATCTTCCCTATTTTATCCCATTGTGTTTTTGTTTTTTTTGTAATTAAAATATTTTATTGATTCAAAGAAAATAACACAACAGAGAAAAACACAACATATACACACGAATCAACATTTAACTTTTAATCCTCATTAATATCCCTCCCCAAACACCAACCCCACCCTACCATAAAGAACACCCCTGTGGCCACATAAAATTATACTGAAAATAAATCTGCCTTACAAAGCGGAAGAAATACTTTATTTTCCACAACAAGACCAGTTTTTGTTCCATATTATGTTCCCCCTGACATTGGCCTTTAAAAAAAAACAACAAAAACAACCGGATGGCCCTATGTAATACATAGGTAAGATCCTGATATATAAATACCTATTCCACAGATGTACGGCCTATTTTAAAGGAATTGTTCACCAAAAATAAATAAATAATTCTCTCATCATTTACTCATCATCATGCCATCCCAGATGTGTATGACTTTCCATACAATGCAAGTGAATGGTGACTAAAATGTTGAAGCTCCAAAAATCACATATAAGCAGTATAAAATATAATCCATAAGACTCCAGTGGTTTAATCATTATCTCCAGAAGTGATATGATAGGTGTGTGTGAGAAACAGATCAATATTTAAAGGGATAATTCACCCCCCCTTCCCAAAAAACAAAATCAGGTGAATTTCATTCTCTTTTTCAGAAGATCAAAAATTAAGATTTTGGATGGCATGAGGGTGAGTAAATGATGAGAGAATTTAAAATTTTTGGTGAATTATTCCTTTAAGTGGGTCAGTGTGATTTTATTTTTCTCATTTGCTCCACCAGCTGGTAACTTTTGTAAGTGTTGCTGAGACCTTAATACCAAACATTGCTTTATGTCGACCTCTTTTAATTATGTTTAAGATTCATTGTTGTTGTTTTTTTCAGCTTCCTAGACATTAAAATATATTCTGTTAGCCAGATACCATAGATAGACAGACAGACAGACAGAGGTACAGTAGATAGATAGATAGATATATAGATAGATAGATAGATAGATAGATAGATAGATAGATAGATAGATAGATAGATAGATAGATACAGTGAGGAAAATAAGTATTTGAACACCCTGCTATTTTGCAAGTTCTCCCACTTGGAAATCATGGAGGGGTCTGAAATTGTCATCGTAGGTGCATGTCCACTGTGAGAGACATAATCTAAAAAAAAATCCAGAAATCACAATATATGATTTTTTAACTATTTATTTGTATGATACAGCTGCAAATAAGTATTTGAACACCTGTCTATCAGCTAGAATTCTGACCCTCAAAGACCTGTTAGTCTGCCTTTAAAATGTCCACCTCCACTCCATTTATTATCCTAAATTAGATGCACCTGTTTGAGGTCGTTAGCTGCATAAAGACACCTGTCCACCCCATACAATCAGTAAGAATCCAACTACTAACATGGCCAAGACCAAAGAGCTGTCCAAAGACACTAGAGACAAAATTGTACACCTCCACAAGGCTGGAAAGGGCTACGGGGAAATTGCCAAGCAGCTTGGTGAAAAAAGTTCCACTGTTGGAGCAATCATTAGAAAATGGAAGAAGCTTGACATGACTTTCAATCTCCCTCAGACTGGGGCTCCATGCAAGATCTCACCTCGTGGGGTCTCAATGATCCTAAGAAAGGTGAGAAATCAGCCCAGAACTACACGGGAGGAGCTGGTCAATGACCTGAAAAGAGCTGGGACCACCGTTTCCAAGGTTACTGTTGGTAATACACCAAGACGTCATGGTTTGAAATCATGCATGGCACGGAAGGTTCCCCTGCTTAAACCAGCACATGTCAAGGCCCATCTTAAGTTTGCCAATGACCATTTTGATGATCCAGAGGACTCATGGGAGAAAGTCATGTGGTCAGATGAGACCAAAATAGAACTTTTTGGTCATAATTCCACTAACCGTGTTTGGAGGAAGAAGAATGATGAGTACCATCCCAAGAACACCATCCCTACGGTGAAGCATGGGGGTGGTAGCATCATGCTTTGGGGGTGTTTTTCTGCACATGGGACAGGGCGACTGCACTGTATTAAGGAGAGGATGACCGGGGCCATGTATTGCGAGATTTTGGGGAACAACCTCCTTCCCTCAGTTAGAGCATTGAAGATGGGTCGAGGCTGGGTCTTCCAACATGACAATGACCCGAAGCACACAGCCAGGATAACCAAGGAGTGGCTCTGTAAGAAGCATATCAAGGTTCTGGCGTGGCCTAGCCAGTCTCCAGACCTAAACCCAATAGAGAATCTTTGGAGGGAGCTCAAACTCCGTGTTTCTCAGCAACAGCCCAGAAACCTGACTGATCTAGAGAAGATCTGTGTGGAGGAGTGGGCCAAAATCCCTCCTGCAGTGTGTGCAAACCTGGTGAAAAACTACAGGAAACGTTTGACCTCTGTAATTGCAAACAAAGGCTACTGTACCAAATATTAACATTGATTTTCTCAGGTGTTCAAATACTTATTTGCAGCTGTATCATACAAATAAATAGTTAAAAAATCATACATTGTGATTTCTGGATTTTTTTTTTTAGATTATGTCTCTCACAGTGGACATGCACCTACGATGACAATTTCAGACCCCTCCATGATTTCTAAGTGGGAGAACTTGCAAAATAGCAGGGTGTTCAAATACTTATTTTCCTCACTGTAGATAGATAGATAGATAGATAGAGTATGACCCATAGATAGATAGATAGACAGACAGAGGTACGATAGATAGATAGATAGATAGATAGATAGATAGATAGATAGATAGATAGATAGATAGATAGATAGATAGATAGATAGATAGACAGACAGAATAGATAGATAGACAGACAGACAGACAGACAGAGGTACAGTAGATAGATAGACAGACAGACAGAGGTACGATAGATAGATAGACAGATAGATAGATAGATAGATAGACAGATAGACAGACAGAGGTACGATAGATAGATAGACAGACAGACAGACAGACAGAGGTACGATAGATAGATAGATAGATAGATAGATAGATAGATAGATAGACAGACAGACAGAATAGATAGATAGACAGACAGACAGACAGACAGAGGTACAGTAGATAGATAGACAGACAGACAGAGGTACGATAGATAGATAGATAGATAGATAGATAGATAGATAGATAGATAGATAGATAGATAGATAGATAGATAGATAGATAGATAGATAGACAGACAGAGGTACGATAGATAGATAGACAGACAGACAGACAGACAGACAGACAGACAGACAGATAGATAGATAGATAGATAGATAGATTTGAAAACAATCACAGAGCATAAAAATATGTGAGTATATTTCACTTGTTACGCTTAATGGGTCATTTGCCTTTTTATCACTGTTTGGGTCATTTCTGGGATTCGGTAATATTTCAACTTTAAATTGTTTTTTCAACAACATATGATTCATTGTTTGAACAATATTAAACCTTCAACAAATGATATTTCCCACCTTCAGGCATCAAAGCCCTTTTTTATTTGATTTGGACACGTTTTGTACTCAACCCCATCAAGGACATAATGGAAGTGATTTGAAAACGATTCTAAGCAATAATGGTTATAAAAGTACATATACAGTACTTACTGCTCATGTTTCCCTCATAGCAATATAATATATATGACCATTTTTTCCTCGTAATAGGTTTACAGTAAAGAAATATGAGAGGGTTGCGTCTGACAGAGTTGTGTTTTTTTGTTGTTGCTCAAAATGGCCACATTCAGCTGTTCAGAGAGGTCATTGTGACAGAAAACCACTGAGCATGCATGAAATTAATACATTCAACATTGTATATATTTATGGATTAAAATATAATTTTGAAAAGTACTGATTTAATATCTTAATTTCACGTGATGGGGTTGAGTTGTTGAGCTTGACCATACCCATCTGACTATAACACACTTTAAATAATGAATAGGTAAGGTGGGGTGCCAAGGTGTTTGCATTCAAAAGATAAAACTCCACAGGGAGGCAAAGAGAAAATACATGATCTTTGAGAAAATCAGCACAGACACTTTCTCGCAAAGATACCATCTCACACTCAACTGAGTAAGAATTGCCTCATTGTCTTTCTACATCTCACACTCCTACTACTAATAAATTGTTAAACTTGATTCTATTCTGAATTATTCTGAAATTCTTGTCTTTAGAAGATTAAGATAAGTGCATTAACTAAGTGTTCCCAGACTGTAGGGACTAACAACAAAATGTTGGTCGACTCGCCTAAAGAATGTTAGTCATTCATTACTGTTAACATTATTCCGGCCAAGGGTACATAGAAAACTATGGAGACTAATTAAAAGTGCTGATTTTCTCAAAGATTATGTATTTTCTCTTTGCCTCCCTGCAGAGTTTTATCTTTTGAATGCAAACACCTTGGCACCCCACCTTACCTATTCATGCTTTTGGCAAGCCCTATTGAAGAAGCCTGCTTGCAGGACACAAAGGCTTAGCTACTATTTTTAGCTGAAAATGGCCATAAGTGTTCACATGACAAATTGCATTTGGTACGAACATCATTACACTATCTGGGTCATATTATTTCTCATGACAGCCATCAAATCGATCCATCCCGTGTTCGTGCTATCTCCTCATTATCTAAACCGAGAACAAAGAAAAAAGTAATGTCCTTATTAGGTATGATGAATTACTGTCGAACTGGATAATTATGCTGAATTGTCACAATTGCTTTACACAATTTGACTCATATGCATTCGCTACAAAAGCATGATTTAGTTACATGGACAACAGAAGCAGATTCTGCCTTTGAAAGGCTCAAAATTGCTTTACTGACTACACCCTGTTTAGCAAATTCTGACAATAGTAAATCTTTCATATTGTACACAAGAACAATGGGTTCTTGTCTGCTTTAACACAATTGCATGCTGAAAAATGTAAGCCTTTAAGCTTGCTTTTTAGATCCGGTTATTTGTGGCCACCCACCGTGCGTTCCTTCCCTAGTAGCCACCACAGAGGCTGTATTAGCATCCTCAGATTTGGTTGCCATGCTTCTGTTGGAAGTTTACATCCCACATGATGTGCATAAAATTGTGCACTATGCATTTGTCTAATGCTAGACTCAACATATCAGAATATTATTTTCTCTTTGCAAAATGTCACTATACATTGTTGCAACACTCTAAATCCGCCTACACTTTTACCATCTGTGGATGACGGCATTCCCCATGATTGCAAAAGAGATGACAGACCTGATAGATGTATCATTAACTAATCTCTCTGATTGACCTCTTTTACAGCAAAATGCTACAGAGGAAGATCTAATCCTCTGGCGTGCAAACTGCAGGATGGATTCTGCGACAAGCACTTGGATTGACACTGAAAATAAACCAGCTTTACCTAAATCAGTTTTTCCATTTATGCCCAAGTGGAAGCATGGTGCGGACCATGTATCTAAGGGAGGCATGGTAGATATAATTAAAAGATACTGGAAGGCTTTTCAAATTTTGCAGCACAATTTTGCAAAGAAAAAGCATGATTTACATGCAAATTAATAAAAGGAAAGATGCCAGCCACCTTTGCAGAGTGCACACCCGACACCAGAGATGCCGTTTGAACATCTGATGATGGATTTTATTGAATTAACACCAGCTCAAGGTTATCAATACAGCTTGGTTGTGATTGACATGTTTTCAAAATATCCTGAATGCTTTCCATGCAGGAGACAAGATGCACTGACAGTGGCTAAACACCTGATGAGGGAAGCAATTCCTAGATGGGGAATTCCCCGAAAATGATCCTCAGCCAATGGTTCTCACTTTGTGAACACAGTGGTAAAAAAATCTATCAGAAAATATAAATTTTGATTTGAAACAACATTGAGCATATCCCTCACAATTGGCGGGTGCTGTTGAACATCTGAATCAGAGGATAAAACACAAATTAAAGTGATTGACAAAACATTTTATTAAAGCTAAAGTGATGTCTGATACAAGTTTGAATTTGGTCCAAGCTTTGCCATTGGTCCTTATGTACATTCGGGGACATCAAAATAAACACTGAGCCCACTGGAAGTGTTAACTGGTATTCCTATGAGACTGATTGACAGACTCCCACACAGATTCACACAGCATGAAGGCACTTTGCAACAGACAGACAATCAGATGATGAAATCTATTTCTGAACTATGCAAAACTGTCCAGTCTATTTGTTCACAGGTCAAGGAAGCTCTTCCATCTCCAATAGAGGGTGTTATTATGTAGTATTATGTAGTATTATACATGCAGAAGAATTGAACAACATTATTTGAATCTAGGAAAAACCCAATCTTAATCCTGGAATTCCACAACGTCAAAAATGGAAAGACTTCAGGTGCCAGTAAGTCTCACATCTGGGCAATAAAACTAACAAAGAGATCCCATATGACTTGAAAACTTCTCTGCAAAGAGGTACTAAGTTCAAAGGTCAAAGCAATAAAAGACAGAACACACACTCTTGGAATTCCCGAGAGACTCAGGACACACAAGATTCTGTCCTCCGATATAAACCAGTTTGCTACACTTAGACTTATCAGATCATGTGACATCGTGATCATGGTTCAGCAAACAGCATCTTAAAAGGACATTCCTTAATCCAGAAACATCTCACACAAAGTCACAGTACTTTACTGATTTAACCTTCTAAAATTTACAGAATGCATTTAAATCCATGATTTATACAATACCTAGGCTTGCTAGGTAATTCTGACAATTGCTTTGAACTGTGGTAACTGGTATAACTGACAAATGAATGATTACTCTTTAAAATGTGTGTAATGTTTTATCCTTGTTGTATAACCAAGGAATTAACCAGTATGATTTGTAACCAGGGATTTTCATGTTTTGTTACCTACACGTACCATATTAATGAAAAATGTCAAATTTGGTATGCAAACGCTCGCCTAGTTACATGGAGGAAGCTGATGACAATGAATATCATGTCTCTTGGACCATTCTCAAGATGTAAAAGTTCATGATTAAATATGCACTATTTTTGAGCGCGAGATTTGTATGACTCTGGAATAAAGGACAATAAAATCAACTGTCGGAAAGGACAGACCAGTTGACCATGTGTCTCTGAAAAGTCACTTCTGATTGGCGCAGGACACCTTTGGGTATGCGGCCAATTTCAGTTCAAATGTTTCCAAACAGGAAGAACACACTCGATGGAAATTTATGTAGACTCAAATAAGGTTAAATGGTTCTTAAGGCGAACGAGGAGGAGTTACCCTGCCCGGAGGAAGCCCGGGGCCCCTGTCTGGAGCCAGGCCCAGATGGAGGGCTCGTCGGCGAGCGCCTGGTGGCCGGGCTTGTCACGGATCCTGGCCAGGCACAGCCCGAAGAAGCGACGTGAACCCCCCTCTACATTCTTTGGGCCCACCACCCATTGGAGAAACCGCAGGAGTCGGGTGCGCTGCCATATGGGTGGCAGTGAAGGCCGTGGGCCTCGACGGACCAGACCCGGGCAGCAAAGGCTAGCTCTGGGGCCGTGGAATGTCACCTCACTGGGGGGGAAGGAGCCGGAACTGGTGAGGGAGGTGAAGCGTTACCAGTTGGATCTGGTGGGGCTTACATCGACACACAGCTTTGGCTCTGGATCCGTACTCCTGGATAGGGGATGGACTCTATTCTTCTCTGGAGTTTCCCAGGGTGTGAGGCAACGGGCGGGTGTGGGGATACTCACGAGCCCCCGGCTGAGCGCCACTACGTTGGAGTTTACCCCGGTGGACGAGAGGGTCGCCTCCCTTTGCCTACGGGTTGTGGGGGGGAAAACTCTGACTGTTATCTGTGCATATGCACCGAACAGCAGTTCAGAGTATTTGGCCTTCTTGGAGACCCTGAATGGAGTCCTGAATAGGGCCCCAGTAGGGGACTTCATAGTGATGCTGGGTGACTTCAACGCACACGTGGGAAATGACAGGGACACCTGGAAAGGCGTGATTGGGAGGAACGGCCTCCCCGATCTGAACTCAAGTGGATGTTTGTTATTAGACTTCTGTGCTAGTCATGGATTATCTAGAACAAACACCATGTTCGAACATAAGGATGCTCATAAGTGTACGTGGTACCAGAGCACCCTAGGCCGAAGATCTGAGGCCATATGTTTTGGACACTCGGGTGAAGAGAGGGGCAGAGCTGTCAACCGATCACCATCTGGTGGTGAGTTGGGTCAGGGGGTGGGGAAAGACTCTGGACAGACCTGGGAAGCCCAAGCGAGTAGTGCGGGTGAACTGGGAACGTTTGAAGGAGGTCCCTGTCCGCGAGATCTTCAACTCACACCTCCGGCGGAGCTTTTCAGGCATCCCTGCGGAGGTTGGAGACATTGAACCGGAGTGGGCAATGTTCAAAGCTTCCATTGCCGAAGCCGCAGTGGAGAGCTGCGGCCTCAAGGTTTTAGGTGCCGCAAGGGGTGGTAACCCTCGAACACCGTGGTGGACACTGGTGGTCAGGGAAGCTGTCCGACTGAAGAAAGAGGCCTTCCGGGATTTGTTGTCCCGAAGGTCTCCGGAGGCAGTTGCAAGGTACCGACAGGCCCGAAGGGCTGCGGCCTCGGCCGTGAGGGAGGCAAAGCAGTGGGTGTGGGAAAAGTTCGGAGAAGCCATGGAGAAGGACTTTCGGTGCACACCAAAGTGATTCTGGAAAACCGCCCGCCACCTTAGGAGGGGGAAACAGGGAACCATCCAAGCTGTATACAGCAAAGATGGGACGCTGTTGACCTCAACCGAGGAGGTTATTGGGCGGTGGAAGGAACACTTTGAAGAACTCCTAAATCCCAACATGCCCTCTATGCTAGAGGCAGAGCAGGAGGCTGATGGGGGATCAGATTCTATTTCCCTGGGGGAGGTCACTGAGGTAGTCAAACAACTCCGCAGTGGCAAAGCCCCGGGAATTGATGAGATCTGACCAGAAATGCTGAAAGCTTTGGATGTGGAGGGGGTGTCATGGATGACACGCCTCTTCAACATTGCTTGGAAATCTGGGACAGTGCCTAAGGAGTGGCAGAAAGGGGTGGTGGTTCCCCTCTTCAAAAAAGGGGGATCAGAGAGTGTGTGCCAACTACAGGGGTATCACACTTCTCAGCCTCCCTGGTAAAGTTTACTCCAAGGTGCTGGAGAGGAGGGTTCGGCCGATTGTCGAACCTCGGATTGAAGAGGAACAATGCTGTTTTCGTCCTGGCTGTGGAACGACGGACCAGATCTTTACTCTCTCGCAAGGATCCTGGAGGGGGCCTGGGGGTATGCCCATCCAGTCTACATGTTTTTTGTGGATCTGGAGAAGGCGTATGACCGGGTCCCCCGGGAGAGACTGTGGGAGGTGCTGCGGGAGTACGGGGTGGGGGGGGTCCCGATCCAATCCCTGTACGTCCAAAGCGAGAGCTGTGCCCGGGTCCTCGGCACAAAGTCGAGTACATTCCATGTGGGGGTTGGTCTCCGCCAAGGCTGCGCTTTGTCACCAATCCTGTTTGTGATATTCATGGACAGGATATTGAGGAGTAGTCGGGGTGGGGAAGGTGTGCGGTTTGGTGGGGTGGGGATCTCATCGCTGCTTTTTGCAGATGATGTTGTCTTCATGTCATCATCGGTCCGTGACCTTCAGCTCTCACTGGATCGCTTGGCAGTCGAGTGCGAAGCAGCTGGGATGAGGATTAGCACCTCTAAATCTGAGGCCATGGTTCTCAGCTTGAAACCGATGGAGTGCGTACTCCAGGTAGGGAAGGAGGTATTGCCCCAAGTGAAGGAGTTCAAGTACCTATAGGGGTCTTGTTCACGAGTGAGGGGACAATGGAGCGGGAGGTTGGCCGGAGAATCGGGGCAGCGGGGGCGGTATTGCACTTGCTCTATCGCACCGTTGTCATGAAAAGAGAGCTGAGCCGAAAGGCAAAGCTCTCGATCTACCGGTCAATTTTTGTTCCTACCCTCACCTATGGTCATGAAGGCTGGGTCATGACCGAAAGAACTAGGTCATGAGTACAAGCGGCCGAAATGGGCTTCCTCAGAAGGGTGGCGGGCTTCTCCCTTAGAGATAGGGTGAGGAGCTCAGTCACCCGTGAGGAGCTCGGAGTAGAGCCGCTGCTCCTTTGCGTCGAAAGGAGTCAGTTGAGGTGGTTTGGGCATCTGATAAGGATGCCCCATGGCCGCCTCCCTAGGGAGGTGTTTCAGGCACGTCCAGCTGGGAGGAGACCTCGGGGAAGACCCAGGATTAGGTGGAGAGATTACATCTCCACACTGGCCTGGGAACGCCTCGGGGTCCCCCAGTCAGAGCTGGTTAATGTGGCTCGGGATAGGGAAGTTTGGGGCCCCCTGCTGGAGCAGCTGCCCCCGCGACCCGACTTCGGATAAGCGGTTGAAGATGGATAGATGGATGGATGGTTCTTAAGGCATTGTCAACAGACTCCATAAAGTTCATTTTCACTGTATTGATCATTTATTTCACATTCTGTTACTCTTGTCACCAACCTGTCTCATGTATGTATATGTTAGATTAAATTTATGTTTAGAATAGCAATAAAGTTTGTCTGTATTCAAAGATGAATGACTGTGGTATATTTTGATAAATAATCTCATCCCTGTTTCTAAAAGATTTAGCTCCAAAGCTGTACCTAAATATGTGTGATATTACTTTCAATAAACCATGAGAATAATATCACTCCAATAAGTGAATTAATCATAATTCACTTATTAAAGCGAATTCCTTACAGTAGAAATTGTGAGCGGATATAACAAGACGTTGTATTACGATTTTAATGGTGGAGAATTTTGTTAAGACAAATAATCTAGTTTTAATTTGTCATTTATCTAATTTATAATGGTTGTCAACCTAATAAGGTACAGTAATGACTATTAATTTAGTTCATAGCTCACATATTTCGAGACCCTAAATTCCCTTCTAAATTTAGCATACCAAATATCCTTACATTGGTGTTAGAAGACTGGCACGTTAACGGTTCCCATCTAAATTCATTTTACTCTGTTTGAGTAGCTGAAAGGGATACATGGATTCACTGCTTGCACTGCCGTAGGGTAAACCTTCCTGAATTCACAATAGGTCTGCCTCTAACACTGGGAGGAAGAGTCCCTTAGGGGGACCAACGAGGGTCTGGAAAATTGAGGGGGCCCTGAAATTGGGAGTAGGGCAGAAGAAAGAAGACACAAGGACACATGATCAACACAGACCCAAACAAAAAGTGGAAGAATCACCCAGAACATGGTGGTGCGGACTGTCTGGGCATTCACTCAGCTGTTCTAGGTGCAACATGGATGGTATCACTGTCCTACTTTTGAGTGATCAATCGAAATGAAACTGTTCTATGTGTCAATGTATTCAAAACATTTTATCAAATTTGGTTTGTTCTCATGTCCAAGGTCAATATATATCTTTAACAAAAAACTATATCAGACACCTACTGTGATGAAGACTAACCTGATCTTTTTCCATATTCTGATGACAAAGATTTTGATGATGATGTGTTAAAACAATAATTTGATACATTTTTCTGTTTTTAAACATTAATAATTTAGCTATCCTTTTCTGTATATCGCGGCACTGTTTTGCAGCCCTCTTCCACCTGACGTGGCTCGTTCGGCATAACGCGGTGGCCCGTTTCAGCTTATCACGGTCCATTCGGCCCCGCTTCATGTCCGGCCAACAAGGAAAGGTCTCCCGATGGCCAGTCCGCCTCTTAATTTAATGAATTATAATGGCAGGGTAAGGAGCCAGGAGTTTTTCAAAGGAGTGGCCAGACTGGGGCAAGCGATCAGATGGTGGCACAGAAATGTTCGGGCAGCATTTTTATATCGTCGGACTGTGGGGACGGAGAGGTGCGGCGACCTTGGTGTGCACACATGTTAACAGGGTTCCCACTCTTTTCAAGCCACAATTTTCCAGGACATATCCAGGATATTTTATGCGCCCAACAAGTGTAATATTTAAGCAAAAACATGTGGCAATTTAAATCGAGCTTTAATTTTGTAGTTTCTGTGTGTTTTTGATAGACGTTCCTCACCTCCAGATAGGCATTCTGCTCAATGACTTTATGTGATCGAAAATACATAAATTCAACCTGTTTTCTCATTGGAAATAGGTACATTTCAAAATATCACTGTCCTGGTCACAAAAGCAAAGTTTGTGGGGAATAATTGCAATTTTCTATACTTTTGAGGCATAAGCAATTAGGAAATAACACTTACTACCCAGGAACAAAAATTGTGTTACATAGTGTAATAGTGACAGCCTCTGGAGATGCAACTAGGTGGCAACAAATGAGTCATTGAATCATTTTAAATGTTAACGACCTAAATCTGCCAAGAGACTTAATAGTGTTTAAGTATTATAAGAACAAAGCAGATCTATAATTTCCACTCAGTTTGTGAATGGCCAAGCATGACTTGACATCCAAAAAGACAACAATAATATTCTAATAATAATAATGAGTATCAAAAACTAATAATTATTAAAATTTGCATGTCAAATCTACTGACTTCAATAGAATGTTTAAGCATTATAAGAAAAAAGCAGATATAGCCTACTGTATCATTTTCCTACAGTATTTAAACTGTTGACATAACTTTTATCAGAAAAGTCAACAACAATAGCGTAATAACAATCATTTTGAGTTTCAATGATGTCCCATCGCTGAGGCGTCAAATCCGCAAAAAAACAGCGTCAAGCGGCGCTTTATCCTCCACATTAAGGTGCCTAGACACTTACTAGAGTTTATGCTGCTTCAGAGAATGCTGCGAATGCGTTGATTTTAAAGGGGATGGACGAAGGACGAAGAGGGAAATTATGAGACATTCAACATCTCTTCATAAATGTAAACCATTAAAAATATTTAATGTAGCTTAGTACTCTCAAAGACCTCATTTGTGAGATAAAACGTGAGTGAAAAACACTTTGACGTGAAGTTGGAACCGAGGTTGTGCTGACGCGTCATTTCATGGACTTGTTCGGCAGCACTCAAACAAGTCATGTAGCATCCCTTCAACGTGCAGAAACATCAGTCACTTTTACACATTAATAGCTAGGGTGACCAGACGTCCCGAAAAATTCGGGACAGTCCCGAAATCCAAGCAGTTGTCCCGAATCCCGAATCCTGCCCTAATTGTCCCGAAAATTAGAACAAAGTCTCAAGAGCAGACTCTCGAGTAGTTATAGTGTGATAGAATATTAAAAATTGCTCATTGCCGTCCTGCAGCCAGCTCCTGTCGGCTGCTCATTGCAACCATAGACAGTAAAAGAACGTAGAGAGCTGCAGTAGGCTACGTAGACTACGTAGGCGGCAAGGCGCGAATTTCATTCATTCATTCATTCATTCAATCTTGAAATGGAGCCTCAGGCTGGTGTCTAAACGTAGCTAAAAAGCAAAAACGTCTCTGCAGGTATCGGGAGGACTGGGTAGGGAAATACCCCTGGATTACTGCAGTTTTACGTGATGCTAACAAAGCGTTTTGTAATGTATGTAGGAAGGAGTTTGGTATTTCGCACGGGGGGGTTGGGGGTGACGTCAGGCTGCATGCTAGCAGCAAACTACATATAACTAACAACACAACTGTACAGACCAACACTTTGGTCTCTTCCTTCTTTAGACGGGAGGATGATTCTATTCTTATTTGTATTTCCGTGTTTACATGACAGACAGTATAGTATATTTTTCAATATTCTAGTATGTTTCTTATATTTCAAAATACTTATATGAGTTTCCTGGCCTTTGTGTGACCCAGGAGAGAGCATATGAGGTTACTAAAAGTGTTGATGCTGCTGAGGCCACAAAGAGCACCCAGCTGTAACAAAATAATGAGACTAAGGACCTTGAAGATAGACTAAAGCCAAGTTTCTACCAGTAAAAAGATATCAAAAGGCTCTGTGAGATAATGGTGGCAAATAGTATCCATTGGTTACAAAAATAACAAAGGGGCACAGAAATGAGGTAATGCCAGATAACAAACTGTATAGAAGAGGAGGTTTTGGACTAAGACAGTCAGAACGGACAGCTGGCCGGTCTCATGTTTGTTGGTGTTCAATAAACTACAACTTTGGCATCTGGAACTCAAGACTCCGAGAGTTTTCTTACAACTTAGAGAGATTCATCGCGATATTCCACGACATATCTTTGGCGCCCAACTCGTGGGGCTGGCATTGAGGTCAAGGGGGCAGAGGTCGCTGGTGGGACGGCTTGCACGAATCGCACAGAAACACCGGCGCCAGAAACTGAGGTAAGCATCTTTGCTTAAGGTGTTTTTGTGTGATCTGTGGTAGCGAGTCCCGGTAAGTGGCTTCCCTAAGACTTTTGCCAGTCCGGACATAGAATAATTTGAACTAATTGGCTAAAATAGAGGCGAGTTCCAGATTTCAAAAATAGGGGGGTGGGATTGTTTAAAGAGAGTTTAAGAAAGTTTATTTGAAGAAGGTAGAAAAAGCCTGGGGGTGAGTCGAGAAGCGACGCGCGTGAAAATTCCCGGTTAGGTGCATTTATTCAAGGTTTTGCCAGAAGAGTGGCTGAAAATCCTGTACAGGTGAAAATCCTAACACGGGTGGAGAAGTGAAAATTCGCGCAAAATTCCTCCAGGTGTTAGATTAAGTTATTTATTGCAGTGTTTGACGGAACCCGGACTGTGCAGAAAACGGGGAATTGTTGAACTATGTGCATGTTTGAGATAATGAATAATGTGCATGACTAACTATGTTGTTGGTGCATGTGTGCTTACGGTACTAAATGCGCTGTTTTTGTGTTTATTCAAATGCATGATTACAGTGTTGATGATGTATTGTGTGCAGAGGCAGAATAATACAGAGAATCAGGTGCACTAAGCAGGAAATGCTAAATGAGAGCAAAAGTGGAAAACTAATTGAAACAGTGAATTGAATAAAACAATTGTTGAAAAAGTATAAAGACGCAAAATGGCACCTGCTTCTCTGATATCTCCCTGCCTTGCTCTCACTCACTGGTCAGCTGAACGGACAGCTCTGTGAGTGAGGGGAAGGGGAGATTCAGAAGAGAAAAATAGAATAATTGGGAAAAAGATAAAGAAAAGGCAAAAAGTTTTCCATTACAGTGAACAAGACTAGAGAAAAATGCAGAGACAAGCGAGTTTTGTAAAGTTGGAGATCAATGCAGATCTGAAGAGTGGGAGAGAGAATTGGAAAGAGCGCTGATAGAGTTAAAGGGAATCAGCGATCATTTTTGGAAAGAATCAGAGTACATAGATTACGCAGGGCAGAAGAGAAAATTAACTGCAAAAAAGAAGGAGTTAATGAGAACCTTAACTGAAGTGGTGAATTTAGGAGAAATAGAACAGGAGTGGCCATTTGTTAACTGGTTGGATGTTGCGGTTAGGAACATAGATCCTAAATTATTTGTGGATCACATAACTACACTCTGTAAAACAGGCCATAGAGATGAGATAGATATATACAAGGGACATTTGAAAGTGTCAGTCAAGGAGGCGAATATTCCTTACTTGAAATCTGAAGTGGCACATTATTGGGAAACGTTGTTTTAAGAGGGCAGACTTGGATAGGGAAACATAGATATGCATGATATAAAGCAGAATGCAAAACTTAAGTGTGTATTGCTAATATAGACATAGATAATGATGCATTACTTATGTGAAAGCAATGTATTGCTCATGTTGAAATAAATATGTAATCAAAAATGAAAGTATAATGCATGATAAAGCAAATAATTAGAAAAATGAATGCATTAGTTTAAACACTTGTGACCATGCTGTATGTATAAGAAATAAGTAATGTATAATCATGTTATCCAGTTTAGACTTTGTACCCAAGATGTATGTATAAGTAGTATGTGAGGTATAACCATGTTTTAAGAAAAGTTTTGTAAATCACAAAATAAGATTATACTAACAAACATAAAGCATGAATAAACAAATAGTTGGTTTTGAGAAGAAATAAAGTGAAACCATATAAGCAATAAAAGAAGGAACATAAGCAAATAATAAAATAAAAGAATAAGAGAAAATATAAGTTAAGAAAATAAAGAGGATAACAAAAAGAGTAAAAAGAAAGAAATAAAAGATAATAAATAAATATAAGGGGAAGAGATAAGAAATAAAAATAAGTATAATAAATATATAAATAAGTATTAGTAGTAATAAATATTTAGTTTATTTAGTTGGATGTTATCCAGAAGTATAGTTGATAAGACTCGGATAAATGAGCACAGTTGTTGATTTTTTCATTCTCTCTCTCTTACAGTACGCTGGAGACTGAGTGCTGGGAAAGAGAGAAGGGAGGGGCTGCTAGAGTGAGAATAGGGAGCTGTAAAGGGAGGGCTTTGAGCACGCACAGAGAAACAGAACAATACTTTTTTTTCCTTGTCTCAGTTTTCCTCCTGAAGCAGAAATCATAATGTGGAAATAAGATGTTACTGAATTTGAGAGGAGACTAACTGAGAGGAGAAAAGAAATCGAATTAAAAAGATTAATAATAGAAACACAGGGAATTAGTGATCATTTCTGGAGTTATGAACAAATTAAATACAGTCAAAAATGTTAAGGTGATTTTTAATAGGGAGAGTAAAGGAGAATTAGCACCAATGTAGAAATTGTCTTGAACAGAGACCCAAAATGGATGTGACCTCTGTGGGTGGAAGTACATGAGTTTTAATATAAAAAGAAGTAACAGATATAGCAATCAACCACTGTAAATAATGAGTGTTTTTTATGGAAATAAAGGAGAGGGATAAAAAGAGGAGAGCAAAAGGAGGGGCAGAAGTAATAGGTTTGTTTTAGTATAATATTTTTTGAGAGCTCTGTGTTTATAAAGGCCTTGTGTTTGTAAAAAGTGTGAAAGGTTCTGTGTTTGTGAGAGAATCTGTGTTTTAAAGTATGGGAAGTATGACTGAAGTGTGATTGCGTATGGAAGTGTATGTTATATGAGCCCTATAAATATCCATCCAGATAGAGAGGTTGATCCTTTGCTGCATAACTAATGAGGAGTATGTATGCAATTTACATAAAAGAAAATCTATTTAGACTATTTTCATCAATATAAGAGGCAGAAGAGATCTGATGATTAAAAACAAAGAGGGCACTTAATAAATATTATGATTGTAGAATTAAAACCAATGATAAAAATTATATTTGTATGTCTGTGTAAATGTGTGTATGTATATGTATATGTATGTATGTATGTATAAGGATAAATATAATACAGTATAAACAAACAAATAGCTTTAAAACAAAAATGTGCATGAAATCAAAAAGTTAACCCTTAGCGGACTGGACAATGTTTATTCTTGGGCTGTTCTTTTCATGCCATGAATGAAGCCTGATGTAAGATTAACTAAACTGAGAGGAGCAGCTGTTGAATGGACATGTGTCAGATCATAACTCCTTTTATATCAAAGTGATGAGTAAGAATATTTAGATTATAAAAAAGTGATAACTTTAAAGTGATTGAATTGCATTTGGGAAATCACATTATCTGGACAAACAATAAAGCTTTGAGTCGAGTGTATTGCGCTAAACTAAAGTCAAATAAGTAATTGTATTTTAAACCAAGGTTGTATTTAAGATAAGTGTTGTTATATTAAAGCAAATGGCAAAAGAGGACCAAAGATATGATAAAATAAGAAAATTATATTTTGTATCTTATGCAGTTAAACCTTAAATGTGAAAACTTCACATTCATGTGTCCATTTTATGTTCTGTCTGGTCCAGTTTATGAGAGAATACTATTTTAACATTATTAAATTAAACACAAGAAAGTTGTTTTTGAATTTTCTATGATTTTAAAAATGTCTGGAGAACAATTTAAATGTGAGTGCAGCGTTATCGGTGTAAACTTGATCAACCAACAAAAGATAGGCAGAGATTTTTTATTTTTGTTAGGGACTGTCTGATGAGGGCATTGAGGATGACTTTGAGGGGAAACAGGCCTCTCTTGATGTCTTCAGACAGACAGAAAGGGGCCCCGACTTTAGAAAAAGATAGAAAGCAGATAGATAGCTATTTTATTTTTATTTTATTTATTTTTGTTTGGTATACACAGAATAGGTCTTGGTTGATCGTGGATACACTGAGAAGCTGCATTTGAGACTAAAATTAAAGGAAAATAAATTTAAGAATGATTTGGATCATTTAAAAATTAGTCTTTGGGGCAGGTGAAGCCCATGGAGAAAGGTTAAGATTAAATTGAACATCATAACTTCCTCATATATGAATGTTAATAAGTTCATATTCATGTGTCTATTCTGTGTTTCATTTGTTATTATTATGTGTGTTGTTTCACTAACTCATTCTGGAACTAGTTTCTCACCATTGCAGACGGCTGAGAAAGATGATTTTATAGAAGTTACTAATGCTGCAGGAGGAAATCCGGACACAAAGAAGACTGAAAATGATGTGATTGATCTGATATGATCTTCCTGCGCTCATTACTGCTGGTAATCATTATTGATTTGCCATTTATAATGTGGATTAAAATTTCTCTGGAAAAGTTGATTTCAGTCTTATACGATCACTTTATGATTTTCCAGAATGCCATCAATGGGTTCAATGCCCGTGTCTAAATTGTTCTGAGGGTCTAAATTTAAATCCAGCAGCTAACCACTGATTTATTGATTTGAAGAGTAAATATTACAAACATGTGGCAAAGTTATAGAGTTACCTATTGGATTGGTTACTCCCCAAATTTTCCAGAGAGTACCCTCATAATAAAGAAAAAAAAAAAAAGGAGCTTAGTGTGTGCTATAAAGTGCTGATTGAGTGTCTATTTCTATTACTACTATTTTAGTTTGCCATAGTTAATACATGAAAGTGTAATTTTAGAGGTATAATAGTGATAACTGTTAAAAGATGATGAAACATTTGGATAAAAAAAATAAATAAATAAATAAATAATGTAAGAGTCATGAGAAATTAAAAGTACGTAGTGTATCTTACTGAGCAATTATTTCAAAACACAAGAAAAGAGATATGTTTTTAGATATGTTTGTCTTTAAGACTTTATTCTGTTTAATCTTTTACTTTTCTGTTAGTTTAAAAACTTGATTTATATTATTTTATTAGATAGAATGGAAGTTCCTTCACCTGAGAAAGTGTAAGAAATGGAGAAAGTAGTAATAATAAATTATTACTTAATAATAAAAAGGGATTATAATATATTAATAATAAGATAGGTGTTGTAAATGTAAAGCTCTGCATGAACAGAAGGCTAAACATAAGTTGTATTGATTATATAGAGAATGTCGAAAAAGACATTGTGTTCTGTTTTATTAAAGATTAGAAGGTTATTTGTATGTTGTTTGAATGGACAGAAGAAAGTAAGATGAGAGTAGTTTTTGATGAGAGTAGTTTTTGTTTTAAATGGTGTGAGATGAGAAAGTTTGAAAGCAGTTAATATAATCAGTTATTATAAATATCACTATTTTTACTGTTGAAGAATAAATTAAATGTATTATTGTGAAACAGTGTAATGCCCCACTCCTCACTCTCAGTCTAAAATTGATAAGTGTCTGCTTGAAACAGAAACACAAGAGCAGAATTTGAAGAAATATTCATAAGTGTTTTATTTCATTTTATTTTGGTTTGATTTTATTTTTATATGTAAAATGATGTGCCTTGACAATAATGTTAGATAGAGTGATATGAAGGAGTTCAAACAGCTCTCCTCATCAATGATTAAAGATTTTATATATTAAGAGGGCAATCTAAAGTTAAGGGTTTATACTAAAGAAAAGAGATTAAGTTGAAAATTCATCTGAAAGAATAAATGTAGGTTCAAAAACTATCTAGAGACTATTATTGAATTGAGGTGATGTTTTTAATTAAGCTTCCTAGAAGCTTGAGAGGCTTTGTTCTGATGTTAGTCCCACCATGATACATAGTTTTGTGTAACATTTGCTGAAGTAGCAGAAATAAAACCTGAATGGAAATTAATGATTTATAAATGAGTTCAATTTTAGCATATTTTACTTTTACTTTGGACAATTTTAATAGATTGATGAATTTTTAATAATGCTTTTTTGAATTTAACCATGTTTTGAATTGTCTCCATATTTAAGCATTTGTAGATGTTCCATTGGCTGTGTCGGTTCTCTGGTGATACTCCCTGAAAAAGAAAATATCTGTTTACTGATACCAAATTATTAAGGATTGAGGACTGAGCAGTATCAAGACCAGTGGCAAGAGGTGACGACCCAATGACGGGTAAGACTTGACAATGGCATAAGGTTACAACAAAGCAGACGCCTGAGACCTGACTAAGAAGGTTTGAAAGGGTTTAAGAGTGGATGAATGCTCTTAGATCAGAAGCATCAAAGGGAGGTCTAGAAGAGACCTGCTCAAAATTAAAATTCAATGAACCGACGCATTTAATAACCACTACTAAATAACTTATCACAGTGTTAAATACTAAGCATTCTGTCACTGTGTTGTCAGGGGATCATACCCTGTGTAGAGGATTATTTATAGATTGGTTTTGGGGGTAAAGTTTTGAGAACCGTTGCAGACAAAGGAGTGCTTGACTTTATATAGAAGTATTAAACAAACATGGGAATGTTTGTATGATAATGAATTTAGACTGGAAGATGATTTATTACTTTTACTTATGCTTTAATTGAACTCATGTACATTGTAAAAGTAATGAAGAATGGAAAAGATACATGGTGGTGACTAAAGATTAAGATTGCTTGTCTTGTTTGTTTGTAACAATATAAATGGAATTAATTAAGAAATAGGGTGCAGGGTTGGCTACAATTGGTATAATAATTGAAACAACAATTCTGTGAGAGGGGAATAATATTATATTGTGTGTTACCACTGATTAAATAATTATGTAAAAACCAGATGAAGTACTGATCAATGTAAATGGCCCAATGCAACAGAAAGACCAAACTGGGAGGAAATTGATTCCTCCAATGATATGTTATATATTTGATAATTCTTTTATTGATTTAATACTCTGAATTACTCTGATATAGTCTGAAACTATGAAAAACAGCTTAGCTTGCAGGGAAAATTAATTAATGTGATACAGACATTGAGAGTCCTTGGGAAACAGGAGGAAATGAAATGTATGTGATAAGTGAATGAGTAGGGAGTTTTAAGATAAGGAACACCTGTGGTAGTTTACCTCCTCTGTGGAGAATTATAGCCTTTTTGTGAATGACCCTTTCTGTGAATGACCATGAAAAATGTTGTGTATAGATACTAAAGGGATGATCTAATGTTTTTAATTGGAACAAAGTCAGGCTATGCCTGGCTCCTGCCTGGAGGAGGCAGAGGACCCATGTGTTATTTAGTGCTAGAAATGAGATGCAACAAATGTGTGTGTAGCAAATGACTCTAATAAGGGAAATCATTTAATATATTAATCAAATGAATGCAGAAAGTAATGATTGTTAGTTAATATAAAACATGTAACCATATGAGGTGATTACAGTGTTCTTTATGCATATAAAATGAAATAGTCATGCTGTTGCCATCATTGAAGCAAGTTAGGACAGGATGACCCGCTGAAGGAGAGAAGGTGGAAAACAATTGCGGCCTACAATACCAATGAATAAGAAAGACATATTAATATGGATGTTATTACTGACATACTTGGGACAAGTGTTGCCCCCAATGATGGGGCCTACCAGAGAAACGTCCCAAGAAGGACCAGGATCACCAGATGAACAATTCTAAGAAAGCATACTGCAGAGTGGGTTCCCTACAATCAGCCTTGGGGATCTTGGATGGCCTTTCCAATGAAGCTGACCTAAAACAAAATACTCCAGAATGTGAATTAAGAAAGTACAGAGCACTTGACGGACTGTATTGAAGAAACTATGAATATGGACTTCCCAACGATGAATACGAGGCAAGATTCAGACAAAGAAGAGCAGCAAGCACAAAACTAAGAACCCGAGGAAGAAGAAGATCAGCAGGAACCGGCTACAGAATCTGAGGAAAGAGAAGAGGAAGTAGAAGGACAAGCGAAAGTAGGGGAAGAGCACGCTGCGGCAGAAAAAGGGATTGAAGTGCCGCAGTAGAGCAGGAAAGCATAGAAAGTGAGACGGAAGTACATGTCACAGAAGAACAGGACCAAGAAGGTGAAGAAGGAGAAAGACAAGAAGAAAGTGATCGTCCTGCTGAAACAGATTCAGAAGCAACTGAAGGAAATGAAACAGGCCAACAAGCGCAGTTGTTCGAGGAAGAGTTGTGGCACATGGAGAAAGAATGGAAGCTCAAGGAGGTATTAGTGTTGATGATGCTGTTACTAACATATTTGGGACAGGTATTGCCTCCTATACAGGGCCTACCGGACAGGCGATCAAGGAAGGCCCAGACTCTCCAGGTGAAGGACTGTCACAACGACTATGGTATGATGAATTTCCTACAATTGACATCTCAGACCTTCAATGTTATTCCCCGAATGAGCAGAGACTAGATAACATAGCACGAGAAATCAGAAAGAAGCGAACGCCTGGATCACTAAACAAAGGTGAACCCGAAAAGCAAAGAATCTGGATAAGCAATTTGGCTAAGCAGAACAAACCGAAGAATCGGCCTCAAAAGACACCTGTCAAAATAATCACCCAAAGACTGAAAAAGCAAATAAATTTAGAAAATGATATGGAACCCATAGAGTCAGCAGGAACAGAGGAACTATTACAATATGCAAATCAAAATGACTGGTATAAATGGGCCAGATATACAGCTAAGCAAGCAAAAATGACAAACTGTGTAATGTGCTCACCCACTCCATTGAAAAAAATTTGTAGTAGTCCCAAATCAGTATGATTATAAGCATTGCGCTGAGTATTATGCCAAAAAATTGTGGTAAAACAGGGAGAACAGTGTACTGCCCAGCAGAATGTTTGGCATTCTTGGGTCATCCGGAATATGATAAATATTATAAGATGATAGGGTGGGGAGATGAAGGCAGAAAATTAGACAAATACGTGTGGATAATGAGAAAAAAGAAAGCACATTATCATATAAAATAAATTGTCAACTGGAGTATGAATGCTTTAACAAAACTAAAGGAAAAACGAATGTAGGACAATTTAAGGGCAATTGTGCAGTAATATGGCATTTAGATGATGAAATGTTTTTTAATAATAATGTGATTAGGTTTAGATTTAGATTGCTGTATATACATACATACCAAATAATACATCCCCAGAAGGAACTTTTACCCAGGCGATGAGGAAACTGCATGACCTGAGAAAGGAAGTTAAATCTAATGTAGGGAGAGATCAGCGGTTTGGGCAATGGTTTGATGATCTTTTTGGTTCATGGAAGTTGGGGCTAATGAAAATAGGTATAATAGTAGTTATGGGACTGACCCTATTTGCATTATTGTTATGTTGTATTATACCCATTCTGAGATCAATTATGACTAGAACGGAGGCTAAGCAAATGGTAGCCGTATCAATGATGACAACGCAAACAAGTGTAGCAACCAGACAATATACCATTGGGCCAGGATTGGATGAACTTGATGAGATTTACTGAGAAGCAATCAAGAAAATAACAATGTAAGGGGAATTTTATTTTTGAACACTTTTCTCATGTTTTTGATAGTAAGGGAGACAGCAAGACTATTGTACTTTCATTTTACATAACAAAATAGGTAGCATCTCAAGAAAGGAGTTAGAGGGTGTTTTGTTTGTTATTTTTGACATATTCCCCTATTATCAATGTAACCAATTACTTATTACTTATTGGTGAAGTATATCTTTAGTACACTGTATCTAACCAAATAGAAGTAGCATTTTTGATGATTATGGTTCCATATAATGTATATGTGAAGTTATTGCCAAGAGAAGACATATAAGAGCTATATTTGAAGACAGGAGCGACGAGCACCTCAGTGCTTGGCTGCAAGAGCAAATAGACTCAACTGGTGGTTTAAAAACCCGCTGTCTGCTCCAACACACCACCAGATAGCGCTCCAGGCTACCGGAATTGTCTGTGAGTTCCTCTGGCAACGAAGGATAAATATTACTATGTTACTTTTAATAGTGTTTTGTTAAAGCATATATATATATATATATATATATATATATCTTCTACTCAATGGATAATCAATTGTACTCTACATCACGTAAGGCTTCACATTTGCATGCACATGCTTATTACAAATGAGTTGATTTCTGTCACCCACCCCCAGGAACAGTGCTAGCTAGAGGACTGGGATCTTTTACTCCTTCCTAGTTAAGTGTGGATGGAGAGGTTTGGTCCCAAGTTCTGCAGAGTGCAGCCCCATAAAAATGGCATTGGATAGTGGACTGAGTGGCCTACTTTGGCTACATGATGAAATGGGACAGGCTAGCTTGTGTGACTGCACTCTGGTTTGAGGGAAATAGAGTGTGAGACTTTTTAAGTCTCAGAGGTGGGAATATATAGTATATTTTTCAATATTCTAGTATGTTTCTTATATATCAAAATACTTATATGAGTTTCCTGGCCTTTGTGTGACCCAGGAGAGAGCATATGAGGTTACTAAAAGTGTTGATGCTGCAGAGGCCACAAAGAGCACCCAGCTGTAACAAAATAATGAGACTAAGGACCTTGAAGATAGACTAAAGCCAAGTTTCTACCAGTAAAAAGATATCAAAAGGCTCTGTGAGATAATGGTGGCAAATAGTATCCATTGGTTACAAAAATAACAAAGGGGCACAGAAATGAGGTAATGCCAGATAACAAACTGTATAGAAGAGGAGGTTTTGGACTAAGACAGTCAGAACGGACAGCTGGCCGGTCTCATGTTTGTTGGTGTTCAATAAACTACAACTTTGGCATCTGGAACTCAAGACTCCGAGAGTTTTCTTACAACTTAGAGAGATTCATCGTGATATTCCACGACAA